>NC_042630.1:31606134-31919099 GCF_901001135.1 Rhinatrema bivittatum
TAACATTACCCATGTAACTCTATCGAGACCTGCAGCGGAACATACCCAGATGAGCGTTGCTGGATACATCCAGCTAATATTACCCAGGTAACTCTACCGAGACCTGCAGCGCAACATACCCAGGTAAGCATTGCGGAATATACCCAGCTAACATTACCCATGTAACTCTACCAAGACCTGCAATGGAACATTCCCAGATAAGCATTGCTGAATACACCTGGCTAACATTTCCCAGGTAATTCTACCAGGACCTCCAGTGGAACAAACCCAGATAAGTGTTGCTGAATACACCTGGCTAACATTACTCAGGTAATTCTACCAGGACCTCCAGTGGAACAAACCCAGATAAGTGTTGCTGAATACACCTGGCTTATTACTCAGGTAATTCTACCAGGACCTCCAGTGGAACATACCCAGATAAGTGTTACTGAATACACCCAGCTAATATTACCCAGATAACTCTATCAAGGCCTCCAGCGGAACATACCTGGGTAAGCATTGCTGAATACACAAAGCTAACATTACCCATTATCTCTACCAAGTCTTCCAGTGCAACATTCCCAGGTAAGCGTTGCTGAATACACCTGGCGAATATTATCCAGGTAACTCTACCAAGACCTCCAGCGGAATATACCCTGGTAAGCGTTGCTGAATACACCCAGCTAACATTACCCAGATAACTCTACCAAGACCTCCCAGTGGAACATACCCAAGTAAGCGTTGCTGAATTCACCCAAGAACTGCAGCAGAACATACCCAGGTAAGCATTGCTGAATACACCCGGCTAACATTGCCCATGTAATTCTACCAAGACTTCCAACAGAACAAACACAGGTAAGCGTTGCTGAATACACCTGGCTAATATTACCCAGATAACTCTACCAAGACCTCCAGTGGAACAAACCCAGATAAGTGTTGCTGAATACACCTGGCTAACATTACCCAGGTAATTCTACCAGGACCTCCAGTGGAACAAACCCAGATAAGTGTTGCTGAATACACCTGGCTAACATTACCCAGGTAATTCTACCAGGACCTCCAGTGGAACAAACCCAGATAAGTGTTGCTGAATACACCTGGCTAACATTACTCAGGTAATTCTACCAGGACCTCCAGTGGAACAAACCCAGAGAAGCGTTGCTGAATACACCTGGCTAACATTACTCAGGTAATTCTACCAGGACCTCCAGTGGAACAAACCCAGATAAGTGTTGCTGAATACACCTGGCTAACATTACTCAGGTAATTCTACCAGGACCTCCAGTGGAACAAACCCAGATAAGTGTTGCTGAATACACCTGGCTAACATTACTCAGGTAATTCTACCAGGACCTCCAGTGGAACATACCCAGATAAGTGTTGCTGAATACACCTGGCTATCATTACTCAGGTAATTCTACCAGGACCTCCAGTGGAACATACCCAGATAAGTGTTGCTGAATACACCCAGCTAATATTACCCAGATAACTCTATCAAGGCCTCCAGCGGAACATACCCGGGTAAGCATTGCTGAATACACAAAGCTAACATTACCCATTATCTCTACCAAGTCTTCCAGTGCAACATTCCCAGGTAAGCGTTGCTGAATACACCTGGCGAATATTATCCAGGTAACTCTACCAAGACCTCCAGCGGAATATACCCTGGTAAGCGTTGCTGAATACACCCAGCTAACATTACCCAGGTAACTCTACCAAGACCTGCAATGGAACATACCCAGATAAACATTGCTGAATTCACCCTGCTAACGTTACCCAGGTAACTCTACCAAGACTTCCTCCAGAACATACCTAAATAAGCACAGCTGAATACACCTGGCTAATATTACCCAGATAACTCTACCAAGACCTCCCAGTGCAACATACCCAAGTAAGCGTTGCTGAATTCACCCAAGAACTGCAGCAGAACATACCCAGGTAAGCATTGCTGAATACACCCGGCTAACATTGCCCATGTAATTCTACCAAGACTTCCAACGGAACAAACACAGGTAAGCGTTGCTGAATACACCTGGCTAATATTACCCAGATAACTCTACCAAGACCTGCAGTGGAACATACCCAGATAAGTACTGCTGTATACACCCAGCTAATATTACTCAGATAACTCTACCAAGACCTCAAGCGGAACATACCTGAGTAAGCATTGCTGAATACATAAAGCTAACATTACCCATGTAACTCTACCTAGACTTCCAGTGGAACATACCCAGGTAAGCTTTGCTGAATACACCTGGCTAATGTTACCCAGGTAACTCTGCCAAGACCTCCAGCAGAACATACCCAGGCAAGCTTTGCTGAATACACCAGGCTAACGTAACCCAGGTAACTCCACCAAGACTTCCAGCGGAACATACCTTTGTAAACATTGCTGAATACACCTGGCAAATGTTACCCAGGTAACTATCAAGACTTCAGCAGAACATACCCAGATAAGTATTTCTAATTACACCTGGCTACTATTACCCAAGTAACTCTACCAAGACCTCCAGTGGAACATACCCAGAAAGTGTTGCTGAATACACCTGGCTACTATTACTCAGGTAACTCTATCAAGACTTCAGCAGAACATACCCAGATAAGTATTTCTAATTACACCTGGCTACTATTACCCAAGTAACTCTACCAAGACCTCCAGTGGAACATATCCAGGTAAGCACTGCTCTGAATACACCCTGCTAACATTACCCATGTAACTCTACCAAGAGTTCCAGCGGAACAAACCCAGGTAAGCATAGCTGATTACATCCGGCAAACATTACCCAAGTAACTCTACCAACAGCAACTCTACTAAGACCTCCAGTGGAACATACCCAGGTAAGCACTGCACTGAATACACCCAGCTAACATTACCTAGGTAACCCCAGCAAGACCTCCAGTGGAGCATACCCAGGTAAGCACTGCTGAATACACCTGGCTAACATGACCCAGGTAACTCTACCAAGACTTCCAGCAGAACATACCAGGTAAGTGTTGCTAAATACACCCAGCTAAAATGACCTAGGTAACTCTACCAAGATTAACTCTTCCAAGACCTCCAGAGGAACATACCCAGATAAGCATTGCTGAATACACGCGGCTAACATTGCCCAGGTAACTCTACTAAGACCTCCAGTGGAACATGCCCAGGTAAGCATTGCACTAAATACACCCAGCTAATGTTACTTGGGTAATTCTACCAAAACTGCCAGCAGAACATACCCAGGTAGGTGTTGCTCAAAATGCCTGGCTAACATTACCCAGGTAACTCTACCAAGACCTCCAGCGGAACATACCCAGATGAGCGTTATGCTGAATATACCTGCCTAAGTGTACCTTTAGGACAATGTTCTTTCCCATCAGACTTACCTGGTTAAGTTTCCTACTTAGTAACTATACAACTCTGCATTTTTTCCTTTCCTGATGTTCTACAACTCACAGACTGTTAGCCACTCTGAGACAACCAGTTGACACAGGGAAAACACTTTTTACCTGCAAAAATCACTTGAACAATTGCCCTCTCCCTAAGAATAGAAATAATATGTAGAAATCACGTAATCAACCCCAAAGAGGTGGATCCAGCCTTGAATTTACCCCAATGCATCCCTGGAAATGCAGAAAAAAATGCAAGAACTACAATTGTATGAAAGCAATAGGGGGAACTCTTTCAGCTGACCTGAGTGAACTGGTATGGGCTGCTGTACACAAGGAGCATGATTTCATAACTCCCCGCACAGCGGTAAAGTCTGCATGAACTTCATGGAAGATTTTCAAAGCAAGCTTACAGGATGCACAGAGATCCCCTCGCGTAAAGTTACTCCTTTCTGAAGGGTTGAACCTGTGCATGGTCACTTAGGCAAACGCTTTGTAAAATAAAAAATTATGCATGTGAGTGCAAATTCCACCACCCAAAACTCCTCTGTCCAGGCTGTGTAGAAGTCCATGTGAAACCAGGTTATATGTTTACCTTTATGTAAACAGTCTCAGACAGTTTTGTAACAGCCATTTGTGTGGGTAAATGGCTTTGAAATTTACCCCCCTATATAACCATACAGGTATGATGAATCCCTGCCCCAAAAGCTTAACAGTCTCACTCAAAGAACAAATGGAATAATGGGATGTTATTTCATTGTAGGTTTAGTAGTTAACACCCTGACACATATTTTTCATCTAAATTGTCTACTGACATGCTGGCCAGATTTGGTTTTTTTTATTATACAGCACAATGCTGATTACTACATAAGAAATTGCCATACTGGGTCAGAACAAGGGTCCATCATGCCCAGTATCCTGTTTCCAACAGTGGCCAATCCAAGTACCTGGCAAGTACCCAAACATTAGATAAATCACAAACTACTATTGCTTATTAATTACTGTAATAACAGTTTATGGATTTTCCTCTAGGAAACATAGAAACATATATAGAAACATAGAAATGACGGCAGAAGAAGACCAAATGGCCCATCCAGTCTGCCCAGCAAGCCCCACACACACTTTCTCTCATACTTATCTGTTTCTCTTAGCTCTTGGTTCTATTTCCCTTCCATCCCCACCCTTAATGTAGAGAGCAGTGATGGAGCTGCATCCAAGTGAAATATCCAGCCCGATTAGTTTGGGGCAGTAGCCGCCGCAACAAGCAAGCTGCACCCATGCCCATTGTTTTACCCAGACTATGTTATTAGCCCTTATTGGTTGTTTTTCTTCTCCCCTGCCGTTGAAGCAGGGAGCTATGCTGGATATGCGTGACGTATAAGTCTTCTCCCATGCCGTTGAAGCAGAGAGCCATGCTGGATGTGCATCGAAAGTGAAGTATCAGGCCCATTTGGTTTGGGGTAGTAACCGCCGTAACAAGCCAGCTACTCCCCGCTTTGTGAGTGCGAACCCTCTTTTCTTCTCCCCTGCCGTTGAATCAGACTATGCTGTATATGCATTGAAAGTGAAGTATCAGGCCCATTTGGTTGGGGTAGTAACTGCCGTAACAAGCCAGCTACTCCCCGCTTTGTGAGTGCGAACCCTCTTTTCTTCTCCCCTGCCGTTGAATCAGGAACTTATCAAAACCTTTTTAAAACCAAGTTACACTAACTGCTGTAACCACATTCTCTGGCAATGAATTCCAGAGCTTAACTATGCGCTGAGTGAAAAATAAGTTTCTTTAATTTGTTTAAAATGAGCTACTTGCAAATTTCATGGAGTGGCCCCTGTTCCTTCTATTATCTGAGAGTGTAAATAACCGATTTACATAACTTGTTCAAGTCCTTTCATGATTTTGTAGACTTCTATCATATCCCCCTCAGCCGTCTCTTCTCCAAGCTGAACAGCCCTAACCTCTTTAGTCTTTCCTCATAGGGGAGCTGTTTCATCCCCTTTATCATTTTGGTCGCTCTTCTCTGCACTTTCTCCAGTGAAGCTATATCCTTTTTGAGATGCGGTGACCAGAATTGCACACATTATTCAAGGTGCTGTCTCACCATGGAGCGATACAGAGGCATTATGACATTTTCCATTTTATTTGCCATACCCTTCCAAATAATTCCTAATATTGTTTAATTTTTTGATTGCCACAGCACACTGAGCCGACGATTTCAATGATTGCCACAGCACACTATGACGCCTAGATCTCTTTCCTGGGTGGTAACGCCTAAGACAGAACCTAACATTGTGTATCTACAGCAAGGGTTATTTTTCCCCTATATGCATCACTTTGCACTTGTCTACATTAAATTTCATCTGCCATTTGGACGCCCAATCTTCCAGTCTCACAAGGTCCTCCTGCAATTTATCACAATCCTCTTGAGATTTAACTACTCTGCATAATTTTGTGTCATCTGCAAATTTGATCACAGCTGGAGCTGTGGAGGGTGGTCCAGGGAGATAATGTGACAAATTTAAAGCACTAGCTGGGATTAGAGCCCTTGGTACCCTGAGTCCTAGTCCCAGCCTCCATCCAAATACAGACAATTGCAATTCTGGACAGAGAGCTGAGAAGGTGCTCGACCTCACCCATCATTCAGGCATTTAGCGCTGGTGATTGGGGGGCAGGGGACTAACAAAAGCTCCTTATTGCTGTGTGGGATTTCTAGTCCTGTTTATCTAATTATGCTTAAAATCAACTACCAAAACGTATTGGGACAGCGAGGGTGAGGGATCCAAAAGACAGGACCAGACTAAAATCTCTTTCCCCCCCCCCCCTCAAGGAACTGGCCAGCTCTGTAGCAGAGACAATCATTTAGTCACCAAGACATTGAAGTGCCCCAAAGAAAAGGTTGGGACAGCAGCAGCCTCTCTCTCTTCCAGGCAGTATCCCCCCAACCCCCAGGCAGAAAGTTTGGAAGGTTAGAGCACAGTTTTTGGTAAGAATAAGCAGCCTCATACTGCAGTGATCACCAGAAAAGGAACAGAAGGACCCAAGGGTTCATGCCTCTGATAAACCTTCTGGAAATGGACCAGCCCCATGGAGATATCTGAGCCGCTATGTTTTGCGAGAAGTGTCTTCTCGTTTCCTTTTGTTCTGGTGATTGCATGAATAATTGTTTATAGAGGTGGGGGGAAGAGGGGAGAGAAGAAGGCAGGTAAGGCAGGGAAAAAAAAATAAAACTATATAAAAGCATTAATTCTCCAGAGCACCCTAATGTAGCAGTCATTAACTTCCACGGCATTTGCTGGGTTTTAACTATGGTACCAAGTAAATATCCACTGCACATCTCCAGTCATTCCAGGTGGCGTTTTTACAGCTTAAAATCCATTAGCAAGAGTAATTGCAAACCAGCCTCTTTTTTTTGTTTTGGGCTCTGCCAAGCAGCCCATCCCACCATCTATTTTCTGCATCTGGATGTGGCATGATCTTACTCTTTTAATATTAAAGCAATGTCTTTTTAAAGTACTGCTGGCTCCCCCTTTCTTCTTCTAGTTCCCCTTTCTCTGTCACCCCTTTCCCAGTAGGCCAACCAGAGCTGGAAGGCTGAATGTCAAAATAAAATGAAAGAGCGCATATGTTTGATGTGAACAAATTACTACATGGTGCTGCTGTTACTGCATATCCATGTGCGCTTTGGTCTTGGCGTGTGTGCCAGGATGGTCGCTGGTCTTGCACTTGCTGGGACCGCCCTATATAACAAGAGGATGAATGAGTTCTTGCAGGACATAAAGGCATTGGGTAAGATGATCTGCTTAGATGTTCCATGCTCATCCAGGGAGATGTAATATTTATTTATTTATTTATTTATTTATTTAGTGGTTTTTATATACCGATAACCGTTTGCACATCGTATCGGTTTACATGGAACATTGAGATTATAACATATAGAGTTACAAGGAACATTGTGAATATAAGGTAACGCATAAACAGAAATATGTTTACAATAAACATTGTGATTATATAGTAGTGGATTACAAGAACAAAGAGGTAGGGAGGTCTAGCATAACTGAAAATATAATGCAAACCATTTATATTTACATAGGACATTTTACGTTTATATTTACGTAAGACATTGGTAGCATGAAGGGAAAACCAATGTATATGAATTGTGCTAAGCTATAGTCATGTTAAGAGGCGAGGAGAAAGAGGAGAAAAGATTATAATGGGCAAGAGGAAGAAAGAAGGTAGGAAAGGGAGGATGACTAAGGCTGCAAGGCATGTTTAACACATGTTTAGGGTGAGGGGAAGAGGGGCATATAAGAGGACAGGGTGTAGGGCTCCGCTGGTTCAGGAAACCTGTCAGGACAATTCTTCACTTTGCATTTCCCTAGGTCACCACCAGAGAGAGCTGCAGGAGGCATGAGAATATAACTGATCCAAACTCCTTTCAGACTTCATCTATAATGCAACTAAAAATGAACATTTTTCTCTCTGTGTCTTGCAAAAAAGAAAATAAAACCTGAAAAATTCATTTAGAGTATTTTAGTGGAGTTTCATGTTCTTTCTTACGTCTCACAAAATTAGTTTGTGAAAATGAAGCACCTTAGCATATCCTGAAGGAAACCCTTAAGCAAGGGGAGCCCCACAGACAGTGCAGCTCACAGACAGTGTCAGATAAGAGCTCTTCTAGTCATGGCATAATCACATCTCTTCCCTTTCTGCTTGGGCTCAAGATATCCAGAAAAGATAGGATGATCTGATCTGTGTCCTCTTACCCCCTCCTAGAGCAAAGCTGACACTTATTAGGTGGTGATCACAGATAAAGTAAGGAACCAGCCCCGTAGGGGGGGACGAATTAGCCTACAGATAAAGATTTAACTCCAAAATAATTCATCCCACACTTTGAGAGCATGGTACGGAATGATAGCCCTCATATAAAAATACTCCTCTCATCTCTAGCAAGGGAGAAAGTAAGGAATAGGAGTGTAAATAAGAGACTGGACAAGCCACAGTCCTATGAAAGACCCAAACTTTCTTTTTTTCAAGACATCTACACTGAAAACTGTTCGCACAGAATTATATGACAGAAAAATTTCTTAGAGGGGTACCGACTTTTTGCCATTAAAAAAAAAAAAAGAATCTGGAAATCAGCCCAATGGCTCAAGGTAGTGCTATGTAGGAGACCTGGATTCGACTCCTGGCCTGGCATTTTTGCCTCGGGTCAGCCAAAGCAGGAGACACTGCAGAGTCAGCACTCACAGTCACAGCCATTGCACAATCATGAAACGTACCAGCTGCACTCAGAGGGGGTAATTTTCAAAAGGAGTTACATGCGTAAATGTAGCTACTATTGTAGCAATTTTCAAAAGCCATTTACTCAAGCAAAGTTCACTTATGTGAGTAAATCCTATAGGCAAGTCAATGGCATATATTGTAGCAATTTTCAAAAACCCACTTACTCAAGTAAAGTGAATTTACTCCAGTAAACCTGGTTTTTACTCGAGTAAATGCTTTTTAAAATCAGGCCCAGAGTGTATCAGTATGGATCCCTACCTGGGGGTAGTTGCTCTGATGGCTGCACTGTACAGGAGAGGGTTAAAAATATGAGAGGGGGGGGGGGGGGGGAAACCCTGGTGGTTCCTCATGGCTAGCTCCTATTAAGCTGGAAGCCCACAGGTGCAGGAGAAAACTACTGAACAAAAGAAAAAAGGAGAAGATTTGGCTTTATCTTAATTCTGTAAAACTCTTGAGCTGCCTAAATTAAGGGGACCAGATGTGGGAGAGGCTGAGCCAGTCTTGGTCTCATCCCCACTGTATCTATGGTTTTGCAGTCCTGGTTTATTTTTATTTTATTATTATTTTTTAGAGAAATTGGATCTACAAGTAAACCCAGCACTGGTTCAGCCTGTCCTTAATGACCTGTAGACATCTGGTGGCTCTGCTTTATATGGACTGCAATTTAAGATAAATAATAGCTCTCCAGCTTCCTTTACTAGAACCTGGCGAATGTCTCTGTTACGGATAATGGGATCTGACCCCACTCACATGCCAGAGCCTTGGGTCACAGCTGGCTCAACCTATCAAACAGAGTGTTGGGTTGCCGAGAGATCATTATAATAAAATCATGGACTGATAGAGTTGCCTTTCACCAATCCGCTTCCCAAAGAGCTTTACAGTTTAATGCTTCAGGGCTGCACAAGCGGTGAATGGCCTGGCAGCACCGACTACATCGAAGCTTTGAAAGGGGAGAAGAGAAGAAAATGTCTTTTTTCAGGTTTTTCCAGAGCTAACATTTACAATGCCTGCGGTCGGAGCTGGAATCCGGCAAAGCCTCTAACAGCTCGCATTGAAAACATGCCGTGTTTGAATTTCATCGTCCAGGCAAATATGCGCCGAGAAATAAAAAGTAATGCTGCTGGTGTCACCAGGAGTCGAGTGGAGGAGGGAAGAGATAAAAGTTCCCATTAATGAAATGGACTAGGTAGAGGTCAGTGTCAGAGTAACCCCATTTTTTTAATTGGGTTCAGGTTTAAGAGCACCCTGTCAATGCACTGACTATGCATTGACTAGAAAGCACCAGTCGCCCCAGCTGAGTGAGTGGGTGTGCTGGGGGGGGGGGGGGGGGGGAGGGAAGAGAGGGGAGGGGGGGGGGGGGAAGTACAATAATGTTGGTTGCTAAGAGACACAAGAGCTAAATGGGACACAGATCTGACCTTGCTATAAGCAGCTTGTCATGAAAAGCAAAGACAATTTTATTCATTTACGTGCTGCAAAAAGAGGGTTCTTTTTTTGACTAGGGATGGAGGTGTGGGGGGAGGGAAGAAGAGGCAATGGCGGTGGGGAGGGGGACAGAGTAAGAGAGAGGGAGAAGGAGCTGAGAGAGAAAGCATATTTACTTTGCTTTGTCTTGGGGTTTTTTTTGTTTGTTTGTTGAACGCCCAGAGATTCAGATGTTATCAGCTATCATTTTCACCACTTTTTTCAATGAGAAAAAAAATCGGGAGAAACTGCTCCTTCTATACAGATCAGGTTGCATAAAACCATTTGTAGGTTTCTGCTTCCTAGTTAAATTCCAGTAAACTGGCTTCCAGTATCGTTCATTAGCCTGAAAAAAAAAAAAAAAGGATGAATCACTAAAAGAGTAATTAAAGTGGGAAAGGATTCGAGAAATGAGAGCTCGGAAGCCAAGTCGGCTCCTTCCCATAGGCATCAATTTTTCAGTAAATGGACCAAACTAAGAATTACCCAAAGATGCTGCTCTGCCCAAGCTTTCAAGACCACTTTAGGGAGAAGGGAACCAGTGTGGTGGCCACAGCTCACGCGCAACGCCTTTCAGTAATTCTTCTGTTGGTCCAGTAAAAGGCATCGCGGAGCTCTCTCCAGTTTTGCTTCAGCGGTGGTGGAGATTTTTTATGGCCTCTTAAACACTTTTCAGACTGTACGGCTTGTAAGTCAAGGTGAGGAGATCTGAGTTAAGCTTTGCAAACAGTCAGGGGCCAGGTGGGCCCTGCCAGACGTTTGCCATGCTTCATGTTCAGCTGAAAGTGCTTGCTGGGTGGTAGCACTCTCGATTGAGTCTTCACGCTTTTGCAAACCCTCAGGTAAGTTTTAGCATCGTATAGTAAACTGATGACCCATCAACCAAACAATCTCTTTATCTGGGTCTTTTGCTTTCCGGTTAGGACTGGAGTTGGGGGGGGGAGAAGGATGCCAGAGGAAGAAGAAAGCTATATTTATGAGATGCTGTGGTGTTCGCCATCTTAATGTGCAGATGAAAGCTTAGTGTAGTGGGTTCCCCTTCCATTAGCAGATTAGTGACTCCATAATGGAGTTTATAAATTAACCCCTGTCAAGTCTTACATTAAGCAAGAAAGAGGGGGGAATCGAGATGTACGAAACCAAGGTGAACTTTGCTACATCCTATTAACTTTTTTCCTCATAGCCTTCCTATACTCAGGCAGAGCCTGGGGCCAAGGTTGGGATCTACTTCATCCAGCCTCATGGCTGATGCAATGAAAGCAGGCAGTAAAATGGGCGCTCGTAGTTGAGCGCCCATTTTCTATAATGCGTGCACATCCACAGCCCCCTGGGCGTCTGATGCAGTCTGTAAATTAGTGGCCGTGCAAGGGACAAACTGTGCATTGCTAGCACTCCAAAGCACCGGGTGCCCTGGAGACATGGCTATCCGTGGGTTAGGAAAATGGCACTCAATATGAGCGTCCGTTTTATCGTGCCGCAGATAACTCGCATGCACATCTGCAGCATGTATTGTGCGTGTTTAATTTTTTTTTTTTTTTTTTATCATTGAGGCCTTCCTTTTTTTTGTAAATTTCAATCCCCGCAAACAATGGATCTTAGTGTTGCAACAATACTAAGTAGGAGCAACTACCCACAGCAGGATTTTTTTTTTTTGGGGGGGGGGGGGGTTTGAGCCTTTCACTCGCAGTATGACAACGTCAGCTCCAGGCACTTGTTTCAGCGTGCGTTTTGGACACGCTAATCCCATTACTGTATCAGGAGTTATTCTAGCACGTACAAAACACTCATTCAACCGCACCTTAAGCTGTGCGCTAGGCTGAGCGCACTATATTGTATCGGCCTGTGAGGAAGCTATTAAAGCTGGGCATGAGAATACAGAAATAAGTACTACTCTGTCTTGATAAGGGCACTCAAGATATTTGTGCAAAACGCAGAGGGACTGCATGCTCCCAGGATCCCTTTGTTAAATTATTTTATGAAAGGAAAGACTAGAACAACACTGATGAGGGCCTTTTCAAAGAGAAATGGTGGCACATCATTGAAAACTGCAGCTATATTTCACTTTTCCCAATGCACACATGCACTCCCATGGAAATACACATGGAGCACACCGAGTGAGGTGCTTACATTTGCAGATGACACAAAATTATGCAGAGTAGTTAAATCTCAAGTGGATTGTGATAAATTGCAGGAGGACCTTGTAAGACTGGAAGACTGGGCTTCCAAATGGCAGATGAAATTCAATGTAGACAAGTGCAAGGTGATCATATAGGGAAAAATAACCCTTTCTGTAATTAGACAATGTTAGGTTCTATCTTAGGAGTTACCACCCAAGAAAGAGCTCTAGGCGTCATAGTGGATAATGTATTGAAATCGTCAGCTCAGTGTGCTGTGGCGGTCAAAAAAGCAATTAGAATGATAGGAATTATTATGATGGGAATGGCGAATAAAATGGTGGATGTCATAATGCCTCTGTATCACTCCATGGTGAGACCACACCTTGAATACTGTGCAGTTCTGGTCACCACATCTCAAAAAAGATATAGTTGCGATGGAGAAGGTACAGAGAAGGGCGATCAAAATGATAAAGGGGATGGAACGACTGCCCTATGAGGAAAAGCTAGAGAGGTTAGGGCTGTTCAGCTTGGAGAAGGGACAGCTGATTGGGGATATGATAGAGGTCTACAAAATCATTAAAGGACTTGAACAGGTAAATGTAAATTGTTTTTTTTTTTGTTTTTTTTTAATCTTTCGGATAATACAAGGACCGGGGGCACTCCATGAAGTTAGCAAGTAGCTCATTTTAAACAAATTAGGAGAAAATTATTTTTCTCTCAATGGATAATTAAGCTCTGGAATTCATTGCCACAGGCTACTGGGCTTGATAGACCCTTGGTCTGACCCAGTAAGGCATATCTTATGTTCTTTTGCTCTAAACAAATACAGGCATCTATAGTCATAAAAGGAACACATTCACAATTCATTCACTTTCACGTTTACAGATAATGTGACCTTTCCATGTCCCAGTTTAGTTTATCTATCAATTAGATTAGTTTAGCCTGGGTCAGGGCCCGATTCTCTGAGCTAGCTCTCACCCATTTCAGTTTAAGAAAAGGATTTCTGCAACAGATTTGGGTCCTCATAATTTGGGTTTGCTCAACACATGATAGTAGGGAGTGGGCGTGTGAGGGAAGGATTTGGTATGTAAGCCGCTATACATTGTCATTCAGGCCAGTATCTTCCAAGAAAGCAAAAAAATCTCCTCCCTTTAGCATGACCCCTCATAAACACCCATGACTGGGCTGCAGTAACCCCAAGCTGTAAGGTCAACAGGAAACTCCCTGTGCAGAAAGAGCATGAGTGTGTGTTGGCAGCGGAAGTTAGTGAAGGAGTGTAAGGGGTGAATTCTGGGGCTGGAAGGATTGCTCCTTCAGCCCATTGGCCAGTTCCAAGCCAGTGTGGAGCACAGCAGTTCAGCTCTTCCAGCACCTGTACTGTTGGAAGAACATGTTTTCCATTTGAAACAGTTCAGTGATTTTATATTTTTCTCCCTACTTTCTTTCTAATTAGGATTTTTCCACCTCCAGAGATCATTTGTCAAATAACTTTCCGTTTGATCTCGCAATTAATGAGCTGACAGCTCCACAATTACTCTTCGGCTACATTTGATGGAATTAATGAGAAGGAGCGCGCAACAGATGCAGCACAGTCCTTCAGCACCGATGAGCAGTTTTGGCAGAAATCTGTCTGACACTCTTGAGATGGTTATCGAAAAAAAAAGATCGGGTGGGGGAGAGTGACAAAAGAGTAGGGGAAAGAAAGGGTGTCACTGGAACACCTGGCGACTCCGAGAATAGTACCCACCCTGTAGGAGGCATTGCTTATTCTCTCCAAAGAAGCAATCATTAAAAGCACAAGTGATAATGGCACTAAACAGCATTAAACGGGCACAAAAAATAAACTACTGAAAGTTATTTCATATCCGTAAAAGCTTTTATAAACTAATTATAATAATCATGTCATGCTGACCAGTGGGGAAAGGCGTTATATGGCAATGTGATGAGTTGCATGGGTGGCACAGCTGATATCCTGGTGTACATGGGTTATATATGTAAGGGGGCATCTCATCTGGCGCACACGAGTTGTACAGATGGAGCAGCTAATCTCTTGGGAGGCAACATTTAAACTGCCGTACTAACGCAAGGTCTATGCATACCTTCTATAAGGATACAAAATGTGCCATGCTAGCTCAGACCAAAGGACCTCTGAAGTCTAACATCCTGTCTCTGACAGCAGCCAACCCAACAGTTACAAGACAATAAATAGATCAAATTCCTCGGTGCTCACTCCCAGGGATAAGTAGTGAATGCTCCTGACTCTACCTGCCAACCAAAGAGTTGCTCGCGTTAAAAGGCCCATATGTGCGAGTATCTGGGC
Source organism: Rhinatrema bivittatum (assembly GCF_901001135.1). NCBI lineage: Eukaryota > Metazoa > Chordata > Amphibia > Gymnophiona > Rhinatrematidae > Rhinatrema > Rhinatrema bivittatum. The sequence continues at coordinate 31,620,665 of NC_042630.1, forward strand.
CAAGGGCAAATGACTCATATTCTTAAACAGCACAATCATGTGCGTATATGTGCACGCACGAGCAACTTAACACATGGGAGACAGGAGTGGAGCTGGAGTATGTCAAGGGCATTCCAGGGCAGAGCCAACGAGATTTTAAATCCCACGTGTAACCACTTAAAATTAGGAGCATACGTACGTGTGTTAGGCATATTGTAATTCATATGCGCACACTTGCATGCACAATTTTTAATTTTTGCATAGGCGCACTTGCACACGGGTATGCGCATATGTGGGCTCACGTGCACTTGTTTTAAAGATACTGTCTAATTGTTTATGGACTTTTCCTCCAGGAAACTGTCCAGACCCCTTTCAAGCTATGCTAGATGCCTTGACTACCTCTTCTGGCAACAAATTCCCCAGCTTAATTATGCGCTGAATGAAAAAAAATCCTCTCTCTAATTTGATTTAAATCTGCTACCAGTTACTTTCACAGAGTGCCCCCTAGACCTAGTACTGAGCATAGGCAGTCTTTTTAGACAGCTGATTTAAATAGGAAAAACACTTTTTTACCCACAGATATTGCTTTGAAAATTTCCCACTTAATGTATACGAGTTGTACGGATGGAGGCAGTTCATCTTCTGGTGTATGCAACTTGTACAGATGGGGGCAACTGATCTTCTGGAGTATAAGAGCTGTACTGATTTTGATACCTCATCCAGCAATTTGTATCTCTGGTTAACGGACACATATCCTACTTAGAGAGACTAAACGATCTATTTTGCTCATAACCTAGATCTAATTCAATTTTAACAGGTGTTAAAGGATGAAAGGATGTAGCTTATTTGGAGTATGTGATATCATCCCCATACACTAACCTGGGTATTCTGATAATTATTGCATCACCAAAGTAATGCCCTCAGACAATGATCCTGCGGTGTTGGTAAACCAGTCATGAAAGCCACATCATTATACTGCAGTTCCAGCACATAGGGTAGGTTAAAAAAACACTAAGCTGCAGGGCATAATGGGCTCCAATGCTGTTCCTCAACTCTGGAATAAGCTTCCTTTGAATATTAAAGCTGAATTGAATTACCTTTCAGAAAAATACCATGGCTTTATCTGCCAAAGTGCTAATAGACTTTAATAAAGTGATTGATTAATGAGTTTTGCTTTCACTCAGGTTTGTCTTTTGATTACGTGTACTGTTGTCTTTATTTTTACTTTTTATTGTGCACCACTTGGGATGACCGTAAATCAAATATTCCAATCATTTTTTTTTTGCCTCATGTATGGTATTGCTATTTGCATACAGCACAAGACGGAACTGAGATTTCTGTTATGTCCTCTATGGTGCAGGGGAGATATGATAAAGACCTTCAGATATATGAAAGATTTTAGTGATGCACAATCGACAAATATTTTCCGTCGGAAAGAAATCAGTAGAACTAGGGGTCACAAAATGAAACTCCAGGGAAGACGACAGATCAAAACAACGTCAGGAAACATTTCTTCACAGAGAGGGTGGTGGAGGCCTGGAACGCCCTTCCGGAGGAGGTGGTGAAGATGAAAACTGTGAAAGAATTCAAAGGGGTATGGGATAAATACTGTGGATCCCCAAAGGCCAGAGGATGGAAATGAAGAAAATAATGCATGGGGGGGGGGGTGGTAACTTGCTGTCTCTGCGGTTACTACCCTTAACCAATAAGCCTTCATACTCTTGATACAATTCAATCATGGCTCTCTGCTTCAATCGCAGGGGAAAAGGGGAATTGGAATTGAACAGTAACCAATGAGGGCTCCGACTTTTACATCTGGAAAACTGATAAGCATGGGGGTAACCTACAGCGGATACTACCATAGGCTTGCTGGGCAGACTGGATAGACCATTTGGTCCTTTTCTGCCATCATTTCTATGTTTCTATGCTTCTAAAGACGAACCAAGGCTCCTCCAGCAACATTAGGTAATATAAGGTAATCATAATATTGATATAGTATTTTTGTCCAGCAATATTTTACAGTGAAATGTCAATATGATACATATAAAGTCACTGCTTTTCATAAACAGTGATTTACATAAACTGTCTCAGTTCCCATCGTCTCAATTAATTCACTGCTATCGCAGCGTATGCACACAACCTGTGTTTCCCAACCCTCTCCTGGACACACACCTATCTAGTCTGGTTTTCAGGATGAAATAGATTTGCATATACTGGGTCTACAATGCATGCAAATCTATCTCCTGCATATTCATTGCAGATATACTGAAAACCCAACTGGTTAGGTGTGTTGCCAGGAGAGGGTTGGGAAATACTGCATTATTCTACATGACAGACAGTAACCCTGCACACAAGTAACAAGCTGAAATGGTTTGTTACTGTATTGCATGAAGTAATTTCACACATGCTTCCTACATTGGTAATGCATTTGTACAGTAATATGTGTGTAATCCTTCTCTTGTTACATGTGACATGAGTCTATGCACGTAATCTCTTGCATTGGTCTGTATTATATCATAAATAGATGGTTTACACACATTTGTGCTCAGGTAGAAACTTGACCTGTTAAACACTTGCAGTTACCTTGCATTGGACATACTATAAGGAAAGCCGAGATATAAATCACATTAAATAAATAAGTACATCTCTGAATTTGCCTTTTCCACGGATCACATTCTCAGTTTCACTGTCCATGTTCCTTAAAATTTATAAAACACTCTTCCTAAGCTGCTTTGGTTTAAGATGCCATAAATAAATAAATATTGCCCGAGCCTGATTTCATCTTTGATATTTTTATTTATTTATTTATTTAGTTTTGTATACCGTCACTCGGGGTCCATCGTAATGGTTCACAACAGGACAAAAAACACATTACACCTAAAAACTAAAGTACATGATAAGGCCTAAAAACTACATAATATTACAACAGAGGTAACCTCATAAATTTAGGTAAAAATACCCCTAAAAAACAAAAGAAAAAGAAAAACTCTAATCATCTCATAAAACAACTTAAAACTAAAATAAAAATACTGGTTAAAACAGATAATGTGATTCCTATTTTCTGGAGTGAAGTTTGTGTACATCTCATGTAAGCTTCAAGGAGCTCCCTAAGTGGAGCCAATGCCCAGTTTAATAAATTTGACTCCTCAAGTTTCACATTTACTCACATCTTGTGTATGGAATCCTGTTCATGTTAGAGTACCGGCTAAAGCTTTTTAGTGGTCAATTTTGAGCAAAGAATTGTGGTTGCTGTGTTACTCTACTTGGATATGTGGAATTAAGAGTTAAAAACAAGCTCTAGGTGAAAACTCTTTTATTGGACTAACTTACTACATCTGTTGCAAGCTTTAGAGAGTTATCCTCAATTTTCAAGGACTTACTCGGGGGCTGTATGCATAAAGTCGGTATATTTGCACATGTGTAGCCTTTGTGCGAGCACACCTTGAGTATAGTGTTTAGTTCTGGTCACCGCATCTAAAGAAAGATATAGCAGAATTAGAAAATACACAGAGAAGAGCGACAAAACGATAAAGGGTATGGAATAATTCCTCTATGAAGAAAGGCTAAAGAAGTTAGGGCTCTTCAGCTTGGAGAAGAGACGGCTGAGGGAAGATATGATAGAGGTCTATAAAATAATGAGAGTGGAACAAGTAAACGTGAAATGGTTGTTTCGCTTTCAAAAAGAACAAAGACTAGGGGATTCAATGAAGTTACTAGCTGATACATTTAAGACAAATAGGAAAAAAATATTTTTTACTCAAAGAATAATTAAACTCTGGAATTCATTGCCAGAGGAGGTAGTAAAAGCTGTTAGTATAGCTGGGTTTAAAAAAGGTTTAGACAAGTTTCTGGAAGAAAAGTTCATAAACCATTATTAAGGTGAACTTGGGGAAATCTACCTCTTATCTGTTATGATTCCTGCCCAGAGTTCCCCCGTGAGCAGGCCTTCACTTACTTTGCGCTGCCTTTCCCGATGCAGCTGGAGGCCGCCGACATCAAGCTGCGTTCCACGGCAGTCAGGGCCTGCCACTGACGTCATCCTCTGTGGTCCGAAGCGCTGCTGTTTCCCTTCTTCAACGGCCAGGAGGCCACCGCTGTTGCCCCACTCCCGTGGCCCAGACCGCCGCGTTTGGGGCCTTCACTCGCGGCAGGGAGCCACGAGTCAGCCTGCCTTCAGCGGCTGGGAGCCGCTAACACCTGCCCCGACCTTGCTAGCAGCCTGGGGCCACCCCTGAGCTGTCCCTTGCGGCAGGGACACCGCCATCAGACTCTCCCTGCTTCTGCTTGCTTCTCTAGGCACGTGGCCGTGCCTCCTTACTAGATTTAAAGGGCCCATGGCCGGATATGCCCTGGGCCCCACCTGGTGACGTCATCCTGGGCATCTTCCTTGTTGGTCCTATAAAAGGGCTTCTCCAGCACTCCTGCCTTGCCTTGCATCGGAGTTCTTCGCTCCTGGAAGTCTCGTCTTCCAGCGCTCCATCAGGTCTTCGTTCCTTGTTCTTCGTTGGAGCTCCATGTCCTGAGTCTTCATTGCTTCCTGAGTCTTCGTTGTTTCCTGTGGCTTCCTGATGTTCCACTTCCTGATGTTCCGAGGTTCCGTTCCTCCTTCACTTTTTCCGAGCCCTCTTGACCCTCCAGCTCCTTTGGTTCTCCAGATGACACTTTGTTGGGGTAAATCCGTCTCGTCGGTTCCTGTTCCCGTCATTGGAGTTTCGTCTCGGGGATTCCCTTCCTACACTTGTCCCCTCTCTGCGTGGTCCATGACCAGCCACTCCAGGTTGTGTAGGGCGGTCTGTGACCAGCCCATTGGGTCCACCCGTGTCGGTGGGCTGTGTAGGGCACCCTGAGAGACAGTGCTAATGTCTGAGTCTTCCAAATTCCTTGTCTCATCCAGAGTCTTCCAAGTTCCTCGTCTCGTCCAGAGTCTTCCAAGCTCCTCACCTCATCTAGAATCTTCTATGTCACAAGGCCTTCGTCTACTCTCGTCCTTAGTCCGGCCTGCTGCTTCTAGCTGATACCCAGCAGCAGATCCGAAAGGGCTGGAACGGAACGGTTGGAGGACTGTTCAGTAAACATTGCGTTGTTGGCCTTCCAGAAGCATGCAGGTCCGGCAGAGGGTCAGACCTTCAGTCTTCACCCATGCTTGGACACGCTTCGCCTACCCTGGTGCTGCTCTGGAGTCTTCTGGGGTCGTGCCGAGGCCCAAGGGCACACAATCCCCTCAAGATGGGATCGCTCTCCTAGCGTTCCCAAACAGAACATTATCTGAGGGATAAGCAGCATGAAATCTGGCTATCCTTTGGGATCCTGCCATGTACTTGTGATCTGGATTGGCCACTGTTGGAAACAGGATACTGGGCTTTGGTCTGACCTAGCATGGCAAATCTTATGTTCTTATGTAAAAAAGGTAAGGGTACGTGTGTACTGACACTGTTGCATTGAAAAGAATGCACAGAGAAAGAGGGCATTTCAAGGGCATTCTGGATCGTTGTTTGTAAGTACACGCACATCTACATATTTTAAAACTAGAGTACACGTATATATCATCAAACATGGGTGCATGCTTTTACATTTGCTAATCAAGTTGTGGATATTAAATGTCTTTTGTTTGCACTTCTTGGGGGGGGGGGGGGTCTGGGACAAGAGGTGGAGGGTGTGGGTGAACTGGTTGAGGGTTTAGGTGAACAGGTGAAGGTCTGGGTCAACTGGTATAGGTCTCAGCAGACTGTTTTTTGGGATATATGCACAAGTATTTTCATAAGAGATACATGGATATATATCAGTAAACTTTGTAACACCTGCCTCCATGCATAAATTATGGGTTAAATGTATATGTTACAATTCTTTAACATGTAAAATATATGGGCATAGTTTATATGCATGTAAAACATGCATATAAACTATGCGGCTCCATGCTGTAAAAAATGGTGTGCACACTGAAACATGCATGCATACTATCAGGGCAGTAATATGTGGTATTTTATAAACTGTGCAGGTTCCGCTATACCATTATAAAATACAGGCATAACTTTTGGCACATCTACTTATATGTGTATGTTCTAATTCATGCACACTAATGAAAATTACCCTTCCTATGTGCTTTTAAATCTGTATTCCCACCATCACCGTTCAAACCCATCAGGACTTAAAGGTCCAAGTAACAGCATCTTGACTTCTGAAAGTGAATCACCAAACTGCCTACAATACAGTACCTTTTATCTTAGAAAGCATGTATCGTGTGATGGGTGAGGCAGCGAACAAAACCACAATAGGATCATCTTAGTATATGCATGGGATTGATATTAAGTGAGACTCTCTTGTGTTTATGAGCTGACCTTCAGATTCCTAAATTTGAATGGTTCTGAAGAATAATGATACATATACCACACATACACACACACACTATTGTTGCTTTAGATCTTTGGTACTGCACTATGGAGTTTTTCTCTTAAGGCTTATTAGCTATTCGTAGCCAGGTTTATTCCTGAAATGTCTGTATAACGAATGTACTCGCTAATGTACTAAAAATGTTGAGACTGCCAGATGCAAATTCTAGTAAGTAAACTCTATACGTCCATCAGGATGTGTTCTCTTTGGATCCCCAACCTTCTTTCCTCAAACACATAAAGTAAACATTTCTTACCCTGGGGAATAAGCCAAACCTCATTTTCACTCTGTTTGACCTTCTCAAGCTCTGGGGGAGAAGGGGAGAGCTAACATTTGTGTCTTTGCTGCTTGGTTGGCCTCAGAGATCCCCAGCGCTTTCACACCCTATAAAGCATTCTCGTCTAACAAAGCGCCTTTATATCTGTCCTTGCTCCTTTCATCCCGCCTCTTTTTTTTTTTTCTTTTGGTTTTAATTACAGTATTAGAGGACATGAGACTTCCATGCACAGTAACGATATTAACGATTACATACTCCTCTTAAACAGCTCTGGAAAAGGCTGCAGGGGATAGGGGCAAGAAGTAATTGAAAGTATTCCAGGGTGTAATGAAGTGACGTAATAGTGGACGGTGTAACCCTTATGAGTTTCCTGTGCACTTCCTGCTAAACGGATTTATTCTCTCCTATTGGATGGTTATTTTGGCTGCCATGTTAGTCCACTTGAATGCACAAAAATAAAGGTTAAGTAATAAAAACACTTTTGCAAGATCAGTCACTCAGACTTAACTTGTTTGTAGAATTCAGTGAATTAGATGTTTGGCAACTATGTGCTAATATTGCCCCATGTACCTGAACATGAAGAAAGCAGACATGTATGTTCAGACATTAAAAGAGCTCCTCCAGCTATCTGTGCTCCTTTCCATTGTCTCTAGCCTCTATTATATAATATTTTAATTTATCATTTTATATCATTTATCAAGCAATCTACCTATCTATATATACAATCATCAGCTTTACAATTTCAAAGCTCAAAAGTGTTTCACAAAACTCTAAAAGCTTGTGAAAAGACCTAGAGCTTTTCAAGAGGCTTTGGATGTTTCCAAGAGACTCAAACACCTCTGCAGTTCTTTCCTTTACAGCTCAGTTCCCCGATTCCCACAGCAGAGACTCTACTGACATACCTGCCGGCATCTGAAAGTCCTGGAAGAAAAGGTCAGAAACAAGAACGGGGAAATGCTGCATAATTTGGGACCAGATAAAAGACAGCTTTCTCTCACAAAGTAAGGCAACATAAAGCAGTGAACTGCTGCGCATCTCTTCCACCGATTCTCGACCTGGCATTAGGTGAGTTGCTCGGTCTATTTGTTCCTCTGTTCCCGTAACTGGTTCATATTATGATACGATGGTTCACTCTGCTGCAGCTCTCCTTTCCTGGAATGGCTGCATGTCTACTTCTACAGTGCTTCTGCTTTCTGGGATACTGTTTGGATGGAAAGGCACTGTACAAATTTGAGGCATTAACATTCAAAGGGGAGGGACTGGCAACTTTTTACATGTTCACATAGTAAGATAGTAGCTGTTGGTAGATAAGGACCTCACAGCCTACCCAGTCGCTCTTTGCTAGTTTGTCACTGCAGACCCTACTTGATTTTTAATTATCTTCTTCCATCGCTCTCATCACCACCTTCTGTTTTTGTTCCAAACAAAACTGAATCATGTCACTGTTTTGGTTGCTATCACCTTTGCTGGTGATAATTCCAGTACCCACTATAAGAACAGTCATACTGGGTCAGACCAAGAGTCCATTAAGCCCAGTATCCTGTTTCAAATAGTCACAAGCACCTAGCAGGATCCCAAATAGTAGATAGTAGAGATGTGCATTCGTTTTTGCCGAATTAAACAATTTCAACAAAATTGTCTAATTCAACATGGTTAGCACGCACTAACCTGAAATATGAATTTTTCTGAAATTTCGGAAAATTTCTTTTCGGGTTTCGTTGCCCCCTAACCATGCCGAATTAGACAATTTTGTTTGAAATTGTCTAATTCGGCAAAAACGAATGCACATCTCTACTATCTACTATTTGGGATCCTGCTAGGTGCTTGTGACTATTTGAAACAGGATACTGGGCTTAATGGACTCTTGGTCTGACCCAGTATGACTGTTCTTATAGTGGGTACTGGAATTATCACCAGCAAAGGTGATAGCAACCAAAACAGTGACATGATTCAGTTTTGTTTGGAACAGAAACAGAAGGTGGTGATGAGAGCGATGGAAGAAGATAATTAAAAATCAAGTAGGGTCTGTAGTGACAAACTAGCAAAGAGCGACTGGGTAGACTGTGAGGTCCTTATCTGCCAACAGCTACTATCTAACGGAAGTTAGCGTGCACTAACCCAAAAATCAGGGGCCCACGAAAAAAAAAAAAACACGAACCGCGGGAAAAACAAAGTTCCTCAAGTCTACCTGGTCAATAATAGTTTTTGGACTTTTCCTTCAGGAACTTATCCAAACCATTTTTAAATCTAGCTACACTAACTGCCTTTAACACATCCTCTGATAATGAATTCGGAACTTAACTGTGCATTGATTGAAAACGTATTTTCTCAAATTTGTTTTAAATGTGCTACTTTCTAACTTCATGGAGTGTCCCCTAGTTTGTACTTCTTGAAAGAGTAAACAACTGGTTCACATTTACCCATCCACATGATTTTTAAAGACCTCTATATCTCCTCTAAGCTGAACAACCTTTCCTCATAGGGGAGCCGTCCATTCCCTTTATCATTTTGGTTGCCCTTCTCTGAACCTTTTCCAGTTCTGATATATTTTTTGAGATGTGGCAACTAGAACCACACACAGTACTCTAGATGCGGTTGTACCATGAAGCAATACAGAGGTATTATAATATTCTCCTGTCACAATCCTGGCTGCTAGGCAGCCTTCCTGCCAGCTGAAATCCTCCTGCAAGCCACCTACTTGATATCCCATGGCACAGCAGTTTCAGCCCTATTTAGCCCTGCCTCTCCCAGAACTCAGTGCCTCTTCATCGAGTCACTTTGGCTCTTTGCATTGGCCTACCTTGCCTTGCTTTCCTTCTGTGTGGCCCAGTGGCCTTCTGCCTTGCCCTGTGGCCTCTTTAGCCTTCTGCCTTGTCCTGTGGCCTTCTGCCTTGCTTGTGACCTCCTTGGCCTTTTGTCTTACTTGTGGCGTTTCTGGCCTCCTCACCCTGCTCTGTGGCTTTTAAGCCTTCTTGTCTTGCTTAGCTCTACCCGTGGCCTTCGGGCCTTCTAGTATTCCTTGCCTGCCTTGGCCTTCGGGCCTTCTATCCTTGTCTAGTCTTATCCCATCCTTGTCTTATCCTGCCTAGTCCTCTCTGTGGCCCCAGTTTCCAGTGGGCTTTCTGAGTCTCCAGCCCTTACCTCCATTTCCAGCAGTGTATCTCAGTCCAGCCCTGTCTTTAGGCCAGGCCTTGCCTCCTGTTCCAGTTCCTGCCTGAATGGGTAGACATAATTGGCATCTCAGAGACCTGATGGAAGGAGAATAACCAATGAAACAGTGCTATACCAGGGTAGAAATTATACCGTAATTCCAACCAGTGCCTCTGGTTCCAGTCCCTACTTCCAGTTCCATCTTGTCTCTAGTTCCTGCCTGGTCTCCAGTGCCTTCCCTGCCTCTAGACCCAGCTTGTCTCCTGATCCAGCCAAAGACCTGCTAGCTACCAGAATCTGCGGGCTCAATCCAAGGTGACTGGTCAAGCAGAAGATCCTGGCCAGCTTTGCTCTAGAATCTGGCCCTGCTCCTGCGGGGGAAATTCCCCATTCAGCTGATTCTCCATTCCATGACATCTCCATTTTATTCTCCATTCCTTTCATAATAATTCCTAACATTCTGTTTGCTTTTTTGACCACTGCAGCACACTGAGCTGAGGATTTCAATGTATTATCTACGATGATGCCTAGATCCTTTTCCTGGATCCTTTCCTTTCCTGGATCCTTTCCATGTTAGGAAATTCCTAACATGGAATCTAACATCGTAATCTACGGTTTGATTTACTTTTCACTATCAAGCAAATTTTAAATTGGCTATGCGCATAAATTTCGGGGTTTGTGTGTGTGGCTGGGCCTTGTGCGTACCATGCATTTTACAACGGGCCCAGCCACGCACATAAACCCCGGTACGCGCCGAAGTGCCAGGTCTCTCCAAAGGGGCGGGCCGGGGCAGGGTCTGGGTGGGAGGGCGGGGACAGGCTGGTACAGCGCCATTCGATGCTGTCCCGGGGAAGTACGCACCAGCAGCCGCCCGGTGCACGGAGATTACTTCTGCTCCAGAGGAGCAGTAAGTACTAAAATAAAAAATTTGGGGATAGTTAGGTTAGGTTTAGGGGGTGGGGAGGAGAGGGGAAGAGGGAGGAAGGTTAGGTAGGGAAGTTCCCTCCCAGTCCGCTCCTTAATTGGAGCGACAGGGAGGAAACTGGGGGAGGCCTGATCGCATCACCGTGCGTATTTTGCAAAAATCCCCCCTGCACGCATGTTATAAAATTGGTGCGTCTATGTGCGCGTGCCGGGAATGGCACGTACTGCTTTTAAAATTTATTTATTTATTTTATTTATTCGAACTTTATATACCGGTATTAGTGGGGACATCATACCGGTTTCACATAATAACTGAAAGTTTGGAAAATACATTTCAACAGGGAGAATGACCTGGGCGGGGGTAACCAAAAGGTAGTAGGAGGATAGATATAAATTGACCCCTATGTGCATTGCTTTGCACTTGTCCACATTAATGTCATCTGCCATTTGGATGCCCGATCTCCCGTCTCATAAGCCTCCTGCAATTTCTCGCAATCTGCAGTAATTTGGTAAAGAAACCTTTCCTTGCATTTAAGAGTTATAATGTATTTCTCTATTGGCCCCAGAAGAGACATAATGGACTCTGTCCATGAAAGAGTTAAATTTGACATGTGCTGATCCATAGGGTACGATCATGGGCAATACCTATGGAAGTTAACCTCAGAGCAGAATGACAGAGGTTGACCTCCCATTGATGCTCAGTTCATGCAGCCCTTCTGCAGCCAAAAAAACCCCCAAAAGCTGGTGGGGAGTGCAGATAGAAGGTGAAAGAAGGATTCACATAAGGCATAAGTGAAGCAAAATTAAAAAGCATCCACCTCAGTAATTTGTATGGAATCTAGGCTTGCATTCCAAGGATTCTCTTCTAACTTCCTCAGGAAGGTCCAGCTCTCATCAAAGACTCATGATGCACAGCTGTCAATATTTTCTCTATCTGAGGACAATTTTGAAAGCCATTTACCCAGGCTAAACAGGAGTTGGCTGCTGAAAATGGCCCTCTCTCAATCCAGATAAATGTATGTGGGGCTTCCATAGTGTGCGTTTTGTAACCAGATTGAAGGGAAGTGTTCCCAGGAATATGTTTTGGACAGAATAAACAATAAAGTGGGTAGACTGTATTTTCAAATATATGTGTGCTATTTTCCTTAGAAATTTAACCTGCACAAAGAAGAGGTGCAAAGTCCATGGGTACTTTTCACCCATGCAATTTTCAAAGGGCAAGCTGGCACATATGTTCCCTTTGAAAATTATGTGCAAGGTCCATAGTAATGACCTGCACTTAGGCGGACAATTTGAAAACTGCCACCTTAACTTGTAGTGCAGGACAGCAGTGATTACCTATGGCTTAGAAAGCATGGCTCAGTTTTTGTCTGTTATAGCTGGTTCAGCACCTTGAAACACAATCCCAGAGGTGACAGGCCCTGTATCCCTCCATTCATTCCCCTAAGCCATTAAGTCCTAGAGATGACAAGGTCTACCTGAGCTCTCCAGTCCTAAGGTGCCATTGTTGAAAATACGATGAATCTTCTGCTCGGTGTGCAGCAGCAACCAAGAAAAGTAAATAGAATGCTAGGGATTATTAGGAAAGGGCTGGAGAATACAACAGAGAATATCATAACGCCTCTGTATCGCTCCATGGTGCGACCCTCATCTTTGAGTCTTGTGTGCAGTTCTGGTTCACCGCATCTCAAAAAAGACTGTAGCAGAATTAGAAAGGTACAGAGAAGGGTGACCAAGATGATAAAGGGGGTGGAAACAATTAACCTATGACGAAAGGCTAAGAGGTTAGAACTCTTCAGATTAGAGAAAAGATGGCTGAGGGAGATAGGACAGAAGTCTATGGTGCGACCTCATCTTGAGTTCTTGTGTGCAGTTCTGGTCACCGCATCTCAAAAAAGATGTAGCAGAATTAGAAAAGGTACAGAGAAGGGTGACCAAGGATGATAAAGGGGGTGGAACAATTAACCTATGAAGAAAGGCTAAAGAGGTTAGAACTCTTCAGATTAGAGAAAAGATGGCTGAGGGGAGATAGGACAGAAGTCTATAAAATAATGAACAACTAAACATTAATCAGTTTGTTTTACTTTTTCAAAAAGTACAAAGACCAGGGAACACACAATGAAGTTTACTAGGTTATTACATTTAAAACTAGTAGGAGAAAATTTGTTTTTATTCAACACATAATTATGCTCTGGAATTTGTTGCCAGAGGATGTGATGAAGCTATTATTAAGCTATGTTTAAAAAGGTTTGGACAAGTTCCTGGAGGAAAAGTCCATTAATCATTATTAAGGTGGTGGTGCAGAAATCCACTGCTTATTCTTGGGATAAACAGCTTGGAATCTATCTACTCCTTGGGACCCTCCTGGGTACTTGTGATCTGGATTGCCCACTGTTGGAAACAGGATACTGGGCTTCATGGACCTTTGGTCTGACCCAGTATGGCAAGACATATGCTCTTAATACAAAATAATGTGGGATAAACACAGATGATCCCTAGTAGCAAGAGGGACCTTAATGACGCACCGGAGTAACCTGCATGAAGAGGTGAGTTAGCCTAAAATAACACTGAAATTACTGCATTGTTCTTCCAAGAAGGCATGAGAGTAATTCATGTACAGCAGCAATTACAACCCTAAGCAGCTTGCTGGGCAGGCTGGATGGGCCTTTTTGGCCTTTATCTAGCCTTTTTTAAAAAAAAATTTTTTATTGCATTTTAACAAAATTACAAAGCATAATATCATTGTACAGAAAAGAGAAACAAAATTTAATGTAATAGACACATTAGAAACAAATATTAATATTCAGACCATAAATCTTTCTATTTGGGGGGGGGAGGAGCAAATAAGGAGCCAAGAGAAGATAAATTAAGTTAGGAAAGCCATAATTTGTGAATTTTACCCTTACTCTTGGTCTATGTATAAATACTCTCAATGGGTGAAGAGGTGGGCAACAACCTTCTACGAGAATCCAAGAACAATTTAAGTTGTTCAGGAACCAAAAAAATATAAATGTCGTTGTAAAACTTAATAATACATTTGCACGGATATCTTAACTGGAAGGAGGCGCCTAAAGATTGGGTTTCCTGGCTTAAGGCCAGAAAGCCTTTTCTTCTTCTCTTGTGTGGCTTTAGCCAGGTCTGGAAATATCTGGACGAACTGGCCCATGATATTAGCTCCTATATGCTGAAAATAACTTTGCATAACCAAACCTAGATCTTATTCATAGATAAATGTAGCCAACAGAGTTGCTCTCTCAAAATCTCAGTAGTAGAAGACTCCAGGAATTCCGTTAAGTTCCCCAAGTCCAGTTGGTGATATGCTACGTTCTCTCTTGTACGTGAGAATGGAAGGAAATACACCTATTCAAAGAAGGGATATTATCCAGGGGAATATGTAATATTTCAATCATATATCTCCGAAGGGTTACATGTGGCTGTTCAACTGTCCTAGGAAAATTCAAAAATCTTAAATTGAGATGCCTTAAACGATTTTCAACTAATTCTACTTTCCTGTTTAAAGCAATGTGATCCTGGCCTATAGGTACATGCTGTACATCTTTAACTAGATTTTCTAGGTTCTGGATCCTGTTTGAATGGTCCAAAAGTTGGGAGTTATGTTCCTGTGTCAGGACTTCCAATTTAGACGAAATCTGAGATATCTGTAAGGAACAAGCCTTGTAAGGCTTGATTCTGGTGAGCCATCAATTCCCATAGAGAATCTAATGTAACCACAGCAGGCTTAGGGGGTGATGTTTTTAAAGGCAATTGTTCCATATTCAAAACTGAAACCATAGTTGTCGGAGCATTGAGTATAGAAGTCAAAATGGTCTCACCTCCATCAGGAGAAGCTGACTTCAAAGTAACTGCAGACGCCGATGCTGCCTCACTCCCTTGCCTCGATATTGCTCCTCAAGCCATTCCACCCGTGGTTGCTCCCTCTGTAGTTTGCTCTGAGATTTCCATTCTCGGGTCCACTAGCACTGATTCCAGAGGAAGGCTTGAAGAAATCGCTTGTGGAGTTCTTAGCACAGGAGGGCTCAAAAGAAAACTCCCCAGAGGAGACGGAGGCTCTTTTACCAAACCTGTCAGCAGGGACCAGCACCTCTGACACAGAGTAAATTGTAGTGCATTCGGGGATAGTACGCTGTCCCGAGGGGAGGGGGGGGGGGGGTACCGAGGGAAATACCCGCACTTTCCCCTTGCGTTTAGGAGGCATGTTAAAGCAGGTTCAAAGAAAAGGAAGAAATCTTCTGGGACAAGTTGAAAAACACTACACACAAGCCGCCATCTTGACTCTTCCCCTTCCAGTTTTATCTAGTCATTTACTATGATCCTATGTTAGAGCAGACAGGATCTATATCTCTGCACCAATCTTGATCCATCCAGTCCTAAAGGTGATAGTCTTTTTGTCCTTGTGACTTCCCTTCAGTCCTCTGTTTACTTTAATTTGGCCCCCAAAACCTTTTTTGAGTCTCTGGAATATTCAAATTGGAAGCTGACACAGATAATCATGCCAATTTCATTTTCTCAACTTCTTCCCTACAGTAGATGACCTGTCCTTTAAGGGAGTCACTCAGAATTATTTATTGAACAAATGAGCTGTTGTCTTTCTAGCTATAAATTATAGCTCATATGAATGGAAGAAAAAAATGAGATGGAAAAAGACGACTGCAAATTAGCAGCAAATTTTGTGATCGAGAGTACATTGGAAGTGTTTATTCTTTTTTTAAATGTCATTTTGTCTCAGATAATTGTTATAGTAGAAACTCCATCAAGCAAAATGCCCACTGGAAGATATGAAGAGTTAGAGAGAATCTCATTGTCAAGAGCATAATAAAAAGATTTAATGCCAGGAAAAAAAAAATATATATATATATTACACACACATACACACATACATGTATGTATATATAAAACAAAAACAAGAAAAAGTGCAGAGAGCAAATTACAGACAAGTTCACACAGGCAGACAGAGACAAAGGGAATAATCAGAATCCGGCATCTTACCATCGTAAATACAGTGATGCTGAACTCCCACTGAATACAAAACAGGGAATGCAGGGAGGAAGACTGATAGGGAAGAAAGGAAGTGTGTGTGTGTGTGTGTGTGTGTGTGTGAATGAGAAAGAAAATAAGGGTAGTGTAAGAATGTGTATGAACTCATCACCAGGCCCTGAGCCCATTAGTGGACCAGGAGAAGACGCATTCAGAGGAGACAGCAGACCATGTCTGAAAATGGGGCTCTCTTACGTCTCCAAAGCTCACATACACTCTTGTCTTACTGGAACTTCTGTTGATTCAGCAGGCATTGAATTTATGAATCCTCCAAAAAAGAATCTTACTCCCACTAACTGGAGGCCGGTTTGGTATCAGGCCCTTCCTTAAAATTGTATCTTGGCAGTATTTAAAGCAGCAGTACTAGCTTGATTTATTGCAGTATCTACTGGCCTGCATCTTAGCTGTATTGCAGCTTTTGTTGGTCATTTTCCCAGGTCTCCTTTCCTTTATGGCCTAACATAGTTGATTTATTGCATTTTAATATTTGAAATAAAAGGAGTTTTAATTTTGTAATGACCAGGCCCCCTTTACTTAGAAAATCTCTCCAGATTACTATCCTTCAGCTATATTTATTTTCTATGTAGACCTCATAGACTGCCTCTTCTGCAGCAGCTTCAAGGTGGTATACATCTCAAAATACAATTAATACAACAAATACATTAATTAAATGCATTAGTTGCATAATCACTTTCCAATCTCAATGTAAGTAGGCTAATCTCATGTCCCCAATAGAAAGGGTGCTTTCCATTAGAAATATTAGTTCAGTGCTCAATATCTGACCCAAATACAGAGATGTGAGTAAGAGGATGCGCAAACAGAAGAAAACACTTTAATAATAGGACCAGCAATATTACCCTAAAGAGAGCCATGGAGCAGATAGGGTGAATTAAGTGAGATTTTTCTGCCAAAATCTTCTATGCTTCTCAAGAATGGGGAACGATGAGTCTGTTATGAACCCATCATGAGAGAACGAAAAGCTCTGTTATATGAGAACTAAGGCACATTACCAATCTGACAAGTTCAGGTCTAGAGAAAGGAGTATGAGCCATCAGTCTGCCAATGACCTACCCTCCAATTGGACATTGATTTCCCTGTAGGACCTGTTGACCAAGCTCGCCTGGATTGACCTTGGCTTTCACTAGAGTGTGGGCCACCCCCTCCCCTGCAAAGCTTGCTGTGTTACCTAGCAGGCCGCTCGGTCCCTTTACAATAGCCGCTGAGAGCTGGCTGACATGTCCTTTGTCTATTAAAGAGCAGGCAGCCATACGTGCTCACTGACCCCCAACGGTTATCTTTCCATTGGCCTATTGTCTGGTTGTTTTTATCTTGTTTCAGGGCAGTGACAGCAGCAACAAAGGCGAACATGGGATCCCAGCCAAGCACATGTGGCACTGCTGAAAGACACTGTCTGAGTGCCCTTCCTTTAGATTCAGTGATGGAGATACCACTGGCAGGAGAGAGACAGATTTACATTGCCCTGTTAGAGGATGGGGGAAGGGAGAATGAGACAGAGAGACTTTTTTACACTGTCCCACGGCTGTGAAAAAGAAGGAGAGGTATATCTTTTAAGTTGTCTTTTGAGGGCAACAAATAAAAACACCAACAGGTGGATATATTTGAAATTGCCCTATGGGAGAGAGACAAAAAGCAAGAATTATACTTCTGCTTTTTCTGAAGGAGAGAGAAGTGACACTGCTTATGCTGCACCATGCAAGAGGAAAAGTAAAAAGCTTTTAGAGATAAAAACAGACTTTGGTTTCATTGCAAGTGTCATAAACCATATTTTACAACCACTGAATCAAAAAATCACTACTTTCCAAACAAAAGGAAAAATCATTCTGTACCGTGTCCTAAAAGAACAAACAGGACAGGAACTAGATTACATTTCCAAGCAGGGGAACAAGGATAAGGTATTTTAATATCTTAGAAAAGTAAAGGAACCAAGAGGGGTTTAAAAAATTGATGTAAAATGTCAGCAGTAAGTCATGTTAGTTGTATGGATTTATTTGCTGTCTATTCTGAGACTGACTTTTGGTTCTGGTTCTTGGTTTGTTCTCATAATAAACCTAGGCTGACCTAATAAAGATAAGTTTGGAAAAAGAAAAAAAAAAGCAAAGGAATAACTGTGATAGTGTAATGAAATATTCTTAAAGCTATGTAAAAGTCTAGATGCTTATATTCTGAATAGAAGAACCAGGGGGAACCCCTAAGTAGATTTACATTTTTTTACTCCTTATAGAGCCACGGTACCATTAATTATACTATAACAGATCTAAACATCAAAAGAGCAATTCTGAATAGCCTGCGTTTCCTGGAATGTACATGAGCACTTTTAGCCTCTGCAAACTGCAGTCAGGTTTCAAAGGGAAACCAACCACAAAACACAAAAAGCATCTGCGTATGTTACACCTGCTGCTTGTGTGGACAGCTACGTGGGAGCAAAACAGCGTGCCCAGTGTGAGAATCAAAACATCTGCACACAAGCAAATCATGCCCGCAGCAACACCTCTTTTCAAGCTTGTAGGTAGAAGATGTTGGCTTTCAGACAGGCCAGTTTGCCCAGTTGAATCACTCTTTACCTAGCTAAAAAAAAACTTTGACAGTCATCCGTTATGAGGACGGACGGCTTTCAGAAGGATCCAGCTGGCTAATGATAGCCAACAAGGTCCATGGGACTGAAAACTGTTTTCTGCATGTAGCAGCTAAAAGTTATGCCCAGATTTCACAATGTGTTAAAAAAGAGGCATTCCTGGGTGAGCATACTACATGGGCATCTTTTTCTACCAGCTGGCATAAGGAAGTCAGCAAACAAGCACACAAGTTCCATCACTTTCCCAAGCAAACTTAGGCGCCTATGTTTGCTTTTAAAACTACCCAAAACACAATGAAACCTGCTAATCTGTACGTAAACTATTTCAAGGAAATGTACATGTAAAGGGGTGAATTTTAAGAGCTGCTCGCGTAAAAAAAAGCCCATATACATAAGTATCTGGGCTGAGCGCGAGGAACTCATATTAAAAAAAAAAAAAAATCAGACCGGTTTTAAAAGCCAAATGCGCGTGTGTACCAGGAGATATGCGCATGGCCGGACCATGTGTGCCATTAGGGGCTTCTCGCTGAAGGGTGCACCGACAGCCAGCCCGCGCAACATACTAGTGCTCCAGCAAGCAAGTATTGAAACAAAAAAAAAAGTTAGAGGGGTTTTAGGGGTCGAGGAAGATAGAGGAAAAGGGAGGCAGGTTAGCTAGGGGGTTTAGGAAGTCCGCTCCTTCACAGGGGCGAACTGGGAGAGAAGAAGGAAATAGGCCCTAATGCGTCACCGTGCGCACCTGCTAAAATCCCACTTGTGCGCACGTGACGGCATTTGCGCGCGTCGATATAAAATCGTGCGTGCGGGTAGCAGATTTTATAACATGCGCGCATATGCATACAATTTTGTACCCACATAAGTAAAAAGTCAAAACGACACTGAAAATTTGCATATACTTACACGGGAATAAAAGTGTATCTACATTTCTTAGTAAAAATACCCCCCAAAGAAATAAAGCAGGTTTGCTCATCTGTAAAAAGGGCTCTGTGTAGAGAGCAGGATGAATCAGCCATGGCATACATAGCTCTCAATCGGGCCGATACAGAAAAACCTGCGGGAGAGCCGGCGAGCGCCTGCTCTCCTGGGCGTGCGATTCAGAAAAAAAAAAATGTAAATGAGGGCCCGCAGTAAAAGGAGGCTATAGGGGCACTAGCGCGTCCCTAGTGCCTTCTTTTTGACAGAAGCGGCGGCTGTCAGCAGGTTTGACGGCCGACTCTCAATTTTACCGGCGTCGGTTCTCGAGCCCGCTGACAGCCACGGGTTCGGAAAATGGATGCCGGCAAAATCGAGCATCCGTTTTCCAACCCGTGGGCAGATTTTTAATTTTTTTTTTATTTTTGGGGCCTCTGACTTAATATCGCTATGATATTAAGTCGGAGGGTGTACAAAAAAGCAGTTTTTTCTGCTTTTCTGTACACTTTTCAAGTGCTGGCCGAAATTAACGCCTGTATAAGGGGTAAAAATAGCACATCGAAAACACGCGGCCAAACAGGGGCTAACAGTGTGCTTAGCCTGAGCGCACTTTACTGCATCGGCCCAAATGTGCGGGAGTTCCCAAGCATGTGTGCAGCCTTGAGTCCTAAGGCTCTTCCAGAGCTTAAACTTTAGCAAGATCGTTGACTTCTCCAGGGAGGCAGGCAAATATTAAGCATGTCTGATTCATTGTGCTGTCTATGGAAAAGCTTGTTTACAGGTAAACAAATTTGCTTTCTTCATGGACAAGCAGGCATGAATCAACCATTATGTATGGGGAGTCCCAAGCTGAGGGGTGCACTGCAGATCAACTACTGAAACAGGAAATCTGGATCTCACCAGTGGAGAGTGAACTGTTGGGTGAACAGGCTGTGCAAAACTGCTTATCCAAAGTTATTATCTTCTCAGAATATGTTATCCAGACAGTAATGGAACATGAAGGTGTGAATTGTCAACCAAGTAGCAGCTATGCATATGTCTTCAACATGGCTCTCCCTCGATAAGCCTTGACAGAGTCTGTAATCTGTAAGCCACCCAGTTCATAACAGAGTACTATACGGTCCGGTAGCCAATTAGACAAAGTTTGTTTGGCAACTGCCCTTCCCAATATGTGGGATCAAAGAACATAAACAAATGAGAAGCTTGATGGTGAGGGTTGAGTCCTCTTTTGATAATATGCCAGGGCTCTCTTACAATCCAAGGAGTGGCAAGCCTGCTATCCTTTGTGCACATGCAACTCTAGAAAGAATGCCGGCAGCAAAATCACTTGGTTAAGATGGAATGCAGATAGCACTTTCAGAAGGAACCTGGGGTGAGTTCACGGAACAACCCAACTGTAAATAAAAATTGTAGATATGGTGAATATGAAAGCAGAGCCTGTAATTCGCTTACTCTTCAAGCGGAGATGGTATTTAATGGTGATGATTCGGAAGAACTGAAATAAATCACTGAATGATATAATAGGGCAGACTAACAAACCAAAGATTATCAAGTTGCCTGGTCCAGATACTTATTTATTTTATTTATTTAGCAAGTGTTGCTTACCTGTAACAGGTGTTCTCACAGGACAGTCCTCACATATGGGTGACGTCAGTGGATGGAGCCCTGCTACGGAAAACTTTTCTGTCAAAGTTCCTATAAAGCTTTGACTGATGCTGGCACACTGAGTGCACTGAGCATGCTCAGCCTGCAATTATCCCTGTGACCACAGGTGTCTCCCCTCAGTCTCGTCTTATAGCAAAAAGCGCAAGCGAAACTAAAATAATAAAACTTTTGTAGACCCAACTCCGCGGGGTGGCGGGTGGGTTTCGTGAGGACTAACATCCTGCTGTCCTGTGAGAACACCTGTTACAGGTAAGCAACACTTGCTTTCTCACAGGACAAGCAGGATGGTAGTCCTCACATATGGGTGAGTACCAAGCTGAGGATGCCCGAAGAGTGTACCCAATGCACCCAAGACGTGCAAAAGGCGCAACATCGGGGGTGGAATTTGGTAAGGAGGGCATCCTGAAACCCTTAACGGGTTGGTGGAAGGATGTTGGGTAGTTAAACCGAACAGAAGAGGAGTAGACGAACTGGCCAAACATGGAAGCATGCCGGCCAGTCTTATCTAAGGGATAATGGGCTGTGAAGGGATGGAGAGAGCTCCAGATCGCAGCTTTACAAATATGTACAAGAGGCACCAGCTGAAGGTGAGTTATTGAGGCTGGTACAGCCCTAACAGAGTGTGGTTACACACGTGTTGTAGTGAAATGCCTGCTTGTTAGCAGGAAAAAGAGATACAGACCGTCAATTAGGAGGAATAGGTCTGTTCACCCACTGGAACTTGTAGCTTGGCTTTTGCCACAGGAGGAAAGAGTTAGGTGTAATTCCTATGGAGTGTAATGTGATCTGGATAGAATGCAAGTGCACGTTTACAGTCCAAGGAGTGGAAAACCCTCTCGCTCTGGGAGAGAGAGGTGTTGGGAAAAAGTGGGCAGAGTATATTCTGAGTAAGGTGAGATGCTGCCTCTACCTTAAGAAAGATATGTGGTCGAGTATGTTAAAACCTCTCGGTCACGGAGGAACGGAGGTGAGTATGTAACAAGGTGTGGAACTCACTGACCCTGTTGGCAGAAGTGATGACTACGAGGGAAAGAATTTCCCATTGCATACTGTTACGTGAGAGGAATGGCAAGGCTTGAACGGGGAACGCATGAGTCTTGTAAGCACTAATATATATATATGCCCCATTCCGTAACCAGAAAATAGAGGCAGCTTAATTAGTGGATAACCCATGGTAAGCTGACTTGGAAGGGGTTGAACCGTTAATCAGGTATCCCCACTCCCAAGTGGTACGTCAATTGGAATCGAGGCATACCCATGTAGAGGATGTCTGGGGAGCAGAATTCGAGGGAGAAAGAGAAAAGAGTGGTGTAGAAATAAAGGGGGTAAAACCCCCTTTTTTTTTTTGACACGTGGTAAATCATGCCATTTTGAATGGTAAGATTTATGTGTAGAAGGTTTTTGAGACACTACCAGTACCTGAGAACATCAGTGAGTCCATGATATGAGACTGATCTGTCAGAAGGTGAATTGGTTACTGGTAAGATAGATTGAGAAGTATGGGAAAGCATACTGGTCTCGACCAGGACGAGGGTCTGAGGAACAGTGAACCCTGCCCCTGTTCAGCATTAGAAGAGTGCTGGCTATGAGAGGCATCGAAAGGGACACATATAAGAGGCCTTTTTTGCAGCAAAGGCATCCATGGGAACGCATTGGAGACATGTGTGGGGAGTAGAATATGTCCACCGTGTGGTTTGATTCAGACGCAAAGGGCAAGTTTGGTTGACCTCAGCAGTAGAAGATTTTTCTCGCTACACATATAATCCGAGACCATTCGAGAGGATGGAAACCTACATGGAGAAGGTCTGCTAGTGCGTTCAGTAAGTCTGTTAGATAAGTGGCCCGGGGATGCATGGAGTGAACAAGGGCCAACAGTAGAGCTGCACAGCTTCCTAGCAGAGAAGCTAAGAGGTTGTGCGTGCTTGTGTGTTGGAAATACCACAATGTCACTATGCTGTCTGTCTGTATGCACAAAGGTTTGCTGCATAGGCAGTATTGTAAGGCATAAAGGCATAACTCATGCCTCAAAGCTCCAGGAAGTTAATGTGAAAGTCTGCATGGAGCAGAGAAGACACATATTGGGTTGAGAAGATGTTAGTTCGAACTCTGCCACCCTGAGTAAATGCGAGCATGAGCAGGACCAGTCTAGGTTTTGGCTCTAGATCTGCAATATGGATCAGGGACGATAGCGGTTGAACAGCTTAGGTCCACTGATAATTGGATTTCACTGAATCTTACTTTCAGCAAAAAAAATTTTTTTTTTTTAACCCATGAGTAATGCATGGTAAAAAAAATACCGTGGCCCAACAATGAAAGAATTGAGGGGCTCAGGTTATTGTGTATGCGCGCAGAGACATATAAGAATTTGTCAGAATGTCTGTGCGGTTGTTGGACAGGAAGGTCGTTGTGACTGTGGTGTCCAGAAGTGTGCTATATTGGATTTATGGTAGTGAACAGCAATCCCAGGTAGTAGATTTTTAGTGAGTCATGAAGAAGGTAGAGGTCCTTGCTTGGGTTGACTGTTGTTATGCAGATGTCCATGCAAGGAAAAGCATGAATGATGTTTTACTCCGTAGAGAAAACAGCAGTCACTGCTAGTGATGTAATGAAATACCCCAGTTGCCGAAGCTGGTGCAACCGGCAGAGCTTGGGATTGTAATATTGTTGACTCACCATGAAGCACACAGAAAAAATAGAAGAGAGAGGCAACCTACTTACTTCGGTACAGAAGCATGGGTGACGAGAGATACCACTTTACCTGCACCTTCTGAAGAAAGTTGATATTTCTGAGGTCCAGGATGGGTGGAGAGTAACTAATTTCTGTTGAAAAAAAGAATAGTGAGATTAAAACTCCCCCACCCCTCTCTGCGCTTTGAAGCGTCCGGGGGACTGTACCCTGAACCTTGGTACAAAGTGGGGTGGCCGCTCTGATATCCGGCAGGTTGAGAGACCCGGAGGTGTCCAACTGGCGGGACTGACGTAATCAGGATATTATGTAATCTCCCATGGGAGCGTGAGCAGTAAAAGTCGTACCCACATTTGTGTGTGCTATACAAGAAAACGACGAGACCTGTCGCCAGGTATCGAGGTGGACTTGCAATTGAAACAGTATTTGCTGAATCTCGTGTTTAGCAAATCAGCGAATGCATCTGGAATTTCGGTCCTTAATTAGGAACCAGAAACCAGAGTATTAATCAGTACAGAGTCCCGTTGTTAACAATGGGAGGATGTCCTGATGTAATCCCAAATGATTGGTAGAGAGGTTCTCTTAGTATTGTGTCCAACATAGCTGGCAATAGCGATATGTGACACTAATACGGCTCTTGGAAGGCCAGACGACCTAGAACCTATCGAACCATATGGCCCGGTTTAGAGAACAGGTCTCAATGGGATTGTCGCTGAAGCGGGATTAAAGTAGAGTACTTACCATCCATTGTGGATCGCAGAAGGACGAGCTGGCGAAGATGGGTGGCTCTGTGGATTTCAGGAGTCATCGAGGGATAGCCTGGTGGACGTAGACATCCGACTCAACTCTGTAACCTGGTATGGTGGCGCAGGTACAGAGGAGTCCAGGCTGACCATGTCTGTCGCTACCACATTAATTTGTGGATGTACAGAACCCGCACCGATGTCGGTGGGGAACGCCTCGGGTACAGGGGAGCCATTATGACTCATGAACCCAGCTCGGGCACAGGGGAGCCATTATGGCTCATGAACCCAGCCCTCTTTGCAGTGGTTCGATGTAACGTGAAGCCAGTGCAAAATTCCTTGGAACTCGGTCTGGTCATTCTGGAGCACGGAGGACTGCCAGCCTTGTGTGGAACAGTGGCGGTGGCAGTAGTGATGTTGCTCAGCCCGGGCATTCTCCAGCACCGAGTAGGATAGCACCAATGTGCTGGATGGCTTGAGTGGCGGACGATCACCATGCTGGTGACAATGAGTGCCACGGTGCTCGGCCCGGTGCTTCCCCAGCACCGAGGTGGATGCCCTCGCTGTCCTGGATGGTGAATGATGACAGACTGTCAGCATGCCTGCACTGCTCCTGGCACTATGTAGTGTTGTAGGCTGATACGGGGCTGTAGTAAAAACCCCAAAGCATGGAGCACTGTGTTTAGGCGAGGGCATTGGGTGTAGGTGCTATGTCAGTATTGACGGTATTGATGGCGGCATGGGGCAGCCTCGAGGGTATCGTCAAAAATATATATATGAAAAAATGTCAATGGCCGGGCAGAGCAACGATAACAGTGATGGAGGCACCGATGGCATCAGCATAGGTATCGATGGCAACGATGTGGCATCGAAGGATCGAAAAGACGGCATTGAAGAAATTGATGGCTGCATCGATAGGAACGACAAGGACACTGATGGAAACGATGTGGACATCGACGGCATCTATGAATGGAGACGGGCGCTGATGGCATCGACGGCATGGCCACGGGTGTCGATGTCCTCAATGGCATTGACATGGGAGTCAATGGCTCGACCTGGGCATCGATGGAATCGACATGGGCATCGATGGCATCGACCCAGGCATTGATGTCATGGATGGAATTGACCCGGGCATCGATGGAATCGAAGATGGCATCGATGGAACCGGCCTGGGCATCGATGGCATCGAAAGAATAGACGATGGCATCGATGAAATCAACCCAGGCATCGATGGCACCGACGACACCGAGGTGTGCATCGATGGCATGCGCCCAGGCACCGATGACACCAATGGAAAAATCAGCACCATGGATGAAAACATTGATGGCACTGAAAGAATCGATGCGGGGATCGATGGCATCGACGGACTGCCGGGGGAGGGGTGTCAATGGTGTCAAAAAAGGTAGGACGGCCTGGAAAGGGGTACCGACAGTAGCGATGGGGCATCGACTGCACGAAGGTACCGAGGTATGAATTCGACAGGGGGCCCTGGCGGCAACGGTAACCGTGGAAGTCCCTATTTCACTAGCGCTAATAACCAGGCAGAGGGTCACAGGAGGACACTCGCAGGCTATGTGGGGCTAACTGTGAAAACATAGGGAGAGGGAAGGCCGCAATTCAGTTGGTAGGCCGCGGAAACCTTAGTGAGGTGACAGGAACCGACTGAAAAACAGGGCGTAGTACTCATCGAGCGTCGGTTAAACGTACGCAAGGAGAGAACCGCACAGGGAAAAAGCGTTTGTGAAGCAAAAAGAAGACTGAGGGAAGACACCTGTGGTCACAGGGATAATTGCAGGCTGAGCATGCTCAGTGCACTCAGTGTGCCAGCATCAGTCAAAGCTTTATAGAAACTTTGACAGAAAAGTTTTCCGTAGCAGGGCTCCGTCCACTGATGTCGCCCATATATGAGGACTACCATCCTGCTTGTCCTGTGAGAAAAAAAAGTATTTATATCCCGCCCCTTCAAAGTTCGGGGCAGGTTACAATGTACATACATAATAAGGTTACAACTAAAATTACATATTAGAATAAAATAAAATAACATGACATAAAAATAACAAAATAACTTTAGCATTACCTTGTGAAATTAAACAAAGTTTAGAAACACAGAAACATCATGGTAGAAAAAGACTGTATGGCCCATCCAGTTTGCCCATCCATCCAATTAATTTAACATTATAATTCTCAACACTTCCTTAGAGATCCCATGTATTTTATCCCATGCTTTCTTGAATTCAGATACTGTTTATGTCTCTACTACTTCCACTGAGAGGCTGGTACCCCTGATGGACAATGGACAGAACCCACTGGTCCAAGGTTATTCTGGGCCACCGGTTCGTAAAGAACCGAAACCTTCCCCCGACTGAAGAATCCATAGTCTCTTATACGGGCAACTGCCTTACACTCTCTAAGGCTCAGTCAAAACCCCATCCTCAGAGTTGACTGATGAGCTGGTTGGGGCTTGGGGGCTCTCTGCTGCCTGGGCCAGCCTTGGGAGCTCAGATGGTGTTGACAGGAGCGAAGAAGCAGAGGATAGTATTTCTTTTGGTGAAAGAAAGACTTCTTTAGTCCCAATCTTGCCAGCTTCCTGGAGGAGGAAGATGGGTCTGGAGTACTGGCAAAGAGTTGTTGGACAGTCTTGTGGTGGTCCCAAAGCTGGGCCACAGCACCCCTCACCCTATATCCGAAGAGATTCTCTCCAGTATACAGCACATCAGTGAGTTGTGCCTGTACCTCTGGTCGGAGATCCGAGGCCCGCAGCCATGCCATTTTGCAGCACCGATTCCTGCTGCAGAGACTCTCAATGCCATCTTGAAAACATCGGAGGTTGCACCGACCTCGTGTTTTCCGCACTCCAGGCCCTTATGAACTAGCAACATGAGGGTGTCCTGCTGCTGCTGAAACAGCTGTTTGGCCACCTCCTGCACCTACTTCCAGATGTCCCGTGAGTACTGGCTCATTTAGAGCTTGTAGGCGGTGATGTGGGCAATAAGCATGGTGCCTGGATAAACTTTCCTCCCAAGAGCATCCATTGCTGTATGGTCCTTCCCCAAGGGCACCGAGGAATGAGTCCGAGAGCGCTTGGCCCTCTTGAGGGAAGATCTTGTGTACTGGGACCACCACCATCTTCTTAGGAGGCATCCTCCTCCGACAACAACTGAAACAGGATGGCTTCCACCACCACCCTCACAAACCCTGCGAAGGTCAAGTTCTCAGGCGGAGACTTCCTTCGCTCCTCAGGAAGGAAGTCTCCGCCTTCCTTCCTGAGGAGGAAGGGTCTGAAAGGAGGTCCTTGGAGCCCTCGTAGGATCCAAAACATCATATCCTCAGGGGGCATAGTGTTCCTCATCCTCACTGAAAGTGACAGGGGATGGGTCCCTAGGTATTCGGCCTACTTCCAGAGGTGCAGGCACTAATAGAACTGAGTGGGGAGGGCAGCAGGCTTTAGTGTCTCCACCGGCCTCTGTGAAGCTTCCTCCTCGAGGAATCAGTGCCTAC
This sequence comes from Rhinatrema bivittatum, assembly GCF_901001135.1. Classification (NCBI taxonomy): domain Eukaryota; kingdom Metazoa; phylum Chordata; class Amphibia; order Gymnophiona; family Rhinatrematidae; genus Rhinatrema; species Rhinatrema bivittatum. Next base: position 31,648,534 of record NC_042630.1, read on the forward strand.
CACCATGTTAGTAGAGGGAGACCTTGGTGTCCTGCTGGGCACCAATTCTGTCCCAGGAACCGACATAAGTTTTCCGCATAAGTTTTCCACATTAGTGTTCCTCATCCTCACTGAAAGTGACAGGGGATGGGTCCCTAGGTATTCGGCCTACTTCCAGAGGTGCAGGCACTAATAGAACTGAGTGGGGAGAGCAGCAGGCTTTAGTGTCTCCACCGGCCTCTGTGAAGCTTCCTCCTCGGAGGAATCAGTGACTACCACCATGTCAGTAGAGGGAGACCTTGCTGTCCTGCTGGGCACCAATTCTGTCCCAGGAACCGACATAAGTTTTCCGCATAAGTTTTCCACATTAGGGTTCCATCTGATGTCACCCATTTGTGAGGATTACCATCCTGCTTGTCCTCAGAGAAATGGAAGAACCATTGTCTTGTTTTAGGCTAGCCCATAAAGCAAAATTGCTTACCTTGTAACAGGTGTTATACCAGGACAGCAGGATCTAGTCCTCACATAAGGGTGACGTCACTGATGGAGCCCTATCACGGAAAACTTTCTGTCAAAGTTTCTAGAAACTTTTGACTGGCACTCGGAGGCCACTGAGCATGCCCAGCATGCTATAATTCCCTGATCCACAGGGGTCTCCCTTCAGTCTCGTTTGTAGCAATGAGCTTTAGCCAAAAATAAAATAATAAAATGTATCGGACCCAATTCCACGGGGTAGTGGGTGGGTTTCGTGAGGACTAGATCCTGCTGTCCTGGGATAACACCTATTACAAGGTAAGCAATTTTGCTTTATCCCAGGACAAGCAGGATGCTAGTCCTCACATATGGGTGATTAGCAAGCTATAGGCTGAATCAATGTGTAGTGAACCAACAGCATACAACTTGTGCAACAGGCACAACAACTGGTGTACTGTTGGGGAGAATTGATGCAGTCTGGAATCAAAGCAGGTTGGATGTAGAAGGAGTTGGGATTAAGTTGGAAACAAGTTCTTTAAGACAGACTGTCCGTAGGCTGAATCTTGTCTTCCTTCTTTGTCTAAACAGTAATGAGCTGCAAAGGTGTGAAGAGAACTCCATGTTGCAGCTTTACATATGTCAGCTATTGGCACCGAACGATAGTGTGCTACTGAGGTTGACATTGCTCTTACTGAATGCACCTTTACTCGCCCTTGGAGAGGAAGGCCTGCTTTTTCATAGCAGAACTGTATACAATCTGCAAGCCAGTTGGAGAGAATTTGTTTGCCCACTGCTTTACCTAGTTTGTTTGGATGAAAAGAAACAAAGAGTTGGGTGGATTTCCTATGGACTGCAGTGCGATCTAAGTAATATGCAAGTGCACGTTTACAGTCCAAGGTGTGCAAAGACCTCTCCCCTTAGTGAGAGTGAGGTCTTGGGAAGAATGTGGGCAAGATTATGGTTTGATTCAAATGGAATTCCGTAACTACCTTGGGGAGGAATTTTAGGTGTGTACGGAGTAGTACTCGGTCATGTAGGAACTTCGTATAGGGTGAGTATGTGGCAAGTGCTTGTAACTCACTAACTCTTCTAGCAGATGTAATGGCTGTTAAGAAGATAGTCTTCCATGTGAGAAATGTAACATCGCAGGAATGCATGGGTTCAAAGGAGAACGCATGAGTCTTGAGTACTACATTAAGGTCCCATTCTGTGACCGGTGGTCATATAGGGGGCTTAAGATGAATTAAACCTCTCATAAATCTACTAACAAGGGGTTGTACTGATATTGGTGCATCCCCTATTGTATTATGGTACGCTGAGATTGCACTGAGATGTACTCTTACTGACGAGGTTTGGAGACCTGAGTCTGAAAGTTGCCATAGATAGTCTAATAAAGATGATGTGGGACAGGAAAAAGGGTCAATACTTTTCTGTGCACACCACATGATGAATCTTTTCCACTTAGAGCGATGGAAGGCTTACGTGAAGCTACAAGCACTTGAGAAACAGTAGTTGAAAGATTGAGTGGTTGCAAGATCAAGCTTTCAACATCCAGGCTGTTAGAGAGAGGGATTGAAGGTTGGGATGGCACAACCTGCCCTGATCCTGAGTTATGAGAGTGGGTGCTGTGCACAGGCAAATTGGTTCTCTGATCGAGAGATCGAGGAGTTTTGGAAACCATACTTGTTGAGGCCAATACGGGGCTATGAGTATCATGGACCCCTTGTCCTGTTGTAGCTTCATTAGAGTCTTGGTTATTAGCGGTATCGGGGGATACGCATATAGAAGGCATGAATTCCAGGGGCGAGCAAAGGCATCCTTGGCTAACTGGTTTCTCTGCCGGTGTAGGGAGCAGAATCTGTCCACTTTGTGATTCAGTTCGGATGCAAAGAGGTCCACTGTTGGTTGACCCCAACTTTGAAAAATCCTGGCCGCTATCAAGGGGTCCAGGGACCACTCGTGAGGTTGGAATTGACGACTGAGACGGACTGCTACTATGTTGTGAATTCCTGCCAGATAAGTGGCCCGGAGGAACATGGAATGTGTCAGGGCCCAGTCCCAAATCTGTGCTGCTTCTTGACAAAGGAGATACGAGCCTGTACCTCCCTGTTTGTTCAGGTACCACATGGCTACTGTGTTGTCTGTCTGTATCAAAACAGTCTTGTGAGAAAGGCAGTCCTTGAACACATGCAGCGCATAACGTATAGCTCGCTCTAGGAAATTGATTTGAAATGTTGCTTCGAGTTTCGACCAAGTTCCTTGAGTTTGGAGATTTCCTATGTGCGCACCCCACCCTAAGGTGGACGCATCAGTAGTCAAAGTTACTTGCAGAATTGGCTGTTGGAAGGGTACGCCAGTGAGCAAGTTGTCCATTTTCTCCCACCAGAGGAGAGAGGAACGTAGTTGTTGAGTTATTTGAATTGGAGATGACAGTGGTTGAATGGCTTGTAGCCACTGCGCTCTCAATGTCCATTGAGTGACCCTCATGGCTAATCTGGCCATAGGAGTGACATGAACTGTGGAAGCCATGTGGCTGAGCAGAGTTAGGAACTGATAGGCTATCGCCTGTGTCCTTGTGCGTAGAGATTTCGCTAATGAGGAGAGTGTCTCTGCACGGTCTTTTGGAAGGAAAGCCCTTGACATTATGGTGTTTAATTCTGCTCCGATGAATTGCAATAGGCAAGATGGTATGAAATGGGATTTCTGGTAGTTGATTAGGAATCCCAATGAATGGAGTAATTTGATTGTGAGCTTGAGAGAGCTGATAGCTCCTTGTCTTGACTGGCTTCTGATGAGCCAGTCGTCCAGGAAGGGAAAAACGTGTACACTTTCCTTGTGTAACTGGGCCGCTGCCACCGCCAGGCACTTTTTGAACACTCAAGGTGCTGAGGCCAGTCCGAACAGTAGAACTCGGTACAGGAAACTGATGCCCCACCAGAAAGCGTAGAGGAGGGAATATTGGAATGTGAGCATAAGCATCTTGAAGATCCAGAGAACAGAGCCAATCTCCAGTTTGAAGTAGAGGTAGCATGGTGCCTAGGGATACCATTCTGAACTTTTCTTTGCGCAGGAATTTGTTGAGTTTCCGGAGGTCTAATATGGGACGTAGGCCTCCTGTTTTCTTTGGAATGAGGAAATATCGGGAGTAGAATCCTCTGCCCTGCTAAGGCCGGGGAACTGGTTCCACAGCCCTGGCTCTCAGAAGGGTGGATAATTATTTTTGTAGAAGCGTGGAATGATTCTGAGTTGCCCAGAATGATCTTGGTGGAGCATCGTTTGGTAGAGTTAGAAAGTCCAGATGGTAACCTTGAGATATGATTGAGAGTACCCATTGGTCGGTGGTGATGTGCGATCAATTTTGGTGAAAAAAGGCTATTTGACCTCCTACAGATAGAGTTGGGGTTGGATTGGTGGACAGGCTTCTGTTCTCTGGTGAGATTTCAAAATCCCGAGACTGGACCTGTCTGGGGTGGAGGCTGGGCTCTGGGAGCTCTTGGCTGTCGGGCTTGAGCTCTTTGTACAGGTCTTGATGACCTACCATGAGGTGCTGGGGGGGTAGTATCTTCGTGGTCTGTAATATGGTCTTTCTGAGTCTTTCCTGGGAGGTCTGCGTGCAGAAGATTGGAGTTCTGCTGGAACAGAGGAAAGCTGACGCAGAGTTTCTGAGTGCTCCTTGAGCTGTGATACAGCTTCACGTACCTTGTCTCCAAAGAGATTATCTTCTGTACAAGGAAGATCAGCAAGCTTTTCTTGTATCTCTGATCTTAAGTCTGAGGCCTTCAGCCAGGCCCATCTGCGAGCACTAATGCCTGTAGCAGCCATCCTGGATGAAGTTTCAAAGCTGTCATATGCTGCTCTAACTTCATGTTTTCCAGCTTCCAGGCCTTTATAAATAATGTTATTGAAAGAATCCTGGAACTGTTGTGGAAGTGAATCAGATAATTCTTGCAGCTGTTTCCATAGATTACGCTGGTATTGTGTCATATAAAGTTGGTATGACGCAATTCTGGAAACCAGCATTGAGCCTTGGAACATTTTTCTTCCGATGGCGACCAAGAATCTATGCTCCTTTCCAGGAGGTATAGAGGAATGTGGCTTAATTCTTTTAGATTTCTTTTGGGCCGATTCTACCACCACAGAGTGGTGGGGGAGCTGAGGTTCCTGGACCCCTGGAATGTGCTGTACCAAATAGGTGGCATCAGTCCATTTATTGACTGGTGGTATGGTACAAGGGTGTTCCCACAACCTGTGTTGGAGATCTACAAGTACCTCATGCACCGGTATTGGAAGAACTTCTTTTGGTGGATCCACAAATTGTAAAACTTCTAAAGTTTTTTGTATGGTATCTTCCTCCATCTCTAACTGAAAAGGGATGATATCAGCCATTTCTTTAACAAAGGTAGAAAAAGAGAGATCCTCTGGGGGAGATTGGCCTCTTTCCTCTGGAGGCGATGGATCAGATAGGACTTCATCCGAGGAAGTATCGGTGCCTGCATCTTCCCAGGTATCCAAGTCGGGTCGACGTGGAGGCGTCGAAGGAAGATGGAAAGGTGGCATCGAGGGCATCGATGGTTTCATCGGCAGCCTCGATGGAAGTAATGGAGAGAAGGAAGGTTTGAGACGAGAAACTCCTGATGGACCTGGGGTTGGTTCAGGCATCGGTAAAGTCTTCGATGCATCCTCATCTGTGGGCCGTGGCATCGAAACATCCAGCGGCTGCACCTGTATGGCACCGATAAGAGTGTCCAATTTTGCCAGTATTGGTGCCAAAAGCGACAAATCCGGCATCGGCATCGGTGCCAGCGAAGGTGTTGGCATCAGTGATGGTATCGGTACCGGTAATGGAATTGGCACCAGTGATGGATTCGGTGTCGACGATGGAATCGGTGTCGACGATGGAATCAGCATCAGTGCTGGCATTGAAGGTAACTCCCGGATGGCATCTTGAACTACCTGGCGTATACATACGTCCAGTTCCGCCCTTATAGCTGGTGAATTCAGAGCAGTTATAGGGGGTGGCAGTGAGAGCGAAACCGGCCTGACCACAGGTCCCTGTGGTGGCACGGTACCCGACACTGATGTCGGTGGGGATCGCCTGGGAGTCATGGGCCCCGAGGGCATCGATGACTCATCCATCCGATGTTTCTTAGGAGTTGGTTCGATAGGCATCGAAGTAACTCCGGGCATCGTGTCAGAATCTGGATCCAGAGGCCTTCGTTGACGATGCCGATGTTTCAGTCGATGCTCGGCAGTCTTTTTCTCGATGACCGAGGTCGATTTGATAGACGACCGAGAAGGGGTCAGTGACGGTCGGTCACCCGCTTCATCTGGACGACATCGAGGTTTCAAAATCAATTTTTAACCGCTCCAGCCAGAGACGATTGTGTTGAAGTCGACGGCAACAATTGAAGATGGACAAGATGCTGCATCTTTTCCATAGGAGCTCGTCTGCCCTTCGGTGTCATTTCAGCGCATTTCAGACATGTCAATACGTCATTTTTCTCCTAAACATAGCACACATTCGGTGTGTGGGTCTGTTATCGACCTGGTTCAAGTACAATTCAGGCATTTTTTAAACCCAGTAGCCATATTGAAAGTCCGACAGCCATCGTGACTTTCTGACTAAAAATGTTTGGAAACGGTAACGACCGGAAAATAGTTTTAGTCACTGGGGGTGAAAAAAGGGAGACCCCTATGGTGGGATAACCTTTTCCAATGATTTTTTAAAAACTTTTTTGAAGTGTGAATATACCACACAGGGCTCCTGATCCACGAGGCTAATAGCAGCGCGGAAAAAAGAAGACTGAAGGGAGACCCCTGTGGATCAGGGAATTATAGTATGCTGGGCATGCTCAGTGGCCTCCAAGTGCCAGTCAAAAGTTTCTAGAAACTTTGACAGAAAGTTTTCCGTGATAGGGTTCCATCAGTGATGTCACCCTTATGTGAGGACTAGCATCCTGCTTGTCCTGGGATAATGCTTCCTTCCTACCAATTCCCTTGCAATTCAGTTGCACTGATATTGTTTTTGACATAAAGTGCTACTCCTCCCCCTTTTCTGTTTTCTCTATCCTTCCTTAACAAGTTATAGCCCTGGATGGCCGTATCCCAGTCATGAGACTCTGTGTCATGTCTTCGTACCGGCAACAATGTCCAAGTCTGCTTCCACCATTAAGGCCTGTAGATTTGGGATTTTGCTGCCCAGTCTATGAGCATTTGTGGTCATAACTTTCTAGCTTTGCTCCCTTGGTTTGCTTATCTTCATAAGTCACCTTTTCTGCTCCTTTGCTTAAGCATGGAAAGTAGAGCTGATTGATTTTATTATCTAGGTCTGCCAAACTCTAGACTGACCACTTTGCAAACTATAGAAAAATCTGCAGCTCACCTGTTTTCCAGAACTTCCTTACATGTCTACATTTTCCTGGTTTCCTATAAGCTGGTGCATAAGATTCAAAATCTTGACATTAGTGTTTAAAACTATTAAGGGTCTTGCTCTTGGTAGTCTTTCAAAACTAGAGACTTACATTTCAACATGCCATTTGCGCTCAGGGTCTAGGGGTTTGCTGATTGTCCCTGACTTAAAAAAATGTTTGGTTGGCCCAGACAAGTGCCCGGATGTTTGGGGTCGCGGTCTTTCAACTATGGAATGAGTTTCCAAATGTACTCAAGGAGGAGCATGATCTTCTGTGTTTTAGAAAACACCTGAAGACATTTATTTTCTCTGGCCCTCTTTGTATAATTTTGTCCATTTTGTCCATTTTGTCCATTTTGTTTCTTTACACATGGTCATTTATGGAAGTGGACCTAGCATGTTTTTAGTGTTTATGTCTGTCTATTATTTGTGATGATTCACTGTAACTTTTATTAAATGCTCTATGTGCTTTTATTATCTATGTATATTGTAACCCGCTGAGTTGTGTGGATCGGTGGACTATAAATTTTGCAAATAAATAAATAGCATATACCAGGGAGGGCTGAACAGCATGAGTGACTGGTTTTAATCTGCTTTGCTAATTAATATTTCATTTGGGGAGGAGTTATTTTTGTATTTTTACAAAATACATTTGCATGTTTTATTTTTAATTTTTAAAAAGTCACAAATAATATGTAAAGGCATTGCATTACAGGGAGGGTAGGCCATTCTATAGACCATGGGAAATACATATACATGAAATAAAGATGTAAGTGCATTTTAAGTGGGAAATTATAGAGTTAATAAGTAGAATTTAAAAAATTGCTTTGTTATTAATAGATTAAATTAATTGACATAAACTGGTTCTTTGTAAATCTGCTTAAATATAAATCAGATCCAAAAAATGAAGTATCACACTTTATAATGTAACACTTCAAAAATATCAATGTCGCCACCTCTGGGGTGGAGCAGATGCTTAGGCCTTGGCTTCTGCCCTAGCAGAAATGGCAGCAGTCCCAAAATGCAAGGGGGTAGGTATGTTTGAGAAAAGGTGAAACAGCACACTTTTCCTTTGCTTTCTTAAGCAAATAGGACACAGAGTCATAGCCTTGTGGTGCTGCAGAAAATGTCCCCAAAGCTGTTAATTAATGATTAGCCATGACCTTGCAAGATGAAGGGATGGAATATTTAAGAAAAGGTAATTTTGAAAAAAATACTCAAGGCAGCCTAGAAGCCAAAGAGAAATGAGAGGAAATAGTATATATGTGTGCTTTCTCATGTATTGAAAGTGCCTCCCAAGCACTACAATCAGTACAAAAAGTAAATGCCCTATGCAGGATAGCCCCTCAAGCCAACCTGTCTCTGTATCTCTGTGCTCATCCCCTGAGCCCTCCAGTCCAAGAGGTGACAGGTTCTGTATCCCTGCGCCCATCCCCTGATCCCTCCAGTCCTAGAGGTGACAGGCTCTGTATCCCTGCCCCCATCCCCTTATCCCTCCAGTCCTAGAGGTGACAGGTTCTGTATCCCTGCTCCCATCCCCTGATCCCTCCAGTCCTAGAGGTGACAGGCTCTGTATCCCTGCGCCCATCCCCTGATCCCTCCAGTCCTAGAGGTGACAGGCTCTGTATCCCTGCCCCCATCCCCTTATCCCTCCAGTCCTAGAGGTGACAGGTTCTGTATCCCTGCTCCCATCCCCTGATCCCTCCAGTCCTAGAGGTGACAGGTTCTGTATGCCTGCATCCATCTCATGAGCCCTCCAGTCCTAGAGGTGACAGGCTCTGTATCCCTGCTCCCATCCCCTGATCCCTCCAGTCCTAGAGGTGACAGGTTCTGTATGCCTGCATCCATCCCATGAGCCCTCCAGTCCTAGAGGTGACAGGCTCTGTATCCCTGCAACCATCCCCTGATCCCTCCAGTCCTAGAGGTGACAGGCTCTGTATCCCTGCACCCATTCCCTGAGCCCTCCAGTCCTAGAGGTGACAGGCTCTGTATCCCTGCGCTATCCCCTGAGCCCTCCACTCCTAGAGGTGACAGGCTCTGTATCCTTGCGTCCATCCCCTGAGCCCTCCAGTCCTAGAGGTGACAGGCTCTGTATCCTTGCACCCATCCCCTGAACCCTCCAATCCTAGAGGTGACAGGTTCTGTATCCCTGTGACCATCGCCTGAGCCCTCCAGACCTAGAGGTGACAGGCTCTGTATCCCTGCTTCCATCCCCTGAGCCCTCTAGTCCTAGAGGTGACAGGCTCTGTATCCCTGCCCCCATCCCCTGAGCCCTCCAGTCCTAGAGGTGACAGGCTCTGTATCCCTGCTCCCATCCCCTGAGCCCTCCAGTCCTAGAGGTGACAGGCTCTGTATCCCTTTACGCATCCTTTGGCCATCCAGTCTTAAGGTGACAGGCACTGTAAACCATTGCTACTCCTGAGCCCTTCAGTCATACGGATGACAAGCTCTCTATCTCTGCCCCCATTCCCTGAGCCCTCCAGTCCTAGTGGTAACAGGTTCTGTATCCCTGCATCCATCCCCTGAGCTCTACAGCCTTAAGAGTTGACAGACTCTGTATCCCTGTGCCCATCTCTTGAGTCCTCCAGTCACAGAGGTGACAACCTCTATATTCTTGAGCCCATCCCAAGCCCTCCAGTCCTAGAGGTAACAGGCTCTGTATCCCTGTGCTCTGTATCCCATTAGCCCTCTAGCCCTAGAGGTGACAGGCTCTGTGTCCGTGCATTCATCTCCTGAGCCCTCCAGTCCTAGAGGTGACAGGCTCTGTGTCCCTGCATCCATCCCCTGAGCCCTCCAGTCCTAGAGGTGACAGGCCCTGTATCCCTGCGTCCATCCCCTGAGCCCTCCAGTCCTAGAGGTGACAGGCTCTGTATCCCTGCGTCCATCCCCTGAGCCCTCCAGTCCTAGAGGTGACAGGCTCTGTGTCCCTGCATCCATCCCCTGAGCCCTCCAGTCCTAGAGGTGACAGGACCTGTATATCCCTGCGTCCATCCCCTGAGCCCTCCAGTCCTAGAGGTGACAGGCTCTGTATCCCTGCGTCCATCCCCTGAGCCCTTCAGTCCTAGAGGTGACAGGCTCTGTATCCCTGCACCCATCCCCTGAACCCTCCAGTCCTAGAGGTGACAGGCTCTGTATCCCTGCTCCCATCTCCTGAGCCCTCCAGTCCTAGAAGTGACAGGCTCTGTATCCCTCCCCCCATCCCCTGAGCCCTCCAGTCCTAGAGATGACAGGCTCTGTATCCCTGCATCCATCCCCTGAGCCCTCCAGTCCTAGAGGTGACAGGCTCTGTATCCCTGTGTCCATCCCCTGAGCCCTCCAGTCCTAGAGGTGACAAGCTCTGTATCCCTGCTCCCATCCCCTGAGCCCTCCAGTCCTAGAGGTGACTGGCTCTGTACCCCTGCACCCATCCCCTGAGCTCTCCAGTCTTAGAGGTGATGGGCTCTGTATCCCTGCACCCATCCCCTGAACCCTCCTGTCCTAGAGGTGACAGGCTCTGTATTCCTGCACCCATTCCCTGAGCCCTCCCGTCCTAGAGGTGACAGGCTCTGTATCCCTGCTCCCATCCCCTGATCCCTCCAGTCCTAGAGGTGACAGGCTCTGTATCCCTGCTTCCATCCCCTGAGCCCTCCAGTCCTAGAGGTGACTGGCTCTGTACCCCTGCACCCATCCCCTGAGCTCTCCAGTCTTAGAGGTGATGGGCTCTGTATCCCTGCACCCATCCCCTGAACCCTCTTGTCCTAGAGGTGACAGGCTCTGTATTCCTGCACCCATCCCCTGAGTCCTCCAGTCCTAGAGGTGACAGGTTCTGTATCCCTGTGCCATTCCCTGATCCCTCCAGTCCTAGAGGTGACAGGCTCTGTATTCCTGCACCCATTCCCTGAGCCCTCCCGTCCTAGAGGTGACAGGCTCTGTATCCCTGCTCCCATCCCCTGATCCCTCCAGTCCTAGAGGTGACAGGCTCTGTATCCCTGCACCCATCCCCTGAGCCCTCCAGTCCTAGAGGTGACAGGCTCTGTATCCCTGCGCCCATCCCCTGAGCCCTCCAGTCCTAGAGGTGACAGGCTCTGTATCCCTGCGCCCAACCCCTGAGCCCTCCAGTCCTAGAGGTGACAGGCTCTGTATCCCTGCGTCCATCCCCTGAGCCCTCCACTCCTAGAGATACTCTGAATCCCATTATCCATCCTCTGAGCCCTCTAGTCTTAGAAATGACAGGCTCTGTATCCCCGTGCCCTCCAATCCCCCTTTCTCTTGCTTTTTATACAATTGATATTTTGATTGTCTCAAAGATGACCAGAGTTTTTGCTGTAGCACAAATCAATAGTGCTCTAAATCACTATGGAAACAGGCTGTTTCGTTTGTTTGGATTTTGTTTCTTGCTGTTATTCTCTCTCTGCCACCAATCTGTTTCCACACATGAAGGAATACAAATATCACACTTCCTTCCAAACCTCTTCAGAAATCCACACTGAAGATGTTAATGACTTCTGAGCACTTCACAAGAAATAAAACTGTAACTAACTTATCATCCATCTTCAAAACATAAAAATCCTACAGTTAATAATCGCTTTTTAGTTGTCCTGCCTTAGTATGAGTTGGAAGTGCTGCAGGTTATGCAACCGCCCCATCCCCCACCCCTTCATGGGGGTTGGACTCACGGTTCATCCACGAAGTGAATCAACTAAGCAAGATTTCCAGACCACTGGTTAATATAATACTACACCTGAGAAAAGTTACAGTTAGAAAATAGAAGTCTATATAGCAAGATTCATTTGGAAGAAGGAGAAGAAGCAACACAGGTAGGAAACAGAAGCCATCTGGAGCAGTGACCAGGTGTAGAGATGTGGAGGTTCATAAGTTACAAGCATCTCAGTGGCACCTCCCGCCAGCAGTGGCAGAAGCCATGCAGAATATCACATTACTTACTGGCCTCAATGCATCTCCTTAGCCGGTGAGGCTGTTGGGAGACGCAGGGAAGAAAGAAAGGATTCTATATTTTGAGCACAGATCTCTGATCAGGGAACTTAGAGATTACTTGTTTTGCCTCTTTTGGTGGTGCAACATCAGCTTTTATGGTAACTGTAAGCAAGCCTCCCTTTGTCTCTGCATTCACAGGGGCTGATGCAATAAAGTGAGCCCAGCATAGGGCAGGGATTTAAGCCTGGTTGGGCGCGTGTTCTGGGTGCGCTACACTAGCACCTGATGCAGTAAGGAGATTAGTGCACCCAAAACAGGTGCTCTAACAAATGCATAGCTAATAGCGTCTATCACATGTACATTCCATGCAGATGAGGCTATTAGCTATTAATCCCCCAATGCAAGAAAGCGTTGAGCACCCCATGCACACTTTTTAACATGGCAAATGGAACTCCAGAACGTTCGGTAAAGACAAGGGCTTATAGGAATTTTAAAAGATACGGTCTTCTTACTAAGTACTGTTGTGACACTAATTTACTGCTTGCGGTGGAGAAAAATAAATGTATATTGGCTTGATAAAAAAAAAGAAAATTTCTTAAGGCCACACAATCTAGATGCCCATAGCAAGGGGCAATTACTATAAGACGCTTCGGCAACCTCAGCAAAATAACAAAAATGTTGGCGGGACAAAAAACGGTTGCTGGTATTGAGCACCCATTGCAATTGTGGGCACTCGATGCATTTGAGTGCTACGGTCGCACAATTCTTCCCCTAGCGTGCCCTGTTTTTATGCAGCTCCTCACTAAGCGCCCAGGGGATGTGGCTGGGTGTGCGTTAGGAACACAGGGGGGCTCAAGACGATTGCCCATTTTCACTGCACAACTTATTGCAACAGCCCCATAGTTTTCATTTAACCTGCCTTCTTCCTATGCCCAACCCTACCACCCAGCCACTCTCCCCTAGAACCCCTACCATCCCTTCTGTCGCTCTCTTCCATCCAAGACCTGCTCTATCCTTACTAGGCTACTTTTGAGTGGAAAATAAGCTCAGGTCCCAGATCTGTCTCCTGATTACACCTTGCCACAATGTCACCTATACATGGTTACAATTTTGGACCAAGCAATATCCCGAACACAGAGCACTTTCAGTGGACAAATCCCACAGAATCAGTTATTTATTTATTTATTTTATTTAAAATCTTTTCTTTACCGTCGTTAAGTTATATACCATCACAACGGTTTACAGATAGGCACGTACAGTAATGTTGAAATTGTATTGAGTAATACTTTCTATCAAAGTGCCAGTAAGGTTCCGGTTACATAGTTTCAACAATAAAGAATATTTGATGAATGTCATAAATCTTGTCCATTTATAACGTGTAAAAGATTTACTTTACATGTATAATACTTTTGTACTGTATATTTTATCTAAAATTAGCGGTGAGATAATAAAATAAAATATGCACATACCGGTATTTAACTACCTGCTGTGAGCTGATGTTCTGCTGCCTGCTTTATTTTCCTATTCTCCGTTCTCTTTGTAAAACGCTTGTTTGAAAAGCCAGGTTTTGTCATTGATACCTTCTTGCATGGAATTTTGCCTACTCATGGTTGCCCAATCAAAATTGTATCCGATAATGGTACACACTTTAATAACCAAATTATGAGAGAGTTACAAGAAGTCTGTGATATTATCCACCGACGTGTATCTATTTATAAGCCAACATCAAATGGTTTGGTAGAACGCTATAATGGGATATTGAAAACAAAACTAAGAGTATTGCTCACAGCACTGAATAAAAATAAGACAAGAAAATTATATACCTGGTTAGATGTACTACCACTAGCCTTGATGATTATACGTAACACGCCAGGTACCATTCATAAAATTACTCCATTCCAATTACAGACAGGACGGATTATGAATCCGATGAAAGTAAAACGAACTGATACCCAAGTGGAATATTGGAAAAAGGTGCAACCCCTAATGGCAATGGCAGCAGACCTGGTACAGGCTGAATCATTGAAAGCCCCTAAAAAGACGTTTTGTGCTTCTTTTTCTGTAGGTGATCAAGTGCTGAGAAAGAATTATACACACAAGACTTGGAAGGATCCGATCTACGTTGGTCCATTCACTATCACAGGGTTGAGCCACACTGCTGCTCGTTTAACAGAACATTTGCTTTTTTTAAAAAAGTTTGAAACTTTTCTGCAATCTGATCTCAAGGGGCATTGTGTTCCATAGTATCGGTCCTGCTAAGGATAGTGCCCGCTCTCTAACTTGGGTCAGTCTTGCTGTCCTAACTGAAGGGATGGTTTGGAGGGCTTTGTTGGCCGACCTAAGATTTCTCTGTGGGACATGCACACGCAGTGCAGTGTTCAGCCACTCAACTGTTTCGTCATTAATTAATTTGTGTACTGTGCATAGTGTTTTGTATTGTACGCTTTGTTCTATGGGTAGCCAGTTAGAGGAGAAGCTATGGTGGAATAGAAATGAAAAAAAATAACAGACATTACTCACATCGCACAAAGGATTCATGGCATTTGGGGGGGGGGGGTTGGCATCTAGCTGCACTTTCTAACAAACATGATGTGTGCTGAAATTGTGTCAGCCGCAGACATGTTAGCAGATAACAGTACAATTCACCATATAGTATAGAAACAGAGAGTAAATGATGGCAGACAAAGACCCAAATGGTCCATCCAGCCTGCCTATCAAGTTGTTTAGGGTTGTAACTGCAAACTCATGCCCCTTACCCCTATGCTCCTTACCCCTAAAGAGGTTAGGACTTTTCAGCTTGGAGAAGAGACGACTGAGGGGGGATATGATAGAGGTGTTTAAAATCATGAGAGGTCTAGAACGGGTAGATGTGAATCGGTTATTTACTCTTTCGGATAGTAGAAAGACTAGGGGGCACTCCATGAAGTTAGCATGGGGCACATTTAAAACTAATCGGAGAAAGTTCTTTTTACTCAACGCACAATTAAACTCTGGAATTTGTTGCCAGAGGATGTGGTTAGTGCAGTTAGTATAGCTGTGTTTAAAAAAGGATTGGATAAGTTCTTGGAGGAGAAGTCCATTACCTGCTATTAGGTTCACCTAGAGAATAGCCACTGCCATTAGCAATGGTTACATGGAATAGACTTAGTTTTTGGGTACTTGCCAGGTTCTTGTGGCCTGGATTGGCCACTGTTGGAAGCAGGGTGCTGGGCTTGATGGACACTTGGTCTGACCCAGTATGGCATTTTCTTATGTTCTTAAGAGACGTAACCGTCACTCCATGCAAGTTATCCCCATACAGAAATGTTACACCTAAAGATAACATAGGTTACCCCGATTCTTCAATTCCATCTTTTAGCCACTAAGGTCCTCTGTGTTTGTTCCATGCACTTTTTAATTCCATGACCATTCTCGTCTTCATCACCTCTTTTGGGAGGGCATTCCATGAGTCTACCCATTGGAGCTTTATATTATGACTCTTGGTTCTACAGATTCCTTTTCATCATCATTCATACCTTTCAGTATTTGAAAGTATATATCATATCTCCCCTGCCTCTCCTTTCCCCTAAGGCAGGGGTGAGATTGGTCTTGCAGACGAAGTCCTAGATTGGTTTTCATCATTTCTTGCTGATCGTTCCCTTCAAGTAGATTGAAATAATCAAATTCTAATGTAGTAAAACTTCCATTTGGAATTCCACAAGGCTCCATCTTATCACCTTTGTTGTTTAACATCTTTGTTTCTCCATTGGTGATGTTAATTCAGGGCTTGAGATTTCATCCTTCATTTTATGCGGATGAGAATCTATAGATGTCTGCCTTTAACAACTGTTTAGATAGGGTTGCAAATTGGCTTTCTAATTATAGCCTCCAGGTGAATCCCTCAAAATCAGAGGCAGTTGGGGCTGGCCAAGATGGCGTCTGACTAAGGCGTGTGGAAAGCTCTCTCGTGTATTTTTCTAAGTTTCTTGGTTAACGGTCTTTCTTAATTCTTAATTTTCATGCCTCATACAAAAAGAAAAGCTAGGCTTCGTGAAAGCCTGGCTTCTGTCGAAAGTCCAGATGTTCAACAATCTACCATCGAGAAGTTTTTCACATCAACGCCGACCGAGCCGGGAGCGAGGGCCGCTGAGTCTGGAGAAGCTGAGCGAGTCTCTCCAACAATGGCCGAGGAGATCTCGCTGAGCCCCGGTGCGCCTGTTACGCCGTCCCCACCCCAACAGATATGGAGAGCAGGGGAAGATCAATTGCTGGGATCTCCGGATAGTCCCGCTGGGAAATCTATACAGAGGGGAAACTACCTGGAAGAAAACCGAGGAGGGGAAGAGAATGGCGAGAAGGGGGAGAGCCGGCCGGCTCTCGAAGTAGGGGAAGGTAGGCTCCCCACAGGGAGCCTACCTTCCCCTACTTCGAGAATCAATCATCCCAGCTGACTCTTCATTGGGAGAGAGTCGGGACAATGCTACTGAAGCCGCACAAGGAGGTGAACAGATCCAAGTAAGACCGTTTTTGGTTAAACCGGCTAGAATAACGATGGAGACTTTGTGGGAGGCGTTAGCCTCGATAGAAAGTGCAATAGTGGGATTATCAAAATCTGCTTTTGAAATAAATACAAATACAAGATACAATGAAGAAAGGATTGTTAAGCAAGAAAAACAACTATTAGAAGTCGAAGAGAAAGTAAAAAAGTTAGAAAAAAACCAACAGAGGTTAATACAAACAGAAAATGTGCAAAATAAAAAGCTGGAAAATTTAGAAAACTCTTTGTGGAGTACCAACATAAGAATTGTAAACTTTCCTATCATACCACAAATATCACCAGTGGAATTATTTAAAAGTTACTTGACTGAAAAATTGAAAATTCCAAGAGAGGCACTCCCACTAGTCACAAAAGCCTATTACTTGCCACAGAAGAAAGTTGTAAGAGACCAAAGAAGTGAAGAAACAGCGATGAATGTAATGAATGTGACTGATTTACTGGAATTATCCCAAGAGGAAGTGATTACAAAAAGAGGAGTATTACTGGTGACTTTTGCCTTCCTGACTGAGAAAAATAATATTTTCCGAATGTATTTTAGGAATAGCGCAGAGCATTTCTATGGACAAAAAGTATGGGTATACCCCGATATCACTAAGGTTACACAAGATAGACGGAGAAATTTATAAGTATGAGAGTTGAGGCACTTGCTATTTGTACAAAATACACTGTGAGAAATCCATGTAAATGTCACATAAAATATCAGGGAAATGATTATATCTTTTTTGAACCATCGCAGTTAAAGTTCTTTTTGGATGCCCACCCGAAGGCGACCGGATCAGAGCTTTAGGCATAGAAGGCTGTTAATCTTAGTCTTTCTTTTTCTGTATTTCCTATATATCGCTCCTAGTAAATATGGGCCGTAACTCCCCCATGCATTCCTGTTCTAGTTAGGTGGTGTATTAGAGGCTTATTATAATAATCTTAATTAGGATTATGGTGAAGTGCAAATTTCCTGTATTTGATTTAAATATACCACCTTATTACCCCACATTGTTATACTCTGTGTAAATTTTGAAATGCATAATAAAAAAAAAAAAAAAATCAGAGGCAGTTTGGATTACTATTAGATCTACTGCCCAGGGCTGTGGCTCCCATGTTGTTAGGTACCCTATTTCTATAAAGCCTATGGTGATTTCATTAGGTGTTCAGTTAGACTCTGCCCTTTCTATGTCAAATTTCATCTCAGTTACCATTCAAAAATCTTTGTGTTCTTTGAGATATATTAGGAAGATTACATTAGAGGTAATAGATCTTAAATCTCTGGTACTTGCATTTGTGATTTCAAAGCTGGATTATTGCAACTCTCTGTTACTTAGGGTTTCTAACTCACATTTAAAGCATCTGCAGTTACATAAGAACATAAGATTTTCCATACTGGATCAGACCAAGGGTCCATCAGTCCCAGTATCCTGTTTTCAATAGTGGCCAATCCAAGTCACAGGTACCTGGCAAGTACCCAAACATTAAACAGATCCTATGCTACCTGCTATTAAGTTCACTTAGGGGTAGATTTTATAAACTTACGCACGCGCGAACAAAAGTACACCGGATTTTATAAGATACGCGCATAGCCGCGAATATCTTATAAAATCCGGGGTCGGCGCGCGCGAGGGGGTGCACATTTGTGCACCTTGCGCGAGCCGAGCCCTACGCGCGCTGCCCGTTCCCTCTGAGGCCGCTCCGAAATCGGAGCGGCCTCAGAGGGAACTTTCTCTCCACCCCCCCGCACCTTCCCCTACCTTCCCCTACCTAACCCATCCCCCGGCCCTATCTAAACCCCCCCCCTACCGTTGTCGGCATAGTTATGCCTGCCTGAAGCATGAGCGCGCCAGCGGGCTGCTGGCGTGCCATCACCCGACCCGGGGGCTGGTCCGGAGGCCTCAACCATGCCCCCAGGCCGGCATCACGCCCCCCTGCCCCGGCCCGAAATTCGCACCGCCCACCCGACACGCCCCCCTTGCGAAGCCCCGGGACTTACACGCGCCGCCGAGCCTATGCAAAATAGGCTTGGCACGCGCAGGGGGCTTTTAAAAGGGTTACGCGCATAACTTATGCGCGTAACCCTTTTAAAATGCGGCCCTTAGAGAATAGCCACTGCTATTAGCAATGGTAACATGGAATAGACTTAGTTTTTGGGTACTTGCCAGGTTCTTATGGCTTGGATTGGCCACTGTTGGAAACAGGATGCTGGGCTTGATGGACCCTTGGTCTGACCCAGTATGGCATTTTCTTATGTTCTTATGCTACTAATGCCAGCAACAAGCAATGGCTATTCCCTATTGATTAATAGCAGTTTATGGACTTCTCCTTCAGGAACTTAGCCAAAACCTTTTTAAACCCAGCTAAGCTAATTGCCTTAACCACATCCTCTGGCAACAAATTCCAGAGCTTAATTGTGCATTGAGTGAAAAAGAATTTTCTCCAATTTATTTTAAATGTGCTACTTGCTAATTTCATGGCATGCCCCCTCTTGCATTATCTGAATGCATAAATAATTGATTCACATTTACCCAATCAAGTCCTTTCATGATTTTGTAGTCTTCTATCATATCCCCCCCTCATCTATCTCGGCTCCAAGCTGAACAGCAGAATTCTGCAGCTCGGTTGATTTTTGGTCTCCATAAATATGATCGTACTTCACCTGTTTTGAAATAGTTGCATTGGTTACCAGTTTCTTATAGGATTATATTTAAAGTTTTAAGTCTTCCCTTTTGTACTCTCTCAACAGGTCTTCCATTTTATCTCATCAAATTGTTAGTCCCTTATACTCCAAATCATTCTTTATGTTTATCTCAAGCATCTTACTTTTAGTAATCCATCTGGAGTCCACCAGAGAAACTACTTTCAGTTATCAAGCACCTTCTTTATGGAACTCCATACCATTCGATATTCGTTCCATCTCTGACTACTTAAATATTAGGAGGGCAGTTAAGCCTTTTTTTTTTTTTTTAGTAAGGTATTTGATAAGTTACCTCTGCAGAATGGATGATCTCGATTTGGTGATGCTTTAACGCTGTCAATATGTTGAATTTTATTTAATTGCATTTTAATTTGATTGTGTATTGCTGGATTATTAAGTTATATCTTTGTTATGTTTTAGTTATTTTTTGTTATTATTTGAAGTTTATATTTGTTTTTAATTTGTAGTACTGTTTGATAATGAGCTTTACAAGTGGGTTATAAAGTTTTAATAAATTAAATGTTATTTATTTATTTAGATTTTTATATTCCGCTTTTTGGCACTTCACAGTGTACATCAAAATGGATTACATTCAGGTACTATAGGTATTGAAAATGAAATGAAAGAGGTGGCCAACCTGTAGCTCGGGAGCCACAAGCAGCTCTTTCACTTGCAAAATGTGGCTCTTGCCCTTATGTCCCCATGGCACCTGAGCACCACTGCAAATGGGAGAGACTTAAACAGGAAGGCCATACAGCAAAACAAAACGCTCTGCTTCAGCCCCTTTCCTCCTGTTATCCCAGTGCTCCCAGGAGGAGAGATTGTAGCAGGAGCAGAGGCTTTTCTCTGGTCATTCCTGCTGTGCCCCTCCCATTTTGTCTGCAACCAACAGCACTGGAGAACAGGAAGGGAAGGGGAAAAGGCTAGATCTGACAGAATTGCAAAGAAAAGCCAGTCATTCCCTGCTCTAGCCATCCCCATCCTGTTTACCCCCACCCCACCTGCTACCTGGCGTAGAGGGCTCTTTTCTGTTTTGCTGTCTGGAGGGAAGAGGCTGGAGCGAAAACTGCCCCAAACCCAGATGATCACTTTGCTTTCCGGACTTGGGATTCAGCTAATAGCAGAGGGGAGAAAGGAGTCGCCCAGAGCTCCTGTCAGGCCAGAATTGTATATGGTGAGAAAAAGGGGGGGGGGGGGGTGAATGCTTTGGGTGGGAATGGCAGGGAATATGAGGTGAATTTTGGAGGTGAAGGGTGTGAATGCTTGGGGAAAGAGTGCTGTAAGCGAGGATGAATATTTCTGGATGGAATGACATGAAAAATGGTGACTGTTGAGAGAACTGAATAAATGCTGAGAAAGACTGGTGGCAACAGAATGGGAGAGAAAATGGTAGGGGTGGGCTGGATGGATTGGAAGAGAATGGTGGGGATGAGAGATCCTGAAATCATGAGACTCTTTGGTGCTATGTATTTTGATTCCATGGCTCTTGATGTGTGAAAGGTTGGCCACCCCTGCTCTAAGGTATAGGTATATATATTTAGATCTTCCAGCCTCATCATGTGAGCTTTCGGTGCAGAACCCAAACCATTTTGGTTGCCAAAGGTTCCAGCAGGACCACCAGTAAGACAATGAAGAATTAGAGACCTAGCTGGTTCTTGGAAGAGGCTGAATGGAAACAGGAGTTGCTGGGTTTCTCTGGCTTGAATTATTTATTAAACGAAGAAGAAGAAAGAAACCCTAATTAAAACTATTTTCTTCAAGCCCTCTTGATCCCATCTCACATCACCATAACTGGAGACTGTATGTGTACCATACTGGATCCCTGCAGGGTGAATGGGTTTAAGGGGGGGTGCTCAAAGAATCCAGGAGAGGCCACAGTAAAAGGAAACTGTTGAAACTGGACAATAAAACCCTTCTTTTTTGCTCAATACAGATTAGTACAGTGGCAGTGTCAACACTCCCATCCCCCGGCCTTAGATGTTTTCGACTGGGAAATGAAGACCTGGTGGGGACTTCAGGCGCAAAAGGGGATACTACAGCAGTACAGTAACTGGAAACTATAAGGCCTGTGTTTTCAGGGTGACCCTGGAGGTCAAAGGTGAAGGGTTTCCCAGGAGCGTCTTTGATGAGAGGCCTCTTTGATGAGGGGAAAAAAGTCTCTATACAGATGTCCCTCCATTAGCATGAGAATGTATAGCACATGTTAGCAAAATGCAGCAGAAAGGGAGATTTAATGGAATGTAATTAAAACTGTGGTGTTTTACACTCTCTTTCGCTCCCTGCATCTCGCTCTTTCTTCCTCTCCCTCTCCCATAACCTCTTCAGTGGTCGGTTCAGGAAGGGGAGTAGTCCTGAGGGAAATTGGTTATTCCAGCTTCCCCAGCCAGGTGCCTCCATCATCGCTGGGCACTTCTGAATGGCCCAATGCAAAAAGATTCAGATCCCCATCAGCACCAGGCCTTAAGACACCAATACATCTCCTATTAGGAAAGCGGACTGAGACAGGACCAAGTCAGGCTGCTGTAGAGCCCTACACAGAAACTACACGCCAGCAGAAAACCTCACCTGAATCACATGTGCTGACCCTCACCTAATAAAGAATAAAGAGACCAAAACGCATAACTAGAAGCATGCAGAAAAAACTGAATTGGAAACTGCAACAAGCCAGAGTCTCTGTATGCAGTGCAACAAAGGAAAAAAACGAAACATCACCCATCCTTATAAAACAAATCAAGAAATATAAAATCAGTAGCAGTAAAACCATACTAACAAAAAGAACAGATTATTTCAAAACAGCTGATGAATGGAATATCCAATAATTAAAAAATCATATAAAAAATTCTAGATACCAATAAAATATTTCAAAATAGCAGACACAAAGACCAAGTAATGAAAAATAAGGATACAAATTTTTTTTTCCTCTGCATACCTGAGAACATTTGATATCCAGGTGTCCTGAGATTGTTTTGAATTAGCAGGAGGAGGGGTGGTTTGCTTGGAACTTTCTCCCCTCTCTGTCACATACCAGCGCTCTCTCTCACACTGGCCCTCAATTACACACCTATACACACATGCTCTCAGTCACTCACATATACACTGTCCACATGCTTTTTCTCTCACTTATATAGGCTCTTAATTACACATTTACACACATGCTGTCTATCTTTTCAGGCTTACACACACAGGCTTTCGATCACACACATATATGCTGTCTTTTTCTCTCACACACAGACTCTCATTCATATGCTTACAAACATGCTCTCTCTCTCTCTCTCTCTCATTTACACACAGGCTCTCAATCACATACTCACATGCTCCCTCACCTAAACCAGCTCTCAATCACACACAGACACACATGCTCTCTCTCTTACTTATACACATAGGTTCTTAATCATACATACACATGATCTCTCACACTCAAAGGATCTCAATCACACACATATACTCTTTCACACAAACAGGTTTTCAATCCCAAACTTACACATACAGGTTCCCAATCGTAAACTTACATTCATGCTCTCTCTCTCACAGGCAGGCTCTCAATCACAGACATACTCTCTTTCACATATACAGGCTCTCAATCATTCACATACATACACCCACAGGATCTCAAACACACATGCTTGCTCATTCACTCTCTCTCCCTCCCTCCCTCCCTCCCTCCCTCCCTGGAACTAGTGGCAGCAGCAGCCTCCTCCCAACCCTAACCTCCTTCATTTTCAGCCTTCGCGGAGCAAGGAGTCCCATCGGCTGCGGGGGTGGGCGTTCTTCTTCATTTTTCTGAGCCGCGCTGCTCATTCCTCAGGCCGCGCCTCTCTTCTGTTCTTCGGGCCGACACCGACTATCCTAGCATGATCTCTTCTTCCCGCGTACGCACCTGCTGCTCACCACTTCCTCTTCCGGGCCGCAGGGGGGGGCAGAAAGAAGAGACCATGCCGGTGCCGCTGACTCCACCTTTTCTGCCCGGGCGGAGGAGGACCGGGGAGCAGCTGGGTCAGTGGGGGACCGGGAAGTGTGGCGACACACCTGCGTGTTCTTGGCGACACACTGGTGTGTCGCGACACAGAGGTTGAGAACCACTGGTCTAGAGGACAAAGGATATGTAGAGTCATCAAAATGACCCATATCTTCCTAAACAGGTTGATCCTGTCCTGGTTTTGCAACGACTGCATGGAACAGACAGATTAATGTCCCACTGACTGGACTCGGGGGAGGTGAAAAAAATGCACACTTTCCCCCTGGCCAATCAAAAACTGTTTACGGAACTTTCCATTGCTTGATATAATAATATTCCTCGTTTTTGCAGGTTGTGTAGTGAATGCTACAGCATCACAGCTGCTGACCATTAGAGATTCTAGTAATTGCAGAATGGATAAAGTCCAATGCTCATAAGCATTGTTTTCAAAGTCTCTGATAACTGCACCTTAATTTGGTAGGCAGTGTTAATGGAGTATGGCCAGTGAGATCAGGCAGGACCCACAATGGGTTCTTTGATTTTGCTAATTATAAAATCACAGATTTGGTAGGTGTTAAGGATCTGAAAAAAAGAAAAAGGCACGATTGATCAAAAGGTACTTCATGCAATCTCTAAAACAAGCAGGAGAGATGGGGACCCACTACAGATGATTTCAAGCCTTCTGAAAGGGTGTTGGGACGCTTAATATCACCCTTGCACATCTCTCAAAGGCACAAGGCTGCTAGCTGACACTCAGTCAACCTAAAGAGACGTATGCAGTCCTGATTATGCCCTACTGCATAAAAAAGGTATCTGCATATAAGCATGTGGTTAAAACTAGGAATGAATAAAGCCTCTTTGGGCAGCCATGCAAAACAAATTTGAGGGTGTGGTGCACGGATGTCATGACATGCCAGGGGTGACGTCACACTGCTCAGGTTTTGCACTATGGCACGCCTTGTAACATCCACTCCTAGAGACTTCATCTGGTATCAGGCAGACTAGAAGCCAAAGTGTGATAGCAACCGCTGGTGAGATAGAGTCTGTACTCTGTATTCCAAGGTCTGTCTGAAGCTCATGCACGCATTCAATCAAGATCTCAGGATTTGTCAATTTTCAGACCTGTGATGGATATTTCTGCCACTGAAACTGAAAAATGCCGAAAAATGGCCAGAGTCATAACTACAGAAGATCCTTTCACCTCACTCCCCTGACCCTCCTCATGCACATAACCAGACATTCAGAACCTGTCTCCCACCCTCTTCCATTGCCAAGGAAAGGTCGGCAGTGGCCAGTTAACTATCATTAGCCAAGACCAATTCAATTGTAGCAATCACTCATCAATCATCTGTGATGCATATAGATGCTCCCTTTCCTCTTGGAAGTTTGAGGATTCACTTATAGCCCTTGCTTTCCTTGTAGGTCCTCGCGCCGCCCACCACCCTCCCATCTCCACCCCAGGACACGTCTGTTAGCTAGATATTAAAGGACATCATAAATCTTTCAGCTGAGGTCCATCCATCCCGCTTGTCAGATTGGAGATCAGGGTCACAGCCACTAAAGGTCATGGGTCAACCAGAAAGAGATAGAGGTCAAAGCAGTCAGCCCATTTCTTATGACAACTTATTTTTTATCTTTTAACTAAAGAGGCATAAAGAAGGGGTGAAAGTAGATAACCTAGAGACTAGGGCCTCTAGTTCCTCTGCCACTGAGTATTAGGGGAGATATGCAGTACTAAAGGTGCAAGGGGTGGGTGTGACAACATTGCCAAAAAAGCTCTATGTCTGGTTTTACCCTGATAGCATCTCTGGATTTGTAATTCCAGTTCTTCTATGAAAAGTAGGAACTACAAGCTCACAAAAAGTGTGTGGAAATGGAAAATGGAATTTTAAGTATAAGATTTGCTGTGTGTGAGAGCTATTATTGCTTGTATTAGATTTTTACATCAAGACTTGTGAGCTGTTTAGCCCACTTTTATAATTATTGTATAGCATGGATTTTGTAAAATTTATTTTGCTTAATTATGCTTTTGTTATTTGTTTTTATGTTGTAATCTGCCTTGCTTGCTTGAAAAAATGGAATAGAAATTAAATTAAATACTCAAAATATTTTACTTGTATCTAGATTCTGTTGCGTCCTCTTTACACTTTTTGGAATAGAAGGCAAGTACTTTTAATTACAACTGCAACCTTTGTCTCTGAAAATCTCCTCTCTTAGGTCTGCTCTTCATTTGTCCATATTGTATTCATGCTTTACATGTATCAGTGAGATGCCTGTATGGGGGGGGGGGGGATCTGATGAGGCTCAATCTTCAACTGTCTGTGCTGTATTCATGTTTTACATGTATCAGTGCAACACCTGCACAGGAGCTCTGATGATGATCAGCACTGCAGCACCCTCCCCTGGATTTACTTAGATTTTTAACGATGGGAGCTGCAATTTAGGAAGAGCTTTAAACACTAGGCATCTGTATGGGCTACATTAAAATAAAATGCAGTTAATGTTACTGTTGCTTTGAATAGTCAGGCTGAATGTCAGTAACTAAAAGGGAATGCTTTTCTCCTTTCTGGGGGGAGACTCAGCCGTATCTGAAAATCAGAAGCTATTATTGCAAACGTTCCAAGTAAGAATGGCTAGAAAATATTTCCTTTCTTTATCTCTTATTATTTTTTTTTTTTGCTGCCATACGCACATTGAATATTTAACATTTATTCAGACATTTAAACACAAGCTGAAAACAAAACATTTGTAATTGCTCGTCGGGTGCCACCAATGCTTCGGCCGGCATTTTTTTTTTCATACAAATAATCAAATGAATAATGTATTTTACATGGATGCTTTTGTAAAGTGTTTCAAGCTACATTTACAACACAATGCCCCTTTAATTTCAGATGACATCTTTCATAGAAAAGGCTTCCAAAACATGTTTCCATCGCTTTAATATATATACACATGTAACCCCTCCTAAGGTGTTTATGATGACAAAGGAGAATTTCAGGATTTTACTGGGGCCAGCTTTGAATGTGGTGCCATACACACGTTCAAGTTTTGAATCCTGGAGGTTCAGCTGAAGATTCAGAGAGGTGGAAGCCATGGTAAAATAATATGTTATCAGATCAGAAGAGAGAAGGGTCGCTCAGTCACAACATGTGAAATTGGTTGGGGCTTTTTGGGTTGGCACAGAAGGAAAGAGTAAGACAAATGCCTTGTTTTCATAAGAATGCTGGAGGTAGAGACAGATGAAGTGACTTGCTCAAGGTCACATAGTGAAACAGTGGCAAAGGTGAAATTAGAGCTCAGGCACAAGGAGATAAGGTGATTTTCCCAAAAGTTGCACACAGAGAGTTAGTGGCAGACCTCATCCTCTCTAGGACAGTGGTTCCCAACCCTGTACTAGGGACACCCCAGCCAGTCAGGTTTTCAGGATATCCACAATGAATGAGAGGTCGGGCAGGTTTCATGCCTGTCCGGCCAGGATAATATGGCAACAGGCTCGCTCGGGCAAGCCTGGCCGGCACTGTGCAGGGGGGGAGGGGAGCCTCGGGGTGACTCCTCGTGCTCCCCGCTGCTTTCTGATTGGTGGTTCCTTTGAACCACACTGGGGGTGGGAGCTGATTGGCTCCTGATGCATTCGGTTGGGAGGGGGAGGTGGAGCTGGTAGAGAGCCTACCCGATTCCTCGGGGGTCGGTCTCTCTTCCCAGCCGTGCTCCTGGCGATGCATCCCACCCGCCCACGTTGATTTTGGTTGTATTGGGGGCGTTATCGTTGTTGTGGCTTCACTGGGGGGTAGCGGGTAGCCCGAGCTGATTGGGGGGAGGGGGGTTGTGCTTTGGTAACTGCTGGCTGACCTGACGGGGGGCAGGTCAGTGTTCCCTAGCCAAACACCTGGGTGCAGTTGTGGCTGGTACGGCTCCTTGCTGGACTGTGGCGCGGATCAATTCATTCGGCTCCTTGCTGGACGGTGGCGGGGGTTGATTTATTCGGCTCCTTGCTTGATGGCGGCGGGAGTCGTGTGGGACATGTATAATTGGGTGCTTCTTACAGGCTGGGATAGCCTGAGTTGCCCATCTTGCTGACTGCGGCGGTTGGGTACATATGGGGGATTAAGATTATATGTATATGGCTTGGGCTCCGGGGTGTTTAATAAAGCTGCGGCCTGTTGACTCCCAAATCAGTGTTGTGTATTTTTTGGTTGTAAAAGGGCAGGTGTGGGCAGAAGCGTCAGTCCTGGCTGCCCATATTATATGCATGAGAGAAAATTTGCATGCACAACTAAAAGATGTGAAATTAAAAAAAACCAAACTTTCAAAAGCAAAGAAATTGAAATTCAGAACTTCCAGGGCTGAAAATTCTCAGAAATGCTCCTGTTCCAGAGGCAGGCTGAGCTCTAAAATCTCAATGCATAGATGAGAGATGGCACTGGGATGAGGGCTTTAGATTTGGTTGGGAACTGGGGAACATTGTGGAGAAGGGAGAGCCTATTGCTATGGAATGGGCTCCACCTTAAGCAGAGTGGACCCAGGCTGCTGGCGCTAACTTTCAAAAAGGAGACAGAACAGTTCTTTTTACCACATTCTTTTTTTTTTTATTATTAATTTTCCAAAAGAGTAAAATCACAACAGTCTTGGTTCTATTAAACACCTTATACCACTCCTCACCCCTCTTTTAAACAAAAAAAAAAACAAACCAGCAGAAAGACATGACAGGTTTACATTGAACATAAGTATATACAGCCCGGAAAGGCAGGGACTATCTCAGTGAGGAACTCCAATATCTATCCATTAGAAATAGGAAATTATAGATCAGCTTTTCAACTACCGGTAGATCATGGGGAAAGCTGACAATCACTCAGCAATGCATGGTTCAGAGGGAGGTATCTTCAAAGTATACTGCAAACCAAGGGGGGTCATTTATCAAAATGCGATAAGGCGTTTTCGCATGCGTTAAGGGCTTATCGCATCTCTCTCTCTCTCCCCACAGGTAATTAGCGCAAATTAGGATAAATGCTATATGAGCATAAAACACGCCCCTTTTGCTATCGCATCCGGTACTTACCGCATTTTGATAAATCCACCCCCAACTAAGTTAGAGTGTCTAGTTACAGAGATGGCTATAAAAGCTCAGATGTATTTAAATACAGAACAAGCAGATAAAAATGACTCCTAACTGCCCTTATCATCTGATAATAAGCAGATTGTTGATACATATAAAAACAGAAATACAAATAAACCTACTGTGAAGGAGTATACAGGAGAAAATGCCAAAAAACCTTAAATAACTGGATCCAGAAATCTGACCCAGTCCACCTTAAGCCAAAGACAACAGGGAATCCTGGTCCAGGTGACTGTCCCTGGGAAGGTGTATAGCCAGGCCCAGGAGGGATAAGGAAGCCCAGGGGAGAGAAGAAAGCCTAGAGAGAGAACACTGATGAATTGTAAGTTGTAACACTATGTTTGTTTTGTTGAACTGAGAAGTATAACAGAGCTGCTTTTGTTTGTACTTGTCACTAATAAAGAAGTTTATGAAAGATTTTTGACAGAGTCCGGCCTGAATCTGTCCTCTAGCTACCCTAAGATCGTTCACAGCGCCACACCTACTTTAAAATGTCTGTATGCAAATGCCAGAAATCTGAAAAATAAGACTGGAGAGATAGAATGTATGGCACTAAACGACGATATAGACATAATAGGCATCTTAGGGATCTGGTGGAAGAAGGATAACCAAAGGGCCACTGTGATGCTAGAGTATGAATTACATTGACATGATAGAGCAGATAAAAATGGTGGAGGGGCCACACTATATTTTAAGGATGGCACAGAGTCAAACAGGATGAACGTTTTCCAAGAAACAAACTGCTCTCTAGAATCTTTATGAATAGAAATTCCTAGGGAAAAAGAGAAGAGTATAGTAATGGGGATATATTACTGCCTGCCTGACCAGGATGAGGAAATAGACTGTAAAATGCTAACAGAGATTAGATTGACTAGTAAAATAGGCAATACAATAATAATGGGAGATTTTAATTATCCGATTGGATAAATGTCACATCGGGACACGCAAGGGAGGCAAAGATGCCAACAGTGACTGCTTCATGCAGTGGTCATGGAACCAATGAGAGGGGGGATTTGTTAAACACTGACCTTAACACTTGGCTTAGCACCTCACTGCGAATAAATAAACCTCCCCAACAGTCACACTCCGCAAACAAATATTTTTTGGATGTTCCAACCCCAAAGATGGCCAGGCTGGACATAACAAGAAACCATCCCAAGTAGCCTGCCCAAGGCTATAGAACTCATTACCAGACACATTACGAATGATCACTGACGTGAAGGCATTCAAGAGGGACCTTAAGACCTGTGTATTCAAACAAGTCTTTAGTAACTTACGGGTAAAGAGAGAATAAACTTAAATATCATAATGTCTAATAGCTATATAAATTCCTCTGGCAACTATTAACACACTTGTGAGCAATCAGGTGATGATTGTTAAAATTTTACGATTTTGCTATTTACAGGTAGTGGGGCGGGCATACATGAACACACGAATGCCGGCTCATGGCCATGGTCACAGCCATTTTATAATATGCGCGCGTATATGCGTGCATGTTATAAAATTGGCTGGATATGCATAAATGTATACACCATTTTATATGAATGCCACATGCTTCACTTCTACCGCTTAAGTGGGAGGTATTTTAATATACACGCATGCCAACGCAAATACCAATTAAACCAGTTCCTTTCCAGTTTGCCCAGTTACAAGATAGGACTTCCTAAGCCCCCTAGCTAACTAACCTCTCTTTTACCCTACCTGCCCCAACCCTTAAAACCCCACTGACTAGCCTAGTTTTTTTGTTTTATAACTTACACACCATCTATAGTAGAAGTAAAGTTACGTGCTAGGGGACTCCGGCGCGCGCACTTGTGTGCATAAATACTTAAACGCTGGTTTCCATTTAAATTCCCGGGACGCCCATGCCCTGTCCAAAATATGCCCCGCCCCTTTTTTGGACTTTTGTGCGTGTGCTGGGAGATAAGCGCGTCCATGGATGCTTCTTAAACTATGAGTGCTGCGCACCTGCCCAAGACACACACATCTCTCCATGTTATGGCGCACCTAAGGCTTTAAAAATCTACCCCCATGTATACTAATTGATGATTTTATTGTTTTAATTATTGTGTGTGTATCTTGTGAATGCGCTATTGTACACTGCGATGTAAATATATTTGATCTACTTCTCAGTGGAACACATGACTTGATGGGAGAGGTAAAGGTAGTGGATCCTTTTGGCAACAATGCTCATAATGAAATTACATTTTGATATAATCACTGGAGAATGAATACTATGGCAAACTACTGAGTAGATTTAACTATAAAAAGGAAGAAATTTGTTAGGAAAAAACTAAAAGGAACAATTCACAAATTTAAAAACTTACAGGAGGCATGGGCATTATTTAAAATTACCATCCTTGAAACCCAGACAAAATGTATTCCATTCATTAAAAAAGGCCAAAGAAAAACCAAACGACTGCCAGCATTGTTTAATAGTAGGTGAAAAAGACAATTAAAGCCAAAAGGGCATCTTTTAAAAAAAAAAAAATAGAAAACAGACTCAAATGAGTAAAATAGGGAAATGCATAAGCACTGGCAAGCTAAGATAGAATTTGAAAAGAAGCTTGACATAAAGGTAAAAACAAATAAATATTTTTTCAATTACAATTGAAGCAAAAATGTCGGTGAGGGGCTCAGCTAGACTGCGGGATAAAAGGGGTGCTCAGGGAGGACAAGGAAATAGAAGAAAAAGTAAATGAATTCCAGGATGTCAAGGTCATACCCACACCAGAAACATTTTTTGATGGTGATGATTCTTGAGCGACTAAACGAAAGCACTGTGAAACTGGAGGATGCAATAAATCAGAGTGACAGACTAAATAATAACAATCACCGGGACTGGATGGTATTCACCCAGAGTTCTGAAGGAAATCAAACATGAAAGTGTAGACTGGTTTCTGGCCACTGTAGGAAACAGGATGCCTGGCTCGATGGACCTTGGTCTGATCTAGCATGATACTTCTTATATTCTCATGAATATGGGTGTTATTTGTCTATAGCTTTCTCCTTATCACTTTGATTTCCAATGGTTTAATGGAACAAAGTCAGCATGGTTTTACCCAAGGCAAGTCTTGCCTCACAAATCTGCTTCACTTTTTTGAAGGAGTTAATAAACGTGGATAAAGGTGAACCGGTAGATGTAGTATACTTGGATTTTCAGAAGGCGTTTGTCAAAGTTCCTCTTGAGAGGCTTCTAGGAAAAGTAAAAAAGTCATGGGATAGGTGGCGATGTCCTTTCGTGGATTACAAACTGGCTAAAAGACAGGAAACAGAGAGTAGGATTAAATGGACAATTTTCTCAATGGGAGTGGGCAGTGGAGTGCCTCAGGGATCTGTATTGGGACCCGTACTTTTCAATATATTTATAAATGATCTGGAAAGAAATACGATAAGTGAGGTAATCAAATTTGCAGATGATACAAAATTGTTCAGAGTAGTTAAATCACAAGCAGATTGTGATAAATTGCAGGAAGACCTTCTGAGACTGGAAATTGGGCATCCAAATGGCAGATGAAATTTAATGTGGATAAGTGCAAGGTGATGCATATAGGGAAAAATAACCCATGCTATAGTTACAAATTGTTAGGTTCCATATTAGGAGCTACCTCCCAAGAAAGAGATCTAGGCGTCATAGTGGATAACACATTGAAATCGTTGGTTCAGTGTGCTGCAGCAGTCAAAAAAGCAAACAGAATGTTGGGAATTATTAGAAAGGGAATGGTGAATAAAACGGAAAATGTCATAATACCTCTGTATCGTTCCATGGTGAGACCGCATCTTGAATACTGTGTACAATTCTGGTCGCCACATCTCAAAAAAGATATAGTTGCGATGGAGAAGGTACAGAGAAGGGCGACCAAAATGATAAAGGGAATGGAACAGCTCCCCTATGAGGAAAGACTAAAAAGGTTAGGACTTTTCAGCTTGGAGAAGAGATGGCTGAGGGGGGATATGATAGAGGTGTTTAAAATCATGAGAGGTCTAGAACGGGTTATTGTGAATGAAGTTAGCATGTGGCACATTTAAAACTAATCGGAGAAAGTTCTTTTTCACTCAACGCACAATTAAACTCTGGAATTTGTTGCCAGAGGATGTGGTTAGTGGAGTTAGTATAGCTGTGTTTAAAAAAGGATTGGAGAAGTTCTTGGAGAAGTCCATTACCTGTTATTAATTAAGTTGACTTAGAAAATATCCACTGCTATTACTATCAACAGTAACATAGAATAGACTTAGTTTTTGGGTACTTGCCAGGTTCTTATGGCCTGGATTGGCCACTGTTGGAAACAGGATGCTGGGCTTGATGTACCCTTGGTCTGACCCAGTATGGCATGTTCTTATGTTCTAATACTAGGAGAATAAGTCTAAAATTAGATAACAGGAATTTCTCAGCATTCAGAATATAAAATCTGGATTTTATTCATCTTCTAGCACTGCTTCTGATCACTTCCAGATTATTTGAAGAGGGTATGGCTGGAAGGAGGGTGATGGATGTGAACCTCTTGGGCTCTGCTCTTAAGATGAGGAACAGTTGGGAAGTTTGGGTAGCAGCGTGACCAGATGGTCCCATCTCGCCCATCATATATCTGGACCACTGGCACCTGTTAAGATTGCCCAAGGCTACCGAGCCTGCTTCTGCTGTCGCTGAGGCAGTACACCGCCATTCTGCGATGCCGTCGCTCCTGTCGGCATTCCCCCAGGCACATGTGTGTATGCCCCTGCTATAGTTAA
Organism: Rhinatrema bivittatum; assembly: GCF_901001135.1. Lineage (NCBI taxonomy): Eukaryota > Metazoa > Chordata > Amphibia > Gymnophiona > Rhinatrematidae > Rhinatrema > Rhinatrema bivittatum. Next base: position 31,681,326 of record NC_042630.1, read on the forward strand.
AGGGCCCGCAGCAGAAAAGCCCTAGGATGATGTCATCATTGGATGCCCTATAAAAGGGCCCTTCAGTCTCAGCATCGGGGCTTTAGCAAGGTCCTCTGTGGTCTTCGTTTGTTTCAGCATCCTGGTCTTCTGCCTAGTTCAGTTTCTTGTGTCTTCAGTTCCTGTCAAGTGTCCTGCCTGTGTCTCAAGTCTCAGTCTGTCTCAGCATTCCGATGTCTTCAGCCTTCAGGCCAGGATTCTGCTCCAAGTTGTCGGAGTCCTGTGTGTTCCTGAGACTGGTTCTGAGTTCTGAAGTTTCCATGCCTTCTTGTCTGAAGCCTTGGTGCAGCCATGGTCTGCTTGGTCCTTGTTCTCTAGGTTGTTCTGGTTCCTCATCTTGCCTGGATACCCGTCTTCAGTCTGCTATGATCTTCTGCTGAGCACCTGGTTCCAGTCTTCAGCGTCTTTCTGCCTTCAATGTTGGTTCTTGTCTTCAGTGGACTCTGTCCTTGCCTGACCTGTGCCTGGATATGTTCACCTGCTTACGGCGTGGGCCTTGGGACCTTGTCTTCAAGGCTGTGTTGTGGCACAGGGGCTCATGCATATCTACTGTTTGAAAGGGCCTTCGGAATGACTGGAAGGCTACCCCCAGAGACCAGCCCTGGCTGCTGGTTCTCTGACAGCACCTGCTTTTCTGAGGGAAATCTGAACTTATTTGCATGTACTGAAGGGGACAAAACCAGAACTGACAATCTCTTCTAGCTGATGCTGGGCCTTCTTGTCACCTTTGGCTTAGAAGAAAGGCTGTATACTCTTGGATATGATTGAACTTTCACCATTCACATCAGTGGTCCCAAATCCAGTCCTGAAATACCACCTAACAGATCAGGATTTCAGGCTAACCACAATGAATATTCATGAATATTCAAAATCAACAACAAGGAATCCCACCCGGTCAGCTCAACCCTGGGAGTCCCCCAAGGTTCCTCTCTCTCCCCAACCCTCTTTAACATCTACCTTCTCCCTCTCTACCAACTCCTAATAAATCTAAAGTTAAATCACTTTGACGATGTGCAAATTCTCATCCCGATTAAGGACTCACTCCACAAAACCCTCTGCTTCTGGAACAACTGCCTTCAATCTATCAACCACCCTCTCACAAGCCTCAACTTAGTCCTTAACACCAATAAGACAGAACTCCTCCTCATATCCCGGGAGGACTCCAAAGCATCCTCCAACAATCAGCCAACCTTGCAACCTATCTTCTCCTCCCATGTGAGAAACCTCGGAGTCATCATGGACAACCAACTGAACCTAAAAAAATTTGTCAATAACACCACAAAAGACTGTTTTTTCAAACTACAAGTCCTAAAACGACTGAGACCCCTTCTACACTTCCAAGACTACCGCTCTGTTCTTCAAGCCATCATTTTTTCGAAAATAGATTACTGCAATTCTCTTCTTCTCGAGCTACCAGCAAACACCATCAAACCCCTGCAGATGCTGCAGAATGCTACGGCGAGGATTTTGACCAAGACCAGCAAAAGAGAACACATCACACCCATCCTGCGTAACCTTCACTGGCTCCCAATCAAATTTAGAATCCAGTATAAAGTCCTAATGATTATACACAAAGCCATACACAATCTCACCCCACCTGAGCAAAACATCCCTCTTCGTCACCATAATTTTTTTGTACATAGTTTTGTTGTAAATAGTTTTGATGTAAGAGCTCCTCCCTAAGTTTAATTATATGTGACCTAGTTCAATATATTATCTGTTTTATGTAAGGGCCTCGCCCAATGGTTTTGTGTTCACTGTAAACCGATGCGATGTGCGAACGGTCATCGGTATAAAAGAAACATTAAATAAATAAATAATCCCGCTAGACCAATCAGATCTACTTATAGAGACACACTCTATGCCCCTCCCCCCTGTCAAATCCTCCTTAAGGAAACAAGCTCTTTCCACAGCTGGCCCTTCGCAATGGAATGCTCTCCCGCCAGACCTCCGGCAAGAAGGATGCTTGGCAACCTTAAAAAAAAAACTCAAAACCTGGCTCTTCTCTCAAGCTTTTCAGTAAATTCAGATGATCCATCCATCTGCCTTTTCTTTTATAACTGGACTACTCTTTTAGTCAAGTTTTCCGAACTCTAAACATTGATTCAACTTCGCATTCAGTTCTTGCATCTCACTATTCACCTCAACCCACTAGTCACGAATTTACTCTGGATATGTTTCCTTTCATGATATATTTTCTATCTAAGTTCAGTTTTGCCACCCTGTTATGTATCAGGAAGAACATAGTATTTCTTTGTATGTTGTATCCCAGTTCCTGTAACCCCTGTTCGATGTAACACATTCGTTTATGCTTCTCTCGTTTCGCTGTAAACCGATATGATATGTACTTTTGCACATGAATTCGGTATATAAAAGTTCCAAATAAATAAATAAATAAATAAATGAGATGTACCTAAAACTGTCTGGTCTAGGAACCATGCTAATTTGTATAATTTGGCTATCCTGAAAACTTAAGCTGTTGGATGGCTGCCTATAAAAGTAGCACTGTTAGTGACCCAGACTTTTGAACTAGTCCTGATTTTGTTTTTAACACCCATGCAGTGCACGTTGGGATTTGCATTCCCTGATTCTTCCATTGGAAATCAACCACCAGGAGGTGGGAGAATCAAAATGCCCACTGATGACTTCCAGTGTCCCTCCAGGAGCCGAGTCCCTTAGTAGCTCTGGAACTTCAGAAACGTCCTTAACCGTGAATCAAACTGACATAGGGAAATAGTAATCTAACACTACCCAAAAGGGCTTTCCAAACCAGTCCAGGTGAACCTCCCCACAGCCAGTTGGTTTTTCAGGATACCCAGCCTGAATATACATGAGATATATTTGCATACACTGGAGCGCCAGCATATGCAAATATATCTCATGTACATTCATGACAGATATCCCAAACATCTGACTGGCTATTTTGGGGAAGGGGTCATCAAACATGACTGGGAAGCCCTGGGTTACATAAAATAAACAAACAAACAAAAAGAAAACCAGGTGAAAAATCATTTTTCTGAAGAAAAATTAAAACTATTTTGAAATCTGTCACTACAGCACAGAAGAAAAAAAAAATATATATTTTTTTACATTTCTAAGTTCAAAATATTTACTTGTACAAGAAAATATTTGTTTTTTTTCTTATCACTAACAAATGAATGTATAAAGAATGCAATAACAATCCTACTTCTCGCACGTGGAGTGCGCCCCCTCCCCAAGTTCCTCAAATTGCACTTAAGAAGCCCAGAAGATTGGCAGATTCAGGAACACTGAGCTTACAAACTTTATATTTCTTTCATCTTCTCATTATTATTATTTAAATCTAATTGAAGAGGAGAGGGAGATAATGGTGCTCAAGCTAATTATGCCTCATTATGGGAAAGGATTAAGCATTGCCTCACTGACTCCCAACACCAGCAAAGTGGAAGGAGGGTCCCCTGCTGTTAAGAAAGCTTCTCTCTGAAAACAAAGTTTGGACTTCAGGCAGGGAAGTGAAAGGCTTGGAGTTTTTCTAGGCTGGGTAGGGCTAGCCACACAAGAGCCTGGCTGCCATGAATGGCAGGGCCTACAGAATTCAAAAAGGACCCCCTCTACAGAGCTCTTTAATAGAGAACTCCCACTGTCCCATATCCAGCCTATCCTTGAGCAGGTTTTACTTATGTCCCTGCTGCCTGGATCAAGCCTGGGCACGGACCACAACATTTTGTGGTGAATTTTAAGACTCCTGAAAATGTGAGATTAAGAGCACCGACTAGATTAGATATGTGGAGTCATTTTCAAAAGAATTTATATGCATAAAACTAGTCATTTCAAGGGCGCTATTCATTTAGATGGATAACTGAAAAGTCATCCATCTAAATGGCTAGCCAGCGATAGTAAAAGCCACATTCAGCTAAATTCCAGCTGCATAAGTCGGGGGTGTTCTGGGGTGGGCAGGTGCCGAGTTAGCCACATAAGTTATGCAGCCAACTCTGCTTGCGCCATAAGACTGCACTGCTGAATATACCCTGCTAAGCCGGCTAACTAGTCAAGCCGCTCAGTGGCTGAATATTGGCCTCTAAGATGGTAACTTTGAAACATGTGCGCAGCACACATGTGCACAAGTTTGCCGGCTCGCGCCCAGGGACACGGCTATTTTATACCATATGTGTGCAGGTGCGGTATAAAATGGGCTGAGTGCGCAGTTTTAAGTGGGTGTGTACACGTGTGTGCAAATCCCGCTTCCACCGCATAAGTGGGGGAATTTTAAAAGGGGCGTGTGTCCACGCCATTGCCAGATTCACCAGTTCATTCCCAGCTCACCCAGGCAAAGGACAGGACTTCCAAGGCCCTCTAGTTTAACAGCCTCCCTTTTCCCGTTAACCCCCAGCCCTTAAAACCCCGATAAGCTAATATATTTTGTTTGTTTTACGACTTAAACGCCCGTCCGCAGCAGAAATAAAGTCATGTGGTAGGGGAGCCCGGCAGGCGCTGGTTTCACTGAGAAATCCAGGAACGCCCATGCTCACGCCCCATCCCTTTTTGGAACTTTTCGTCTGTGCGCGTGAGCAGGAGTTATGAGTACATGCAGGCGCCTTTTAAAATCCACTCGGGGGCACCCTGGCCCAACTTGTGCGCGCATCTCCTAGTTTTGGCACACGCGGGACTTTTAAAATTCACCTTTAAGTGCGTAAATGACCTTTTGAAAACCGCTGCATATCTGCTACTTTTCTGCAAATTTTTGAAAATTCACTCCTATCCGCGGAACAGCATTTCCACGCCCAGAGATTAATGATAGCATTTTACAGACTATGCCACAAGAGCTGCACAGTGTGGAAAATGCCATATATTTCTGCTCCCAATGTACAGACGCGTGACTGTTTCCAGCAGAAGGAAATGCATATTTTCCCTACCCATTTTATAAGCAGAGGTGCATATATTTTACGCACGAAGCAATCATGACACTGCACGAATAAACACCCAGAATTAAAAGATAGATTTTTAAAAGAAACGCGCGGGCGTCTCTGTGTGCGCAGTTCCCGGCACGTGCACATGGACACGCCGATTTTATAACACGCATATGCCGATGCGTGCATGTTATAAAACCTGCTACCTTTCCCCAGTTCCCTCAGTCCGTTCCAATAACGGACTGGGAGGGAACTTCCTACACCCACTACCTACCCGACCTCTAAATCCCCTCTACTAAGTTTATTTTGTTTTTCTATACTTACCTGCTCTCTGGAGCAGTAGTAAGTAGTGCGCGCTGGCCGGCTGCCGGTGCGCACTTCACCGGGACAATGCCTAATGGCGCTGTCCTGGCCGGCCCCTGTCCCACCCCCGGCCTGCCCTTTTTAAAAAAAAACAAACCTTTGGTGTGTACCTACCAGGAGATACGCGCGTGGCAGTAAGCATTTGAAAATGCGTGCGGCCCGGCCACGCACATACCTCCCCGTTTCAGCACATGCCAAGCTTTAAAAATTAGCCCATAAACGCGGAGAAGGGTATTTTATAAAAGTATGCTCAAGTACGTGGAACCATCAGTTCATCGATATGTTTTTAATGTGTTTTCATGTTGTATTCAATTCTGAATGTATTTTTGTAAGCCGCTTAAACGAGGCTGATAAGCAGTCTAGAAATGTTTAAATAAATGCATCTCCACAACTCACCGAGACTTTCTAGCACCTCATCCTGAATCCCCACTGGTTCTCCCAGACCTCCCACCCAAAACCTGCAGACAACAGATAAGTCCCATTTCACTTGCAAGATTCACTTAGCGGATATAAAAGTGCACAAATAAGTTTGATGATGTATATGTGTATATCTCTTACACCATAGCAAGTACCGGGTATACTTCTGAACCCCTCCCCGGAACACTCTTAGACCACTCCTTTTTTCCGCTGGTAAAATCTATGCACAAAACTGAAAATCCGTGTATAAAATGGCATATACACACACACATGCTATTTTTATGCATGGTACCGCTTCGGAAAAGTCACTCCATAATGTACTCAGATTTATTTATTTGCATAAATCTAGATTACTCACCCTTAATCTTCCAACATCAGAACGAGGTACAATGCTCCCCATTCCTCCTTAACCTGCTATTCCCAGACCCACTTAATAAGAAGACCTAAACAGCCATGACTAACTCAAGTCCGATGCAGTGCAAGCTTCACTGATACATGTCCGACAATGCACCGCAATCCTGCCCTGCAGCTGTGCGCCAGAACAATTAACAAATGGAAGAAAGCCCTCCATCCCCAGAGCTTACTGCTTGTGCAATAAGTACAGTTTCTGAGCAGCAGAAGATGCAAAGCACGAAGGAAACTTGTTGCTATTCTGGTACAGCAGAATCTACAGCCTTGGCTCTTTACATAAGCAGTAAAGTTCTCACATCTACAGGACAGGCTAAAAGCAACTGACAAAACACAGTACCATAGCACATGATGCAAACAATCTTTGGTACCAAAAAAGCAGAGATTTTTATGAACAGAATTAAAAAAAAAATCTTTTGTTGAAAGTAATTGTCGGGTTTCTCCATTCTAAGTACCTATGCTGTTCTGTTTCTCCTCAAAATACGAGGAGAAAAGGGGGTTAAACCCCTCTCACAACTATCCTGCAGAAAAAAAAAAACCTGGGCCTCCCACCCTGCATTCATTTTATATTCTGTGGCCACATCAAGAATACACCAGAGGATTCAATAGGGAAAAAAGGACATTCCCCATCCATGCAAAGTCTGGACCCCCATTTCCACATGTCCTGTCAGACTTTGGATGTGTGTGCGAGTTGCTTCTGTTCTATTTAGGATGAAAAGGTCTGGAGAAAACATTCTCTGAAACAGCCCCAGTTTCTCCTGGCTTAACTTGCAGACCTCCCTTACCATTCTCCTGTCCTTCACGCACCATGTGACCTTCAGCAAATCACTTAACCTCCCAGTGCAGAGGCTTCAATTATAAGCTCTTTTAGACAGGGAGAAACGGTCACGATAGTAATTATTTGGTACGCTGCTGTGAACATTGATGGTGATATAAAATTAAGTACTATTATCATTCATAATATATAAGGATTTTGTAGCGATAAACTAGTGGGATAGAGCAAGATGTCTTTTTTTTTTTTTAAATAAAAGATCACACATTCTTGTCTCATCTGGGTGTTGGGGAGGGAAGAAACAAAGAATATGACAGCAGATAAGGACCATTTAGTTTCCTCAGTATACTTCCTGGAACATTGTTGATGATCTCTAGCTTTCTCCTAACTTTTCTGCAACTAGGGATCCTTTGTGCCTATAAGAGAGAGTGTGCACTGGCTATACTCAGAATCCCAGATATCTATAACCCCCTAATAAGCTTGCCCTGATGTAGTAACACCTGCTCCTACTATCCACGTGATCTTTGGACAGAACAGGTTGCTTGAAAAGGCAGCTCCATGTCAAATTAAATAGCATACTATTCGCATGATGGCCTTATTTACATAAAACAGCGTGGAGCAGATACACTGACAAATGTAAAATGGACAGTCTTCATTCACGCCATGATTCCAATTTTTGATATCTTATCTTAAACTGGATGCTGATTAGAACATTCTGCAAAGTCATCTGTACTCAAGGCACGGCATGTAAGACTTGCACAAAACAGCTGTCTGCATTTAGCTCAGAACAGCCTGCGGCTATTTCTTATCAAATTCGGGACAAGTCCTGTAGAAAACACCTTAAAATTTGACAGAGATCAGGATCCTTTTTCCTGGATGGCTTTCATACCAACTCTTTGTATCCTTCTGTTTAAAGGATTAGGTTTCCCTGAAAACGCCTTAGTATTTCTTTACGAAATGTTTTCATGGATTGGCAGACCAAAAGATCTTTATCCAGGTGTCGAAATATTGGTAGAATCATAAAGTCTTTTAATAGACCAATCTTGGAAGGGCAGCACCAGAGATGAAGAGAAATAAATTTAATTGGATGGCAAAGATATTAATACTGTTTCTTTTTTAAATCATTTTATGCATCACTTCTCTGTTCCTAAATATTCCAAGATTTCAGTCACTGCAATGATAAATTAAGACCTCCCTCTCATCCCCACCAAAATTTCCTTTTGATCATTTGATAGGCATATTGTTGCATATTTAGAAAACTGTACTGTAACCATATCAATTCTGGAAAAAAAACCCCGAAGTCTTTGTGGATTGCGAGACCTTTTAAAGGAGCAACAAAAAAAAAATCAAAATAAAAAAAATAATGTATTAGGTAAGCTTTCAATACATATCTGAAGGGGGCCTGTGTGCTCTCGAAAGCTCTTATACCCCAAGTCACAAATTAAAGCTAGCATGGGATTATTTGTGTCTTTAGAAAGTTCCGTGCTAAGAAAATTCAACACCATTTTAAAATGTGTTCAAATTCGTATTGCCTCACTCAGGATAATGATTTGTATAGGACTGTAAATCATATCCCCATCAGAATGATTATGTATAGAATATGTACTATGTGTGTGTGTATGCTTTATAGTAAATCTGATTTACCAGGAATTCTATAGAACAGATGACTAAGTCATCCAAAGCTAATATATTCTATTAAAAATTTCTTGATCGAGACACAATTTTAAAAAGTCTCCACAGATGCATAATGCAAAATGTCTGTTTCACATAATTAAATGACTAGTAGAAAATGGCAAAGTAAGCCAGAGCCTGGCAGTACTAAATGTCATAGTGTGTTTGGAAACCCAAACTATTAAACAGAATTAGGGAAATGTATTAAAAGCCTAAAACTAGAGGGAACCCATATGTGCAGAATGCATTTACAGCAGTTTAGTTCAGCTTTTATTGAAGATCTGTTTGAAATGTTGTCAGAAACACAAAGGATGTAGGCAGATAAAAACCACTTTGTCTCACCAATCTGTCCACTTATACCTGCCTACTGTGCTGTCCCAGGTCTTACTATCTATCCCTCCACTTTGTGTCTGTTTCATGCATGCTTGGCTTGGCACCTTCCCACCTCTGCTCCAGGAGCCCCGGTATTATATCTTCTCACACTCCTTCTGAGCCTCCTTCCCATTAGCTTCATAAAACCATCCCTGGTCCTTTCTCAGTCTATGTTTCGGAGTTTTTCTTTTGAGCTCTTTTGCATTCCGCTAAAGCTTTAAATCCTGTTTGTAAAGTTTTATTTCAGCAGCCTGTAAGATGGTAATATGTGATAAGACCACAAATTATTGCTGGTCAAGATCTTCAACAAAGATATTGTTGTGCCACTCAAAGTTAAGTCATAATGTGATTTTAGAAAGGAGTCATGAAGAATTACTGTAGATTACTTGAAATGAGTGTTAGTACACATTTAGCATTTTAGGAGAGCTCTGGATTTCTCTTTGGTATACTTATAATTAAAATATAATCATGAACAAATATAAGCTGTTAACAGCATGATTTGGTTATATTTGAAAGCAGGGATATGTACCAAATATCCAATGGTAAATTCTTAATATAATTTCTGTTTTCTGATGAGCAGGTTCTTCTTAATGAATTTTGCTCAACACAAAGGAAAAAAAATGAAAAATATGTTTTATTTTGAGAAAAACTACAGAGAGACTTAAAAACAAAATGATTTAAAACCTTTTGTTTTTAAATCTTGTTTTTTTGCAAGATCTTTATTAAACATTACAGAGAATTTTTTAACCTTGCCACACAATCTATTGACATTGATAAGAAATTTAAATTAATTCTACTAAACCACAAAAAGCTCAACAATCAGGAGGGCTAACTGATCACAATCACAAAAAAAAAACACATCGCTCCATCTCCATTATTAAAGAGTTAAAACAATGCAGCTTCTTATTATTCAGGTGCCTTCATACTGGAATTTGGAGTAACGAGAAGAGCTCTAACTCCTAAATCCACTGTATAAACACAGGCACATAGGAAGTCACTTAAAAAAGGATTTATGTGCATAAAACCCAGTTTTACACATAGAAATGGGCTTTTGAAAATTGCTACTATATGCTACTTTTACACACGTAACTCCTTTGAAAATTCATCCCATCTAGGGTATTTTTTAGAAGTCCATTAATGTAACTATTTTTAGTTCAATCTTGCAACTGGCTTTTTTTTTATATGCAGTAAAATCTGTAATGAAAAACAAAAAATTATTGCCCGGATTTCAAAAGGCCCACGTGCGTAAAAACCCATTCTACGCTGTACCGGGGAAGCACTGCCGGCAGCCGGAGGAGCAGTAAGTAATAAAGCAAAAAAAGTAAGTTGATAGGAAGGGTTTAGGGGGTGGGGAGGAGAGGAGAGGGGAAGAGGGAGGACGTTTAGGTGGGGGTGGGGGGGTAGGGGACTGGGGAAAGCCCGATTGCGTCGCCGCATGGATTATTTGAAAATTCGCGCACACCCCCCAGCGTGTGCCGCCCGCACATGCGCTCGCGGATTTTAAAATCTGGCGCACGTGTGTGCGCAGCATTCAGATTTTATAACATGCGCACGCATGTTATAAAATCAGCGCGGCCATGTGCACGTGCCAGGAACCTGTGCGTACATGGACAGCTGCGCGCTCCTTTTAAAATCCACCCCTATCTGCTTATAGTCCCAAATTTCTCATAGAGACACTGATCCTCTACTCGATGATTACAAGAAGCTTGCAAAAGTAAACAACTGACATGGTCCCAGGTTTTGAAGAAGACCTCTGCCTCAAAAGAATTCCTTAGGGGGTAATTTTTTAAAGGATTTACGTGCTTAAAATTGGGTTTTACAAGTGTAAATGCACTTTACCCTTACACATGGGCTTTTGAAAATTGCTATGACATGTGCCATTGAATTGTAACTGGGTTTTATGCATGTAAGTGCACTTTAAGATGGTAACTTATACGAGTGTACATATACGTGTGTGTGTCGGTGCGCACCCAGATTCGTGGCAGTTTTATAACGTGTGCACATACGCACTTGTTGTAAAATAGCCTATGCGCACGTATGTGTGCGCCTAATTTTAAGCTTGTGTGCGCCCAGCAGCTTAGGTCGGCTTACGATTATGCACGTGAGGGTATAACAGTCGCGTGTCCATTTGATGAACAGTTTCACCAGTTTGTCCACCAGTTAGCCCAGTGTTCGGCTAAGCCCTCCAAACTGCCCTGGTTCGTTAGCCTGCATTCCTCCCAGTTAACCTAGACCCCTCAAACACTTCCTGGATGCCCTGGAATTTTTTTTCTTGAGAATTACACCTCCATCGCAGGAGGAAAGTTACGCAGCATTGGACGCATGTCCAGGCACAAAGCTATTTAGGTGCAATCTTGTGACCACGCTTCACCCTGTCTCTTTTGGGTCCAATGGGAGATATTTAAGCATCGGCACTTGTACACACATCTGGCCGCCTTAAAAAAATCGGGTGGACATGCACATGTGCCAAATATTCACCCATCTCCTGATTTCGGCATGCATCCCGCTTTTAAAATTCACCTTTAAGTGCATAATTGGGCTTTTGAAAGTTGCTACGATAGTTTGTTACATTTACACGTGTAACTCTTTTATTTCCCAAGGAAACCACTTGCCGTGCTAGGTGAATTCACTCTCTGCATTAAAAAAAAAAACAGTTGCAAGACTGGACTATACAACAGTTGAGTTAATGGACTTCTAAAACCATGCTATATGTGCCTATGATTTTACAGTGGATTTAGGAGTTAGAGCTCTTTTTGTTATTCTGAATTCCAGTATGAAGGCACCTGAATAACAAATTGTGGGTTTTTTTGTCTCAGTATTAGAGGTGGGACAGCTTGTTTTCTTGTGAAAGTTGAATTAATGACTTATTATCAATTTCACAAAGCACCATTCCGAGATTTATTAAGCACAGATACTTCATCAGTGGATAACAAATCCTTCTAAAATGAAGCCTTTAGTTTTCAGCCTTTTATATTTTGTTTTTGCCTGGTAGTTTCCTCCTGTTACCTCTGGGCTTCCAGCTCCTTTGGAACTTCTGTCTATTGGGCTTCAGTGCCGTGAGCCTTCATTCACAGCCAGCCAGGGATTTTCCTCCTACTTACCCCAGTTACCATAATGATAGCCCTCGGCTCCTTCCAGCACCCTGCCATCACGGCCCTAACAATAACTCCCCTCTACAGCACTCTTAGCCCTGATTGGCTCAGGGTGCGGAAGACCTCAGCCAGGAATCGAATCCAGCCCTTGCAGAGGGTGCCTCCGTTTTCTCTCTGTGAATTATCAGTTTCCTTAGCTTGCGAGTTATCTCTATCAGAAGTTCTTTTTCAGGAATCAGAAAGGTATTTTAGAGAAAAAAAATACTTTTTTTCTTTCAGAGACTTTAGCATCAGTTAATCTGATGTATTGTACCACTGTTCATTTATCTCATTCTTCAAGTTCTTCTACACAGCTGAATATGGCTGCGTGTATTCCTGCTACATAAATATCTGGAACCTAATTTAATTTTGAAAAGTTTGTACAGCAGATTACTATTTTCAAAACAGATGTAGTAACTAGACACAAAACATATATTTATTTATTTATTTATTTATTTATTTTTATTTATTTATTTATATATAGGTGAATTTTCAAAATGTTACATGTGTAAAAATGAGTATATACTCAGATAAATAGCATCTACAAGCATATTCTGTGTTTTATAAAACTAAAAAATATGCATGTATTTTCACTTTTGCACACGCATATACACCCACTGTTTATCTGGTGTTTATTGTGAACTACTGACTGGGTGGGAGGTCTGGGGGAATTGAGGGGGAATCAGGCTGAAAAACCAAGAGGGTCTCAATGACCCGAAGGACTGGGCAAACTGGTGGACTAATTGGAAAAACTGGTAATCTCCTTCACATGGGTATGTTTTAAAATACACTGACCTGCACGCATAAATCCCGACTTACACAAGGAAGCCCCATTTTATTTTCTTGCATAAAATATACACCCGTATATTTTTAAAATAGGTGGCTAAAGTATGTGTTTTACAATGCATTGTACGTATTCACTCAGAAGCCTGCACATGTACATTATGTGCCAGGGTAAAGATATGCACATGACGATAACTTTCAAACCAGCGCATGCACACACATTTGCACACATGCGTCAGCTCACGGCCAGGTACGCGATTTTATAACATACGCGCATGTTAGAAACTAGCCTGGCCGAGCACATGGGTGCCAAATTTTAAGGGGGCACCCTCATGTGTGCACAAATTCCGCTTCTACTGGGTAAATCAGGGGATTTTAAAAGGGGCGCTCGTCGACACCATTCACAGTTTTACCAGTTCATCCCCAGTTCACCCAGTTAAGAGATAGATCCTCCAATCCCCCCAGTTTGATAGCCTTCACTGCTCCCAGTTAGCCCTTGTCCTTAAAACTCCACAGATCTGCCTAGTTTTTTTGTTAAAACTTAAACGGCATCCATAGCAGAAGGGAAGTTATGCAGCAGGGGGCCTCAGTGCGTACCAGGTCACATCAGTAGTTACCTGCACATTTTAGATTCATGCCCTGCTTTGAAAACTCTTGAGATGAGCATGCTGCAAGGAAATATGCAGCTTTTTAAAATCTGCTCAGCCCGTGCGAGCCCAACTTCTTCACACACCCCCTAATTCATGTGCGCATTGGGCTTTTAACATTCATCTCAAAGCGTACATTTGATAAATATGGGTTATAAAATACTAGCACAGATCTGGGTGGCCATATACGCGCGTACATGCCGCTGTGCATAGTTGTGTGAAAGTTATCCTCATAGTATGTCATTTTCAAAGGTGTTATGCATGTAGCATACTATCATAGCCATTTTCAAAAGCACATTTTCGTACTAAGATGGTAACTTTTAAACAGGCATGCGGGCGCACATGTGCATGCGTTCACGGGCCAGAATCCAGGGACGCGGCCTTTTTATAACATACGTGTTTATATGCGTGCATGTTATAAAATAGACTGACCACGTGCATACAATTTTAAGTGGGCGCATGTCTATATGCGCAAATGCTACCTCTACCGTGTAAGTGGGGGGATTTTAGTAGATAAGTGCACTGATGCCTTTTCCAGTTTTCCCAGTTCATTCCTTGTTCGCCCAGGTAAGGGATAGGACTTCCAAACCCCCTAGTTTAATAGCCTTCCGTTTCCCCTGTTAGTTCCCACCCTTAAACCCACCAATCTATTTTTCTTTATTTTATTAGTTACACCGTCTTCCATAGCAGAAGTAAAGTTATATGACAGGGGACCCTGGTGCAAGCCTGTGCACATTTGAAGCTGAAATCCAGGAACAACTTGCTACACCCCTTTTTTTGGAACTTTTCATTTGTGCACATAGAGAAAGATATGCGTATAGCGCAAGAGCCTTTTACAATCTGCTCGGCGCCCGCCAACCCAACCTATTTGCACATCCCCTAACTGATATGTGCATCAGGCTTTTAAAATTCACCTTTATGGGCCTGATTTTAAAAAGTATTTTCACGCTTAAAATTGGGCTTTATGTGTGTAATTGCACTCTACCCATGTAAGTGGGCTTTTGAAAATTGCTGCAATATATACCATTTAACTGTCCATAAGATATTCACGTATAAGTGCACTTTACGCGCATAAATGACTGCTTAAAATTATGATGATAGTATGTTACATTTCAATGTGTAACTTCTTTTAAAATTACTTCCTCAAAGTGCACTTACCCTTGTAAAATCTATTGACAATTCAATGGCATATATTGTAGCAATTTGAAAAAGCCCATTTACACAGATAAAACCCAGTTTAAAGCATGTAAATCCTTTTGCAAAAGGTTCTACAAGCATAAAAGTAGGATAGATCATAGTAATTTTCAAAAGTGTGTAACCCTTTTGAAAATTCAGTGAGATTCAAAGGAGTTACCCCATAAAAGTAGCAATTTTCAAAAGCCCATTTACACACAAAGTCCAGTTTTATGTGCACAAATCCTTTTGAAAATTACCTCCAAAGCGATCAACCAAATATGCAATCTGTAAGTGCAGTATTCCCAAAACACTATGGAGTGGATTTCCAAAGGAGTTGTGCGCATAAAAATAGCATATATCAGTAATTTTCAAAAGCCCATTTATGTATGAACAACCTTTTGAAAATTTAGTGAAATTTCAAAGGAGTTACATGCATAAAAGTAGCAATTTTCAAAAGCCCATTTATGCTCATAAAACCCAGTTTTTATTGTGTGAACCCTTTTGAAAATTGCCTCCTTTGGATATACAAGATTATCTAGTGACATATCTGTGTGTTGTTTTCTTAGTTATGTTTGTAATGGACACAAGCCATATTTCTCCTGAGAGACAGGCAGTCAGGGGTGTTGTGCTGTTTTAGAAAAAAAAAAATGTCTAGGTCATTCTATTACTTTTTTAGCATCAAATTTATATTTTTAAGTAATTTTCTATAATCACATTTATTATTTATTTATTTAAAATTTTTATATACCGGCATTCATGTTGCAAACACATCATGCCGGTTTACATATAACAGGGGTGTACAGTGAACAATTCAATAACCTATTTGTGTAGAAGGAAGCAGTTACAAATAACAAGGTGATAGAACTGGGAGGAGAGAAGAAAAGGGAGAGAATAACATTAGGTATAGGTATTTACATTAGTAATAACATTTTTACATGTGGAAGTGGTAGAATCTGGCTGAATAGAATTAATCGGTGTCCGGGAAAGCTTTTTTAAACAGCCAGGTCTTGAGTCTCTTTCTGAAGGTTGGGAGGCTGGGCTCCTGTCTTAGGTCCGGTGGGATGGAGTTCCATAGAAGGGGGCCGGCTGTTGAAAAGGCCCGATCTCTCAAGGTAATGTGTTTGGTAGTTTTGGCTGGGGGCACTTGAAGAGATCCTCTGAGTGTGTCTCTTGTTGGTCTGGAGGAGTTATAAATTTGGAATGGGACTTGTAAGTCGAGTGGGGTGAGTTGATGGATGGTTTTGTATATTATGGAAAGAGATTTGTAGAGGATTCTAAAGTGAACAGGCAACCAGTGGAGATCTTTTAGGATTGGAGATATATGGTCCCTCCTCCTGGAGTTTGTCAGTAATCTTGCCGCAGCGTTTTGTAACATCTGGAGGGGTCTAGTATAGGAGGAAGGTAGGCCCAGAAGGATAGAGTTACAGTAATCGATCTTAGAAAAAATGATGGCTTGTAGAATGGTTCTGAAGTCCTGAGTGTGGAAGAGTGGTCTAATTCTTTTCAGAACTTGGAGTTTGTGGAAACAGTCCTTGGTGGTTCTGTTGATGGAAGCTTTAAGGTTCATCCGGTTATCAATTAATACTCCTAGATCTCTCACCTGTGTAGTAGTTGGGATAGTTGGAGGATTAGAGATGGCATTGTTATCTGGGGAGATGAGAAGCAGTTCTGTTTTAGAGGAGTTTAAAACTAGGTTTAGGTTAGCCAGAAGATGTTTAATTTCGAAGAGGCAGTTTTCCCAGTGAACCAATGTTTTTGTGTAGGATTCTTTAATGGGTATCACGATCTGGATGTCGTCGGCGTAGAGGAAATGTTTGAGGTTAAGGTTGGAGAGGAGTTGGCAGATAGGTAAAAGATAAATGTTAAAGAGTGTAGGTGACAGTGAGGAGCCCTGAGGGACTCCTATGGATGCGTCCATTCGTGAAGATTCTTTGTTCTGTATCTTAACCTTGAAGCCTCTGTTGGAGAGAAAAGATTTAAACCATGAGAGAGCGGTGCCTGAGATACCTATAGAAGCCAGAATGGAAGTGAGAATGGAATGATTGACCGTATCAAAGGCGGCTGATAGGTCCAGAAGAATTAAGAGGAAGGATTGGCCTTTGTCAAGGCCCATTAATATGAAGTCAGACATGGAGATGAGGAGGGATTCTGTGTTCAGTGATTTGCGAAATCCGTATTGTGATTGGAATAGGATTTTGTTTTCTTCTATGTATTCGGAGAGTTGAGTATTGACAACTTTTTCTAGAATCTTGGCTATGAATGGGAGATTGGCGATAGGACGGAAGTTGTTGGGGTCTTTAGGATCCAAGTTGGGTTTCTTGAGTAGAGGTTTGATGGAGGCCAATTTGAGGTCGTCAGGATATAGTCCTTGGGAGAGTGAGCAGTTTATGATGTCCGACAATGTTTTAGCGATGGAGTCAGGGATGGCCAGGAGCAGTTTGGTGGGGATAGTATCCAAAGGATGGGAGGAAGGTTTCATTCTTCTTATAAGAGTTTGTATCTCTAAGATAGAGATGGGTTCAAGTGTTTCCAGACCATTGTTGTTGAGGGATGACTGTTGAAGAGACTGGTAAAGAGCAGGGTCGGTGGGATTAGAAGGCAGGTGAGTTAGAAGGCTGTTGACTTTGTTGTGAAAATGAAGAGCAAGTTCTTCAGCTTTGGATTGTGCTAGGTCGTTGGGAATCTCCTGTGGGATGATTTGGGTGAGATTGGAGACATAGGCGAAGAGGGCTTTTGCGTCGAAGATTAAGTGGTGAATCTTGGATGCATAGTAGTCCCTTTTGGATTTAGAGGTAGTTGACTTGTATTGATGGAGGGTGGCTTTGTAGATGGATCGTGTATTGGTGCTTGGGGATTTGCGCCAGTCGCTCTCTTTCTGTCTTAGATTTTGTTTTAGCTTTCTTAGTTCTTCCGTGAACCATAATTTTCTATTCCACTGGCATCTCTAAGTTTCTATATGTATTCCTTTCACTGTTACACAGCAAATTGTCTTTTTTTCTTTTTGATGTCTGTTCTTTAAATGCCACATCTGAGGCATTTTTCTCTACCACTCTATAGATTCTTGTTGTTTATCTGATATATTTGGGGGAAACAAGGTGGAAAAAGAATGTAGCACCAAAGTAGTGTGGTAATAAATAGCCAATGTATAAAACAATATCATATGGGCTAACTAGCACCAGCAATGCAATCCTTAGCTCATCAAACAGCCCAGCAAGGCAATCTCAATGCATTGCTACAGCTAGCATCACAATATATTAGTAACAGATCACTAATTTGGGTACAGAGTTTACTCTCGGAATTTGGGCATTTATTCTTAATCTTGATTCACAGGATGTGTAATAAACAGAATGTTTCCAACACCACAGTACAGATTTCTGATTTATTTATTCTTTCCTATCTTGACAAAAACAATATATATAGAAATAGATAACAGTTATAATACATGCAATAAGAATATGTACATGATGCCTTGATTTATATTTCTGTCTAGTTTTATATCCCGTCTTTCTAGACTAAATGACTGCTCAAACTGGGGGATCCAAGACAGCGGCTGCAGGTGAACACTTATGGGTGAATTTTAAAAGCCCTACATGCACCAAAGCCGAGAGATATGCACGTGTATCGGCCTGACATGCGCCACGTGGATTTTAAGAGTCGCCCAGGGACGTGCATATCTCCCAATATGTGAGTAAAACCTTTTTTTCAGAAAAGGGGCAGGGTGTGGGCATGCTCTGGGTGGAGCATGGGTGGTGCATGGGCAGTCCCGTAATATGTATGAAACCAGTGTGTATTTACGCGCACCAGCGTGCGCCAGGGTCCCTAGCCACGTAACTTTGACTTCTGCCATGGATATGCCATCCATGTAAGTCAAGAAACAAAAAAACTAGGCTAGTCAGTGGGGTTTTAAGGGTCGGGGCTAATAGGGTAAAGGCAAGTTAGCTAGGGGGTTTAGGATGGCCTATCCTTTGCTGGGGCAAACTGAGAAAACAGGTAATTTTGTTGGTGCACAAATCTACTAAAATCCCATTTCCACGATTGAGACAGCAGGCGCGTCAATGTAAAATCAGGTGCACATGTACGCGATTTTACATTGACGCGCATGCTTTTATAACAGGCGCGCATATAGATGTCCACATGCATGAGCCGGCAAACGAGCGAACATGTGCTCCCGCTTGCAGGCCTTACAATTCACCTTTTAGGAGGGAACTCCTGGAGGCAGACTGCTTAATTTGACCAGAGAAATGTCTCAGTAACTCAGCTATAGTAAAGAGGAAAGGTAGATGGAGAGAGCAGTGGCTAGGCCTTAACCTAGCTTATCAGCTTTGTTTTCCGGGGCTTGCATTGTCTATTAGAAGCTGCAGCATAGGAGGACTTGACTTTGGCTGATCTACCTGAGCTTGAGACCATGCTTAGCTCTAGTAGAGGGCTCTCCCCTTGCATCTGCTTGGGCAATCGATTAGCCTGCCCAGTAGTTCCCGCGATAGAGTCTGATGGTTGAGCAGGAGGTGAGGGAGGCAGAGAATGCAGCTAGTGTTTGCAGTAATGGGGGAAATTTTCCCATCCACCGACAGCATACATCAGCCATAGCCTATTCCACAAGGGAATGTCATGGAAGAACGTGGAGTCTTATTATTTTCCCAACCAGCATGGTTCCCGTACCATCAGTGGTGTCTCCTTCCACTGATAGAGTGGCTGTTTTGATTGGGATCTCAGCTGAAAGAAAATCTCTCTCGAGGACATCTAGCAAGTAGTGACTCGAACTGAAGGTACTCTCACTGACTATTTCCAAATTTTGTAATTTTAAAAGTGAAGCAGTTTACAAGATAAGAGCCTGGAAGACCTGGAGAGGAAGGTGTGTACTATAGGAGGACAGGTTTTAAGTCTGCAAGCCTCTAATTTGGTCTTTATAAGGACAGTCTGATTCTACATAATAGACAAGTCAATGTAGAACTTGGCTAGATTGAGGTTATTTGTGGTTATTAAATGTTCCTATAATCAGACCACTATCTCCCGAGGAGCTTTTCAATAGGTCCAAGCAGGAGATTTTGAAGCTCCCTATAGAAGCTTCACCTCTGGTGTCCAAGCTGTACTATACTTCTAGGGCTAAGAAACAGGCCAATATTGAAGAAGATGGAAGAAATACAATAGTGACTGTGGACAGCTGAGATTTGTCTGGTTTTCTCAAGACCTTCCAACATGTGATTTCCACTCGAGCTACTCTATTGGTCTTTTTTTTAGCTTAGAGTCTGATAATGCATTGGTGCTTAAAAATTACTTTAAGTATAGGGATATTTCTTTTTTGGGTTTAACATTAGGATCTTCCCTGACATGACCAGAGCCACACAATTTAGGAGGACAGCTGGTGGCCATTGGGGACACTTTCTTCCTTGCGTTTCCTTGTAAATGTTTGGTTCTGTATAAAGGGGATACATTTGGTTTCTTTCCTGACCCTTCCCATCTGTGTCGTTTTCTTTCTAATAAGGTAACAAATAAACGATTTTGCTTTGGACCTTCAGGTCACATGCCATCGGGGCTGTGAGGACATGGGGATTCCATGCCTTTTTATTTCTTTTACTGTTGCCTTGAGTTCCCCCTTTTTATTGATGGCCATTCACACATTATGTTATGGGACCGATTTCTAATTTGATGTTGTTTATTCTTTTGGTATTCCTATGTAATAATTTGAGATTTCCTTTGTTTTCTGGTTGAATTTGATGCATTTTAGCGTAATTCACTGAAACGCATCAAATTTCAGTTTAAAAAAAAAAAAACAACACCAAAGTGACCAACAAGTCCAAACTGTAAATTCAATAGAAAAATACAATGCCGACAAATATAAAATACAGTCCACCAATTCAATATATAAGCACAATGGGAGCTACTTTACAGACGTGCAAAGACCGCAACTTACTTTTTACTCACAAACTTGTGTCATTTTCAAAGGGAAAGTTTTCATTTTGAAAATGAGTTGAGAAAAAAATCCATGCCCAGCCCTCCACCTGCTATTTGTGCAGAGACGCTCTCCAGCAAAGTTCTGCATGCACGCGTAAACAAAGAAGAGCTAACGGCTCCTCAACTCTGGCCTCAAAAGGTTTTACAAGCAAAGGGGTAGATTTTCAAAGGGTTACGCGCATGGGTTACGTGTGTAACCCCCGAAAACCTACCCCAAACCCTCCCTGCGCACGCCAAGCCTATCTTGCATAGACTGCCAGCGCACGCAAAGCCCCAGGATGCACGTAAGTCCCGGGGCTTTCCTGGGGGGGGGGGGGGGGGCGTATCGCGGCCGGCGCATCATCGGGGTGTGTCGGGGGCGTATCGTGGCCGGCGCGTCATCGGGGGCATTCCGGAGGCGTGGCCACGGCCTCCGGACCAGCGACCGGACCATGATGCGCCGGCGGCTGGCCCAGCCGCGCGCAAGTTACGCTGGCCTTGCGCGCGCCGATCCCGGATTTTAATGGCTACGCGCGTATCTATTAAAATCCCGCATACTCTTGTTTGCGCCTGGTGCGCGAACAAAAGTACGCGCAGGCGCAGATTTATAAAATCTACCCCTATGAGTGTAGGCAATTTTCAAAGAGCCCGGTTTTGCCCATACAACACTGTTCTACCCACAGAAATGCTTTTGAAAATTGCCTTCATTACTAACTACAATAAAAAAAAACCCCCCAATCAGAATAGAATTGACAATGTCCTTGAATTTTACATGTATGGAAGTTAGCAAATATTGGGCTGCTCCCTGGTGTCATGTAAAGGATGTATACGTGTTCAACTTTCAGAAAGATAAATCCAGGTAAGGTACATAAACGATATACACCTGAATTATGCTGTCTCTGTGTGTACATATATATATTATACGGAGGTGCAGACATACACTATACTCATTAGAAATGTCTCTGGAAAGAATCCCACTGCATTTTCACACTCCAGCACAAGAGGGTTTTTTTTTACAGCAAACCTATTAAAACAACATAACAAAAATTACACCTCAAATGTTTCTGCTGTCTAGAGAGACTACTGTAACACTTACACAAGATTCTCATTGTAATTGTGGGATTCCATTATAATCCTATGATTGCTTCTGATGGATGTAAAAAAAAAAAAAGGCAGGAGAGCACAGAGCGCTAGGCGGAGTCTTTACAGTATTCGAATGCGGCTGCGGAGAGGGAGGCTGACCTGAAATATGGAAACCCATGTAGATCGAGTGTTTTCTGTATTGGTTGGTGCTGACATCTTAGGCCCAGGGCAAGCACTGGATCCTCCACAGCATGGCCATAAGTCTTCCTGGGAGATGTCAGGGTTTTTAGGAAGAAATAGAGGCCCCACCCCAGGCTGTTTTATTTCATTGGTTTAAACAATAGAAAGAAAGAAGAAAGGAGCAGGTATGCAGACTGGAGCACCCAGGCATGTTAATAAACCAAATTGATTGATGACTTCAGGCTAACAGGAAGAATCAGCTAATTCCACTAGGGGAGGCTTCGTTGTGGGCACTGTGTTCATATTGTAACGTGGGCATTATTATTAAATCCTGTTTAACATTTATAATGTCACATGATAGCACCAGGTCTTCAGATCCAGCTAAGCCTATCTTGGTTTTCCCCGTGGTTACCTCTTTGGACTCCTAGTTCAGCCTCTTCATGGGAATGGCAGGTCGATTCATGTACTGGCTCAGCCTATGCCTTCCAACACAGAGCCACCAGGTTACCAAAACCACCCCCAGCATTTATCCTGCTGCTAATTCTTACAGTCGTAGCAGGGAATTTTCAAAACTTTTGAAAATTGCTACAATATATGCCATTGAATTGTCACTAGGCTATTCACATGTAAGTGCACATTATACGCATAAATGGTTTTAAATTGTTGTGATAGTATGTTACATTTACATGTATAACTCCTTTGAAAATTACCTCCATTATCTCTTCCTTCATATTTGAATTAAATAAAGCTACACCAAAATTCTAAGCGGGCCAGTCTGGATTAAATGTAACAGTTCAAATTTAACAAAAAAACACCCCCATCAATTTAAAAAAAACATTAGATGTAAACGTCTCCTGGAAAATAACTTTAATTAATGCATGTATCTAAGGAATGAAATCTCCCTGGCTTTAAACTGTTTTGTTAACCAGGCAAAGTCAAAAAGTCAAATTTCCTGCTTGTGACCAGGGTCAAGAAAGCAGCAAATTTCAGAAGGAAAAACAAGCAGATCCAATGACATGCAAGGAATACAATTAATATAATGTGGCGGGTGGGATTTTTTTTAATGTCTTGTGATTTACAATGTTCTTCCTCTCCTCTGAGATCTAGATTCCAGTAACGACTCATTCCATAAATTAAATAGGTTTTATTAAAAGCCCAAATTGATGTTCCTTCTTTCTGGGAATCTGAAGTGATTTGTTACAGATTTATCAAAACTTTGAAAGCCACGATTAATGAGTGCGATGTTATCATTGTGTGAATTTTTCTTTGCTGCAACATTTTAAGAAATAAAAAGCAGCAATGCCAAATGGTCCAGCAGTTCATAGAGGAAGAGTTTTAGCCATTCTAATTTTCCATCTCCTGTTGCATTCTCTGACTGAAAACTGAAGAATCTAGGACTACGAATCCCACAGTGCACTAGGAACGTAAGTCACAAAACAAGACTGGCCACAGTGTCTGCCTCCAGAAACTCGGCAGCTCTGTAAAGGAGGTGTGCAAAGGTGAAATAACTAACACAAGTGTCCTTTTGGGATCCCCCGACAGCTGAGATGAGCGACCAGGTCCTTTCTTTGAAGGACATTCCCTCCAGAAATGTGAGGGCTTGGTTTGAGATTGTAAAGGAGCTGCTGCTGGGTTTGCTGGAGTCTCAGATACATTGCATGGTTTTTTTTAGGAGCACAGACTTGATGGGATGTGGGACGAGAATTTTGGAAACTGCATTAAAATGCTAGAAAGCTTGGAAGGGATGACAGGAATTGACAATAAACACTGGGTGCTGTGGGTGGCTAGTTGGGGATCATTCAACCCTCAGAGTCACAAGCGAGCCAAGTGTCCCAACATGCTGCTGGAGAATTAAAATAAGAGGTTCTTGTCCTTTAAAAGGTACCACATCTTACATTTAAGCCCACTAGGATTCCAGGAACATGCAGTTTATTCCATTCTGTACATACAGGAAATTAACTGATAAATAAGACCCACAATAAGTGCCATATAGGGTCAGACCAGTGGTCCATGGAGCCCACATCTACTCTGACAGGGGAAGAACCTCGAAGATTCAACATGGGGAGCTCTATGCCTGGTTGTGATCCCTAAGTCCTCCTGGATAATGATTGTTAATGAACCTGTCCTTCAGAAATTTGTCCAAACTTTTTTTTTTAAACTCGGTTATACTGCTAGGCTTGCTCACGTTCTTCGGCAACAAATTCCACAGTTTAATTATGCCTTGACTGTAAAAAGCATTTTCTTAAATTTGCTGTGTATCTGCTACCAGTTAAGTTCAAGGAGTGCCCCCTAGTCCTAGTACCATTCCCTATGTCCTTGTTCCACTTTACTCATGATTTTATGAACCTCATTCAGCTCGTCTCCAAGCTGAAGAGCTCTAACTTGTTTAGTCTTTCTTCATAAGGGAGCCGTATCATCTCCTTTATCATTTTTTTGCTGCTCTCCTCTGTACCTTTTCTAGCTCTCCTACATCCTTTTTTTTGTGATGTTGCAACAATATTTTCAGTGTATACATTTCAAATGGCCAAATGTGATGGAAAGGTCATAAAAGGTTGTTCTACCCTGGAGGTGAAATCCCAATCATGGATACCTATAGTAACCATATACAGCTGAGTTTTTAAATGAGACACTAACAAGGCAGACAAAACAGGGAATCTCCCTGCCTCAAGAGTCTATGTTAAGAGGTTTCTGTGCCAGATCTCATAGGGTCCCACAGGTTCTCTAGCAAAGCACACGTGTGCCCAGATTCCCATGAATGAATACAACTACAACCTCCAAAGAATTCTGCAAGCTGAGAACCCACACACAGCCTTTCAACCTGTAGCAATTCACCAAGTCCCCATCACTGATTCCAAACACTACACACGGAACCGAAGCCCTGAAAGCGACACTCAAGAGGGGGTAGCAGAAGGAAGGGATTCTTTTTCCAGGACAATCAATATTCTCCCATTATCCTTTTATTGTTCTTCTCTCCAGCCATTCCCAACCCCACCCTGAGTAAAAATATATTTCTAAGTTTTCCATCTCTTGGCTCAGTTTTCACCTCATTCACCAATTTTGCCTAAACAGTGGCAGAGATATGCCCAGCTAGAAAAGGCATACAGCGCTTGAAACTAAAGGAAAACATAATTTTCCTAGGACTTTTTTTTAATATGGGGCCACCCAAATATCCCACTTTACTACTTGAAATTCAGGCTTAGAGAGATCATTTTTGACAGTGGTCAAAAGAAATCTTGAAATGTGATATAAAATATTCCAGCAAGAATTACTGCCACATAGTTTAAAACAGCAAGACTAACAAAAGCTGTTTTTAGCTAATTGAACTAACAAATAAAACCATTAAAATAATGACCTTGGCTTTTGTTTGTACTTTTTAAGGTGTTCCTTGGGAGATCTCGCCACCGCACACACACACACACACATACATACAAAGCTGCTCTCACCAATATGAACCTGAGCAAATCAGGGGAGCTGCTGTTTGGTTCATGAACAGAAAATCCACACAGGTGTTACGCCAAGGATGAAGGCAGCACGGACTTGGAGAAGAGAGGATTTTTAAAAAAATCCGAAGTGCGGCCGGCCACCTTTTATTCCAAATGTGCGAGAACACAAAAGAGATTAGGATATGCACAAGAAAAAAAGGACCCAGGGGAAAAGACCAGAAGAGGAAACAATTGAGCCAAGAAACAGACCAGTTGGTATTCTGGAATAATCCTAATGTGGTAAAGGGGTACTGTTGCATTAATGTAAATTGCAATCTTTTTTGAGGAATAATGTCCAAAACCCCAGCAATTTGGCCACTTGTATTCCCCAAGCTTTAATTCTGCCCCTCGCCCTCTTCTTGTTTTTCCCTTTCTTCAGATAATTAGGAGCTGTTTCTTATCTCTGATTGCCTGTGAATCTCTTTGTCCCTTCTCACTGCACAGCCACATGACAAATTAAGCTTGTAAGGTTTTTTGTTTTGTTTTGTTGTTTTTTTATAAGAGAAATTTTTTGTGTGTGACAGGTTCAGGGAAAAAATGTTCTGCCAATCAATCATGAGTCAAAGTCATTTAACCATTTCACAGCTGCCGTGCATTCACTAGCAGGAGAAATGATCCATAATATCCTTCCACATAATAAACCTACAGTTTAGCCTTAGGCATCTGAGACTCTGGTGCCACCTGCTGGAATAGGAGGACACTGCATGTATTTCCTGAAAGCCAGGTGAAAAATGCACTTTTCAAAGTCATGCACTCTGCTAAAGAAGCTGCTCCTCACACCAGAATTATAGCAACATGTTGAGCTTACAAAGAAATCGACAATGTTGCCAGGCGTGCATTATTTAAATATTAATCACAAAAGTAAGCCATGCAGTAAAATGGGGCTGCATGACCCCCTCAGTGATTATTTGGCCCTATTTATTTATTTTATATTCCATCTTTCAGCTACTTCAGATTGGATCACATTCAGGTACTGTAGGTATTTCCTTGTCCCAAGCGGGCTCACAATCTAAATTTGTACCTGAGGCAATAGAGGGAGACATGACTTGTCCAAGGTCACAAGGAGCAGCAGCAGGTTTTGACCCCTGGCTTCGCTGATTCGTAGCCTGCTGCTCTAACCACTAGGGTTATTCCTCCACACATACTCCTGCCTGGTCTTCTAAACCGTAGCTGATACATAGTAACATAGTAAAAAGACCAAATGGTCCATCCAGCAAGTTTCCCATAGCAGCAACCGCTACTCCATGCAGGCAACCCCCAGGCTTTATGTCAAGAGTGGAAATATTTACAATCAAACCAAGCAACTGTTAAACCCATAACAAAATTAGCACTAGCAACATTTTTACTGGGTGAAAAGCCTTCTTGATAATTCAGTTAATGCTGCTTGAACGTGCTTTGCTTTTGGATTTGGCAGTAGAAGCAGTTTTGTGCTTTTTCCCTAAGGTCTGTGTAACAATACTCTGCACCATAAAAGTCAGGGCCCAGCATCGGCTGTTCTCTGAATCCAATTCCCCTTTCTCATATAAATTAACATTTGTTCCTGCTGCAGGACGGGAGATGCAGGAACAAATGTTAATTTATATGAACCCTGCATGAGCAGGCAAGCAGTAGGCCAGGTTGGAAAAGGAATGCCAAATGTTCCTGTTCAGTCCATTCCCATTTCTAAAGCTCTGCTGCCACCTAGTGTTGTCTTCATGCAAACACAGAAAAGATACACACATGGAATATTTCTTTTCTAAGCATTTATCAGCACAGTACACATAGGTAGGGAACGTAAAAAAAAAACCCCAAACCTAAGCAGAGAGCAGCAAACCTAGGGTCATAAGAACATAAGATATACCATACCTGGTCAAGCCCAGCATTCTGTTTCCAATAGTGATCAATCCAAGTCACCAGTAACTGGCAAATACCCAAACAATAAATAGATCTCTATCTACTAATCCTTATTGATTAATAGCAGTTTATAGATGTTTCCACTAGGAACTTATCCAAACCTTTTTTAAACCCAGTTACACTAACTGCACTAACCTCATCCTCTGGCAATGAATTCCAGAGCTTAACTATGCGCTGAGTGAAAAAGAATTTTCTTTGATTTGCTTTAAATGAGCTACTTGCTAACTTCATGGAGTGCCCCCTAGTCCTATTATCTGAGAGAGTAAATAACCGATTTACATTAACTTTTTCAAGTCCTTTCATGATTTTGTAGACCTTTGTTATATCCCCCCTCAGTCATCTCTTCTCCAAGCTGAACAGTCCTAACCCCTTTAGCCTTTCCTCATAGGGCAGCTGTTCCATGCCCCTTATTTTGGTCACTTCTCTCTGCACTTTCTCCAGTGTAACTATAACCATTTTTGAGATGTGGCGACCAGAATTGCACACAGTATTCAAGGTACGGTCTCACCATGGAGGCATTATGATATCCACCGTTTTGTTATTCTCTTCCTAATAATTCCTAACATTCTGTTTGCTTTTTTGACTGCCACAGCACACTGAAACGACAGTTTCAATGTATTATCCACTGACTCCTAGATCTCTTTCCTGGGTGGTAACTCCTAAGATAAGAACCCAACATTGGGGTCAATTTTCAAAAATGTGCATGCGCGTCCATGCACGCACGGTTCAGGATAGTTTATGGATATAGCATAATTTTCCTATGATGAATTTCCTGATATTTATTTATTTATTTATTTAACATTTTTATATACCGACCTTCATGAAAGAAATTCATATCAGATCGGTTTACAAATAACATGGGGGGAATAACAAAGTCAAAACCTTATAACAAGAAATGAAAGTTACATATAACAAGGGGTATTAACCTGGAGGGCTAGGATAGCCGGAGCGATAGTAAGGCATAACTGAATAAAATTAGATAATACAATAATATGAAGAGGAGAGGCATAAGTGTATTGACTACACTTGTGGGAGTGTTTAGTAAGGAAACAGTGTCTGAACTAGTGAGGAATTGCTGGTTCTGTAGGCTAGGGGAAGGCTTGGATGAAAAGCCATGTCTTAAGATATGGTAATTATAGGTAGCTAGATGAACCTCTCATCAAATCAGACTCAGAATTTGCAGTTGTATGCAAAGGTTTAGGAAGTTCTGGGCAACTTGTATACTTCAATGATTCTCTAAGTGAACAAAAGCTGATACAACTTCTACATGGTACAAAATTAAACATATAATGAAGGACCATCATGCGTATGGCTGGCTTCACTTTCTTCAGGTTATCCACTCTCACACTCTCCACCAACTATATAATCACAAGTCCTATATTTTAATAGAAGACTTTTTAAAATTTAATCAAATCATTAATGTTATTCAGAAGCACTTAGCTAAGTTTATCAACACTCTGACATGGGTCCATATTTTACAATATCTCTTATGTCTGCATCAGGGGGATCATTTCATCTTCAACAGTGTCTACAAACAGAAACGAAAGCAGTGGATTTAAGAATGCCAATGGCAGACTGCCTTGTATCTTTCATTGATGCATAACTATTATGTTACATGCTTAGACTAGAACTCCTATTCTCCTATTAAAATTATAGGACCTAGGATTATATAGTTGGTGGATGGTGGTGAGAGTGGATAACTTGAAGGTGAATATACCAGTCATATGAATGTTGGTCCATTATTATTTATGGATTTAGAACTTTTTATCACACAGTGTCTTACACAAAATTCAAGAGCAATGTTTTTCTATTTATTTTATTGATTTCTCTGGATACAGATTTTATATAATATATTGTAATATATAAAATTAAACATGACACCTTTCTGTAGTTTTTAATGCAAAATTACTAATAATTTGCTGATTTTAACAGATTGAAAATAAAAAAAAATGTGACTATGTCATGCGCAAAGGTTTAGACATCCTTCCAGCTGATTCATTACTCTTTTTAAAAGAGTTGCTAATAAGGCCCAAAAAGTGGATTGACTCATTAGGCCTTCAATTAGTCAGGAGAATACAATTCCAAGGCTGAACAAATACTTTAAGCATTCTAACCTATCACGTTGTGATTGTAGTTCTGGACTACTTTCAACAACCATGAGCTACTCGAAGCAGCTGATCAAGCATTTAAAAAATGAAGATAACGCATTCTTACAAAGCAAGGGGAGACTATAAAAAAATCTCTGTTTCCAGCTAGCAATTTCAAACATTGTTAAGAAATGGAAGTTACAGAGAACGAAGGTAAGACAAGGTCTGAAAGACCAAAGAAAACCTCTGATAGAATTGCCCAAAAATCTGGTCAAACCTGCAAAACTGAACCCAGAGACCACTGCAGATGACCTGCTGAAAAGTTTAGCTGCCAATGGAGTAGCTGTCCACAGCTTCATAGTACAGCATTACTTATATGACAAAAATCTGCATGGAGAGCTATCAGAAAGAAACCTTTACTATGACTCTATCATAAAAGTAATTATCTACAGTCTGGAAATCAAAATCTTGATAAGCCTGAAACTATTTTTTTTTAAAAGTGCTTTGAACTGATAAAAAGAAAATTGAACTCTTCAGTTACAACCACACAAATATTTTTGGAGAAAAAAATATAAAGCATTTTAAGAAGAGAACACCTTACCAACCATTCAGCACAAGGGTGGATCTATTATGCTTTGGGGTTGTGTGGTAGCCTGTGGCACAGGAAATATTGTGCAGTTAAGAATGAAGAAACTGAAGCTGAATAAAAGGTTGGCTATTTCAGCAAGAAAACAATCTCTAACATCCCTCAAAATCAATCAATCAAGTATTTACAGGAAAGAAATATGAAGGTTTTGGAATGGCCTTTACAATCCCCATGCTTGAATATACATTGAAAATCTCTGGGGATAGCTGCTGCTGATAGTTGCTGGTGATCCAAAGATGGCAATCCAATCTGACAAGGCAATAGTTAAAACCAGAAGAATCCTGGGCTGCATAGAGAGAGGAATAACCAATAAGAAAATGGAGGTGGTGATGCCCTTGTACAGGTTCTTGGTGGGGCCTCACCTGAAGTACTGTGTTCAGTTCTGGAGCCTGTACCTCAAAAAGGATAGAGACAGGATGGAGGCAGTCCAGAGAAGGGCGACCAAAATGGTGTTGGGTCAGTATCAGAAAACCTATGAGGAGAAACTGAAGGATATGAATATATATACCCTGGAAGAGAGGAGGCACAGGGGCGATATGATACAGACCTTCAGATACCTAAAAGGTTTTAATGATGTGCAAATGTCAAACCTTTTTTTGTTGGAAAGAAATCAGTAGAACTAGGGATCACAAAATGAAACTCCAAGGCGGACGCCTCAGAGCCAACGTTAGAAACTATTTCTTTATGGAGAGGGTGGTGGATGCCTGGAATGCCCTTCTGGAGGAGGTGGTGAAAGCCAAAACAATGAAAGAATTCAAAAGGGCATGGGATAAATACTGTGGAACCCTAAAAACTAAAGGATGGAAATGAAGTAAAGAGTGCATGGAGTAACTTAATAATGCGATAGTTATTACCCTTAACTAATAAGCCATGATACTGGTTAATGCAATTCCATCATTGCTCTCTGATTCAACGGCAGGGGGAAAAGGGGAACTGGATTCGTTCAGAAACCGAGGACCCCGACTTTTACAGTCTGGGGAAACAAGTATGGGGGTAACTTGCTGAAGCGGCAGTTACTACCCTTAACCAATAAGGCTGTTACTTTGATGCAACTCAAACATTGCTCTCTGCTTCAACAGCAATCAACGAGGGCAAGTGTGGGAAACTGATAAGCATGGGGGTAACGGGGAATTGGATTCAAACAGCAACTAACAAGAGCCCTGACTTCTAAGGTCTGGGAAACATATAAGCATGGGGTAATCTACACTGCACAGCAAAAACTACCCTAAGCTTACTTGGCATACTGGATGGACCGTTTGGACCTTTTCTGCCGTCATTTCTCTGTTGCTATGTTTTATGCAGTGCATGCAAGAAGACCTAAGAATATTTCTGAGCTAAAATAGTTCTGCAAGGAAGAGTGGGGAAAAAAATCCCAAAAGCAAGAACAGAAAGATTCTTAGCTGGCTACAGGAAACCTTTGGAAGCTGTATTTCTGCAAAAGGCAGTGTTACAAAGTACTGACTAAAAGAGTGCACAAACGTTTGTACATGCCATATTTACTTTTATTTTCTATTTTTTTAAATCATCAAATAAATAGTAATTTTGCAATACAATTTGCAGAAATATGTCATGTTTAACTTTATACCATGTGGAGGTTGTGTCCGCTTCTCTTCACTTAGAGATTCATTGAAAAATACAACTTGACCAGAGGTGCCTAAACTTTTGCACACGACTTTATTTGGATGATCAAAGTCAACTCGGACCCAGTTTAAACCTGTCTGATTTAGAACTTTTATTTTTATTAGAAATCCAGACTTTGTGGTTGGTTTTGATTTAGAAAATGATACTTGAGTATTTTGAATGAAAAGCACAAATGTACTTTGCTTCTGCTTGATGCCCTGGGGTCAGTTGTTAATTCCCAATCTTTTTGTTCCTTGAGAGATCATAATACAAGAGTCTGGCCACTGACCAGGGCATCTGCTAATCATACCCTAATTGCTGGTGGCAGCCTGCATTAATGTGTTGGAGCAGAGTACAATGGCACCAGGCTGGCCTATCAAAGAAAGAGCTCTACAAGGATCACGGCGTCTCTTAAAGGAAATCTTATATGCTACATATATTCTTTTTCATATTTTATGTCCTATTGCTTTCATACAATATTTGCTTTCTTATTTTTTTGGATTATCAAAGCTTCAAAGTTCAGAACTACCAAGTTTGACCAGTTTTGGTTCAGGAACTTCCAGTTCAGTGTATTGTGGGGTTTGCATTCTTTGCATTGTCTATTTGAAATTAGCTATGGCAGCCACCAGAATACAACAGTGAGAGGAGACACGGTTTTAGAAATTCCAGGACAAGTTTAAATTCTCCCTTCAGGCACTGGGGTCCCTTGGCAGCTCTGTAATTTAAAAAGCCTTGTGAGTAGTAATATGACTTTTAGAAGACGTACCAGATACAGCCAGGACATAAGAGGCCAGACTGAACTGGTACTGACTTTGTGCCACCGCAAGTTAGGAGTCTATAGTTCTGATTTCCCTAAGGACTACAATTCCCAGAGTGCTATGCAATGCGAAGTTGAAATCAGGATTGGTTCACTCTGTCCCTGACTATTTTGAAGACTAGGAGCACCAGAGTTAGGATAGTCATTTCAGCCACCATTGCCTCAAGGACAAACTTAGATTGTGAGCCCTCTGGGGATAGGGAAATACCTACAGTACCTGAATATAATCCGCTCTGAAGTGACTGAAAAGCAGAATATAAAAAATAAAAATCAATAAATAACACAAGTTTACAGTTTACACTGACACAGCACAGAGATATGGGCCTGCAGCAAGCAGCGTGCCCCTAACTAGCATGTATGTTGCTGACACCTGGTCGCTACAGTTAGCATTATATGCTAGGCTAAATACAGAAGTCTCTCTTAGAGGGTCATTCATCAAATCGCGTTAGGGCCAAAATGCCTGCGATAACGTCATAACACATGCGTTATTTATCGCATTGCAAGATGTGTATGCAAATTTTTAAATTTTAGTCAAAAAGGAGGAGTTTGAGCAGAGTTTATGAAAATAAGTACACCTTTTTTCCTGGAGTTATGTATGAAATGGTATTTGTGATAAAGGGGGGAGAGAAAGCGCACCTCTAGCTTGGCACACATATTAGTCATCTATTTATATCACTGTAGAAGGGTATCTAGTAACTCGAGGTGAGGTTTTGGTGGTGGTCTAGGGTTTGGGGGCCAGTTTTACATGCATGTTCAGAGTACAATGAACAGCACAGTACACATCAGTGAAGATTTGATATGATTTGAAAAGAAGAAAGGTACACAAAGATGAAATTTGGACAATGTGCTCTCGCCCTAGCTTGATGCACTCTCTACCTAGCTGCTAACAAGCTAGGGCGAGAGTACATTGTACAAATCTCATCTTTGTGTACCTATCCTCATTCCAAATCACAGCAAATATTTACTGATGTGTACTGTGCTGTTCGTACCTCTGACTGTGCATGTAAAACTGGCCCCCAAACCTCACCTCAAGTTACTAGTGGTATAAATAGATGACTAATATGAGAGCCTTATAAAGGGTCTCGCTCTCTCTCGCTCTCTCTCAAAATAGCAGGCGCTATTCATGTGAAATTTATATCAAAATGATGAATCTAGGCCTTCGTGATTTATTTATTTTTAAAATATTTATTAACAGTTTCCTTAGTATTAGACTGCCCCTTTAGCTCATTCATTGATTTGTACAAATGATAGCTACTGTCTTTTTCTAGGACAGAGGGCAGTGGATCCCGGCTTTGCCTGGTTAAATATTCACAGCTGCTGCCTGCAATTTCTGGGGAGGGAAATGGAAGCAGGCCAGAGGGGGTCAGTACAGTGCCATTCCCCACTGGGGAGCACAGACATTGTGCAAAGGCAACAGCTGAAGAGGGAGCAGGGCATGAAAGACGGGACGTGATCCATCTGCCACGGAAGAAAGAAAAGGGTGGCAGGTGCTGGTGTGCACAGGTTGGGGGAGGAGGAGAGTTCACACTCATTGGAGCTTCATTTCAGAATCAAGCTGCTGATTTCTGTTCACAAGATTGGGCTTTATCAGGACAATGGCACATGGGTAATGGCAAGCCAAACGCACACAGAAACATACAATTCTGAGGATGATTTTCAAAGAGATCCTGCTGGATAACAAAGAAATCAACCAGCTCGATTCCCCTGCTTGGAAAATTGCCCAACTGCAATCTTTTCACAACATGCATACTTTTAGCTGGATTCAAGACAGGGTTCCTGGGGAGAGGGCGTGTGTTTAGGTCAAAAGAATAAACTATGCATTGAGGTTTGAATTCCCTCCGCCTGCAGATACAGCTGGTATGGAGTCTGTAGTTATTTTCAGAGAAATGACTTGGATGCTTTCTCTTTGAAAATTTGGTACTAAAGAAGTCGTGGATTTTGTACCTAGACAGGCTTCATGCGTAAGAGGTAAAATGTATCCAGTACAAACCCAGCAGAGATATGGATAATCTGTCTGACTCTTAAAAAAGAGGAAACCTCCCACATTGGACATAAACAGGCATCTGTACCCTTTCTGGAAGAATGATCGTATTGTAGTACAATCTCAGTGCCTTTGATATACTGCATCTCAGGTGCTACAGGAGCAAAATCACTGGCCTCCTGCCATACAGCAAATCCAGGCCCCATGCCAATAAAGCGGTAAGGCACCAAAACATGATTTCCACACACGCCATGGCTACCTGATTAAACACAAGGGCAAAAACGGTTTGGCCTACAGCACACCAAAGTACCATCAGCTTTAAGGCACAAGAATAAATGATGTGCCATGTTGGGTCAGACCTAGGGTCCATGGAGCACATCCTGTCTCAAACAGTGGCCAGTCCTGGTCATTAAGAAATACTCAGCAGATCACAAAGTGCAGAACCAACTCATTGTTGCCCATTCCCAGGGTTAAACGGTGGCTTTCCCTGGGGCTATATGGATAATTTATGGACCTTTCCTCCAGGAAATTGTCCAAATTCCAGCTATGCTAGATGCCTTGACCACATTCTCCGACGACAAATTCAACAGTTTAATTGTGCATTGAGTGAGAAAATACTTTCTCCAATTTGTTTAAAATGTGCTGCTAGTTTCATGGAGAGTCCTCTATTTGAAAGGGTAAAGCAAATGTTGCTTACCTGATGTAACAGGTGTTCTCACAGGACAGCAGGATGTTAGTCCTCACAAATGGGTGACATCGAGGATGGAGCCCACCACGGAAAACTTCTGTCAAAGTTTAAACAGAACTTTGACTGGCCCCTACTGGGCATGCCCAGTAAGGCATTGACCCTGCAGCCAGCAGGGGTCTCCCTTCAGTCTGATTTTCAAGCTACAGGCAGTGCCTAGAAAGTAAAAATAAAATGAACCCAACACCGCGGGGAGGCGGGCGGGTTTCGTGAGGACTAACATCCTGCTGTCCTGTGAGAACACCTGTTACATCAGGTAAGCAACATTTGCTTTCTCACAGGACAAGCAGGATGGTTGTCCTCACAAATGGGTGAGTACCGAGCTGAGGATGTCCCGACTTGCACCAAATGTACCCAACGGTGTGCAGCAGGCACAACAACTGAGGAGAAATTTGGGAAAGGGCATCCGCACCCTACCGGGTAGGTGGAAGGGTGTTGGTACATCAGGTTGGAAAAAGGTTACGCAAGACAGATTGGCCGAAGATGGAGTCCTGTCTTCCAGCTTTGTCCAAACAATAGTGGGCTGCAAAGGTATGGAGAGAACTCCAGGTTGCAGCTTTACAGATGTCAGGAAGCGGCACCGATCGAAGGTGTGCCACTGACGTCGCCATGGCCCTCACAGAGTGTGCTTTAACACGGTCTTGAAAAGGAATGCCAGCTTGCTCATAGCAAAAAGAAATGCAGTCCGCCAACCAGGAAGAAAGAGCCTGCTTACCCACAGGTTGTCCTAACTTGTTAGGATGGAAAGAGACGAATAATTGAGTGCTCTTCCTGTGAGAAACTGTACGGTCTAGGTAAAAAGCTAGAGCCCGTTTACAGTCTAGGGTATGCAGGGTCTGCTCTCCAGAGTTGGAGTGGGGCCTGGGAAAAAGATAGGTAGTACGATAGATTGATTGATATGAAACTCCGAAACTACCTTAGGTAAAAATTTAGGGTGAGTGCGGAGTACCGCCCGGTCCTGCAGGAGCTTAGTGTAAGGCGGATAGGTAACTAGGGCCTGTAATTCACTAACCCTGCGAGCTGAAGTAACAGCCAAAAGGAATAACACTTTCCAAGTGAGATATTTAAAGTCACAGGAGTGCAGAGGTTCGAAAGGAGGTTTCATAAGACGACCAAGAACCAGGTTAAGGTCCCAGGATGGGGCCGGAGGACGCAAGGGCGGCTTTAGATGGAGTAAGCCCTTAAGAAAGCGTGTTACTAGGGGTTGTACTGAAATAGGATTACCCCCAATACCCTTATGGAAGGCGGCTACCGCACTGACATGCATTCTGATAGAAGAGGTTTTAAGACCTGATTCAGAGAGATGCCATAAATAGTCCAAGAATTTGGAGATTGGACAGGAAAGGGGATCAAGGGACTGAGAAGTGCACCATGATGTGTACCTTTTCCATTTGTATGAGTAAGACTTTCTTGTGGAAGGCTTTCGTGAAGCTATCAGGACCCGAGAAACGGAATCTGAAAGGTTAAATGGTTGAAGGACTAACCTTTCAACATCCATGCCGTCAGGGACAAGGCTTGGAGGTTGGGATGGAGGAGGCATCCGTCGTTTTGAGTGAGCAGATGCGGGTCCTTTCCCAGAGGAATGTGCCTGCGGATGGAGAGATCCTGGAGTATTGGAAACCATACTTGGCGTGGCCAGTAAGGTGCTATCAGGATCATGGTTCCTCCGTCCTGGCGTAGCTTCACGAGAGTCTTTGACACAAGAGGGAGTGGAGGGAATGCATAGAGCAGACCGGTTGTCCACTTGAGGGAGAATGCATCTCTCGGCCGAGAGTGCTGGCTCCGAATGAGAGAGCAGTAATCGTCCACTTTGTGGTTCTGAGGGGACGCAAAGAGGTCTATGCGGGGAGAACCCCACTTGTGAAACAGAGAGGTCGCTACCAGAGGATCGAGTGACCACTCGTGTGGTTGGAAGACACGGCTCAGCTGGTCTGCCAATACATTGTCTACTCCCGGCAGGTAAGTGGCCCTGAGGTACATGGAGTGGGAGAGGGCTTCCGCCCAGATCTGCGCAGCATCCTGACACAGAAGGAAGGAGCCTGTGCCTCCCTGCTTGTTTATGTACCACATGGCCACTTGATTGTCTGTCTGGATTAAGATTATCTGATGAAATAGATGATCTTTGAAAGTTCGGAGCGCATAGCGGATTGCTCGAAGTTCCAGGAAATTGATCTGGTGTTCGGCTTCCTCTTTGGACCATAACCCTTGGGTTTGGAAGTCGTCCACATGGGCTCCCCAACCGATGTGAGAAGCGTCGGTGGTTAGGATTACTTGCGGATCCGGTGGAAGAAAAGGTAAGCCCTGAAGGAGGTTGACCTGAGTCGTCCACCATGTTAAGGATAGGCGCAGCGCTTGTGTGACTGTGACTATGGAGGACAGAGGCTGAAAAGCTTGAATCCATTGGTGTCGTAGAGTCCATTGTGTTACTCTCATGGCTAGTCGGGTCATGGGAGTGACTTGAACCGAGGATGCCATGTGTCCTAGGAGAATGAGGAACTGGCGAGCCGTGGCAGTGTTCTGAGACTGGAGCTGGCGAGCCAGGGATATTAGGGTGTGGACCCTCTGAAGAGGAAGGTAAGCCTTTGCCTGTAAGGTGTCCAAGTCTGCCCCAATGAAGGATAAGGTTTGAGACGGGACTAAGCAAGATTTCTCGTAATTGACAAGAAACCCTAAGGAAAGGAGTGTTTGAATTGTCAATTTTAGGGAGGATTGAGCTATCTGTTGGGTGGAGGCCCTGATTAGCCAATCGTCCAGGTAGGGGCAGAAGCCAGACCGAAAGGTAGGACACGGTATTGATAATGGTCGTGGCCTACTAGAAACCGCAGATATTTGCGATGGGATTGTGTGATCGCAATGTGGTTATAAGCGTCCTTGAGGTCGAGAGAGCACAGCCAATCCCCTCTTTGTAGCAGAGGGAGCAGCGCGCCTAGGGTTACCATTTTGAACTTCTCTTTTTGAAGGTATTTGTTGAGGGCTCGAAGGTCCAAAATGGGACGTAGTCCCCCTGATTTCTTTGGTATTAGGAAGTATCTGGAATAGAATCCCTTGCCTCGTTGAGAGGGAGGAACGGGTTCTATAGCATTTGATTGCAGAAGAAGAGATACTTCCTGTTGTAATTGAGCCAAATGGGTGGATAGACTCCACGCTTGAAGAGGCGGGGAGTCTGCCAGAAGAGTTATGAAGTTGCGGTGGTAACCCTGTGCGATAATTGTTAGCACCCACTGATCTGAGGTGATCTGCAACCAAGGTTGTAGAAAATGGTACAGTCGACCTCCTACAGGAATGTCTGGAAGAGGGGTTTGGCATGTGTTCCCTACAGGGGAGTCAAAGGCCAGCCGCAGGCCCAGGAGGAGGGGCTACAGTAGGCCTTTGTTTCCTAGGCTGACGCGGCTGAGGCCTAGTAGAGGATCGAGCTGGACGAGGCCTGGCCGATGGAGGGTAGTAACGGCGTGGCCGAAAGAACGACTTCTTAGAATCCTTCTTAAGTGGTTGTTTGAAGGAAACCTCAGACGGAACAGAAGAAAGTTGTTTTAACGTCTCGTGGTGATCTTTTAATTCAGCTACAATTTGCTGAATTTGTTCTCCAAACAAATTGTCCCCTAAGCAGGGTAAATCCGCTAAACGATCCTGGACCTCTGGGCGAAGGTTGGATGACTTTAACCAAGCCCAACGTCTGGCCGAAATGGCAGTAGCTGAAACCTTTGTGGAGGCATCAAAGATGTCATAAGCCGTTCTGATCTCGTGCTTCCCTGCTTCAAACCCTTTGTTAAGAAGGGCCTGAAGCTGTGGCTGGTATTGGTCAGGTAATGTGTCAGCAAAATCTTGCATCTGTTTAAGGATGGCTCTGTTATATTGCGTCATGTAGAGTTGATATGAGGCTATGCGAGAAATCAGCATAGCTCCATGGTACACTTTCCGTCCCACACTGTCCAGGAATTTATTGTCCTTGACCGGCGGAGTGGAGGAGTGTGGCTTTAG
This sequence comes from Rhinatrema bivittatum, assembly GCF_901001135.1. Lineage (NCBI taxonomy): Eukaryota > Metazoa > Chordata > Amphibia > Gymnophiona > Rhinatrematidae > Rhinatrema > Rhinatrema bivittatum. The sequence continues at coordinate 31,720,434 of NC_042630.1, forward strand.
ACGCTTGGCCTTTCTTTGTGCGGACTCAACCACAACAGAGCGATGATCCAGTTGAGGCTTTTGAAAGCCTGGTGCTGACTGGACGAGGTATGTGGAGTCAGCCTTCTTGTTAACTGGTGATACAGATGAAGGAGATTCCCAGTTTTTCTTTAAGAGATCGAGAAACACCTGGTGAATGGGGATGGAAGCGATGATTTTTGGAGCGTCCAAAAATTGAAGCAGTTCCATCATCTGGTGTCTGTCATCGGTCTCAGATTGCAGCTGAAAAGGTACAATTTCGGACATCTCCTTTACAAAATTAATAAAGGAGAGATCCTCTGGAGGAGATCTTTTTCTACTCTCTGTAGGAGAAGGCGGTGATGGTAAATCTGTGTCAGAAGATGTATCATCACCCCAGGTATCATAGGGATCACTTGGGGGTTGAAGCCCCGATGGACCTGGTTGAGGATCCGAAGGCATCGAAGGAAACCTTGGAGGAACCGGTGGTACAATCGGTACTGGGAACGGCATCGAGGGTTTCGGTGCTGCCGATGGAGTCGGTGCCGGTCTTGGAACCGATGGAGCCAAAGGATAAATCGGTGGAGATATACGAGAAGGCACCGATGGGACCACCCCAGAAGGGGGAATCAGGAACGGTGTTTCTCCCGCCGATGAAAATCCAGTCGGAGACGATGGCGCTGTCGGTGCTACTGGAATCATCGATGGAAGGGCATGTACAAGTGCCTCCATACGTTGTAGTAGCGGTGCCAGCGCTTCCACCAAAGGTTCGGTGGTCGGTTCCTTCCTCGGTGGCGGAGTCGGTGCCGGGGTCGATGCCGGTGGCGGTGCCGGAATCGGTGCCGGAGACGGTGCCAATGGAGGTTGGAATCTTTGCATCGCTTTCTCGATGGCCTCCTGGACCAGCCGGTCCAGTTCAGCCCGGAGACCAGGGGTAACAATACCCGGCTCGACGGGAGAGGGAGGCTGAGGCAGAGCCGGAGGGACCACCGTAACCAGTGGGATCACGGCTCCCACACCCCGAGAGGGTGAGGGTTTCCTCGATGCCTGCGAACGAGACGTGGACGGTGCCAAGTCTGATCGAGGCCTCTTAGTCGGTGGTTCGGCCTGTTCAGAGGTCGATGACTGTGGATCCTCGACAGGCCGAGACTTGTGCCGTCGATGGCGATGCTTGTCCTTCCGGTCTCCTCGCCCATCCGGGGAGGGGACAGGAGTCGACGGCCGAGAAGTCATCGATGGTGGACGGTCACCGGAGGGTTGACGATGGTGGTGCAATTTCGGTTCCGATGACGTCGATGCTATCGATGGCGTTGGGGTGGGTGCATGGAAGAGGAGCCCCATCTTCTCCATCCTGGCCTTGCGACCCTTAGGTGTCATTAGGGCACATTTGGTGCAAGTCAGGACATCATGCTCACTACCCAAACACAAAACACAAACCCTATGGGGGTCTGTGATTGACATAGTCCGGGTACAATCCGGACATCGACGGAACCCCGTCGCCATGGCTTAAGGCCAAATTTAATCGCGGGCTCGGTAAGTGCCAACAGGCCTCGAGGGCCAAATTCGACGGTAGTCGAGGAAAAAAGGCAAAAAACTTACCGGTTTCCGCGAAGGTGACAAAAATTTGTCGAAGGGAGACCCCTGAGGGGCAAATTTTCTTCGGAAAGAAAAGTACCGAATTCCTGTCAGGAACGTGGTAAGGGAGCTCCTTTCACCGCGTGGCAACTGCTGCGCGAAAAAAAGAAGACTGAAGGGAGACCCCTGCTGGCTGCAGGGTCAGTGCCTTGCTGGGCATGCCCAGTAGGGGCCAGTCAAAGTTCTGTTTAAACTTTGACAGAAGTTTTCCGTGGTGGGCTCCATCCTCGATGTCACCCATTTGTGAGGACAACCATCCTGCTTGTCCTGTGAGAAATAACCATTCCTTAATTATAAACCTCTATCATAGCCCTCTCAGCCTCCAAGATGAAGAGCCCTAACCTATTTAGTCTTTCTTCACAAGGGAGCCATCCCATCCCCTTTATCAGTTTTGTTGCCTTTCTTGGTACCTATTCTAGTTCCGTTTTATCTATTTTGGAGATGGGGCAACCAGAACTGCACACGATATTCAAGGTGCAGTTGCACCATGGCTTAAAACAGAGGCATTATGATATTCTCTGATTTATTCTCCTTTCCTAATAATACCTAACATTATATTTCCTTTTTGGACTGCTGCCTCAGACTAAGCTAAGAATTTCAAACATGTCCATGGTGACTCCAAGATCTTTTTTCTAGGTAGTGATTCCTAATACAGAACCCAGCACTGTGTACCTATAGTTTGGATTATTTTTCCCTATGTGCATCTCTTGGCACTTGTCCACATTAAATTTCACCTGCCATTTAGATGCCTAGTTTCCCAATCTCACAAGGTCCTTCCTCACAGTCCACTTGTGTTTTAACTACTTTCAATATTTTTGTATCATCTATAGATTTGATCGCCTCACTTATTGTTCCCTTTTCCAATTTGTTAATAAATAAATTAAACACCACCAGTCTCTGTACAAATCACTATTTACCTTTTTCCAGTGAGTGAACTGACTATTTAGTCCTACTCTTTGTTACCGGTCTTTTAACCAGTTATCAATCCACAGTAAGCCATCACCTCGTATTCCCTGACTTTTAAGTTTCCTGAAGGACATAATTAAACACCTTCTGAAAATCCAGATCCACTCTGTCACTTGGGCTCCCCTTTATCTACTTGCTCATTCACACTTTCCAAGAATTCTAATAGGTCAGTAAGCCACAACCTCCCTCTGCTAAATGCAAGCCGCTTCTTCCTCATTAAGGCAGATTATGCATCAAAAGCAACCATCTTGAATTCATTTTAAAATGCACTTTTTTCTTTCCATTTTTCCCTTCTTTTATCCTCTCCCCACTGAAGATGGCATGCCCAGGTGTCTCTCATACTCTCAGAGGGAAGTCTCTAACAAGGCTGATCCTTGGCATTGCTCCTCTGGCTGGCAGGTGTTGTCACAACAGTGGTCTCCACCTTCCTTCGCTCCCAGCCAAGGCTGAAATGCATCACCTCTATTGAACACCTGAGGCCTGTTGGAACCATCAGTCAAGAGACTCAAACTCAAGTCTCCTGACCCTGTGACTACCTCAGTTCAAGCTGTCTTAAGACAAAAACACGTCGGGGCTCATTCACTAAATATTTTTCCATACGCACAGCATGGAGAAAGTCTTTTGTGAATAAAGCCCATCGAGATGTCATAAGCCCGTGTTAAAACTGTCCTGCCATTAGTGAATACTTCATGACATGATCACTGCATATTAAAGGATTTTTGATACACGTTCGCTTGATGCCGTCTCACACATCACAATGCTTAACGTCGCTCCACCCAATTTCTGACTTTATTTAAGATACACCTTTTCATGCGTTATAACCTTCACACAAGCTGGAATCGCTCAAAGCCTGAAATGAGGCACCCCATTCTGGTTCTGGTACTTTGCAAGTGCCCCCCACAAGGAGTTTATCTGGAAACCAAACTGTTAGCATGTAGTAGCAACCGAGCCTTCAGTCAGAGAGAAATGACAGGCGAGAACTCTTGGCTTGGGCTACATCTGTTTCAGTCTTTTTTTAGACTTATCCCCCACCCCCCCCTCCTCTCTCTCTCTCTGGTTCATGCATGAAACATATGTACTGTGGGCAGACCGGACTGGAGCTACCATATGCAGTCACTGGCTGAGCAGCAGGTGCCCGGGTCTGTTGATTTATCTGAAGTGGCATCTTCAGAGTCCCCCTCCAATCTCCCCCCCCCCCCCCATGAAAAACTGCACCCATCCCCTTTAAGAAAAGGGGGCAGTGGTAGTGATAGAGAGGGATGGAGAGAAGGATTAGTAGTGACTAACTGCAGCCTCTGTGGCTGATACGAGCAGAAGGAAGTGTACGGAGCTCTCTTGTGGCTCTCTCGTCAGCAAGGAAGCCTGTCATGGGAAAAGGGTCTGAACTGGAACACATTAAGGAGGCATGAGGTCTCTGCCTCTGATGTCTTCATTCCGCTGGATCTTAAGGCAGGGGAAGCAGAGGATGACTGCAAGCTTCTCAGCCTCCGGGGCGCTTTGAGTTACTGAGGACTCCTTTCTCCTGCATGAAGACGAAGATTCCATCTGCAGATAATCACACATCCTCTGCCGCCAAGTCGCTCCAAACTCATGGAAACTCTAGCACGTGAAAGCCTCCCACAGCAACCTGCACTCAGGCAGCACCTTTCATTTCAGCCGATCAAGGGATGAGGTAAAAAACAAACAAACAAACAACATTGGGGCCAAATGCATCTATTTCCACATTATTCTGTGAAAACACCCCTTCAATGAGAGCATGGTGGATACCTGGAGCAGACTTTCTAGCGAAAAGGATAGGAGCCAAAAGAGTTGCAGAATTCAAGCAAGCAGAAGACAGACGCAAAGGGACCTCGGCAGCAGGGGAAAGGAGGGAGAAGAACACAGATGGAGTGACAGCACAGTAGGCAGGCACAGACAGAAAGACTGGGTAGACTCTCTGTTGATAGATTGTATGTTTCTATATTTTTAATAATTAGCCAACCAGTGAGCAACTCTGAGTAAGAAATGAGTTAGAAATGCCACATCTCTCACAGAAATATGAAGTGGACATTTATCTTTTATTTTCAGCCATAAAACAGGTAAGAAGAAGGAATAGACCTGAAGGAGAACACATCACAGGCTGGGACTTTTTCAAAATTAACGTCATGTTCCAAAAACAAAACCAGATGAAGACAAACCAACCTGATTAATAATAATAAAGAAAGAAAATTCGTTTTATGAAATATCGGATTGATTTGGCAGGGATGGACTTGATGGGTGAAGATGGTTAATTCTACTCTTTTTCAATACAAAAAGAATTGCACTACAGACAGAGTATTAAATGGAAACTTTTTTCCCAGGATTTTATTTTTGCATGGGGAAGGTCTGGCTCTCTATTTCCTTTCATGTGTATCCTTTGTGCTTCTTTCATTGAAATCCAGAAGAGGATTTTTTTTCTTTAATAAATGTCTTCTTTTCGTTGATTTCTGGGCCAAGCTGCAGAACTTGCTGTCAGGTCCACAAAGGACAAGACACCATCAGATGCTCTAAAACATAGGCACTACTTTTGGCCTGTTTTGGGAGGCCCAGCTGTCCTGCTCCACTTTACTGGCTTGAGGATAACAGCTGGATCTGCACAGCTGAAAATTCCTTTTTTCGCAAGTGACTCATTCTCTGAAGGTGTTCCTGGCACAGAACTTGCCACGGTAAGTTGTGCTAACGAGTGCTGTTAGTCTTTCTCAGTCACTGAGATGTGCATTAAAAATCCAAATCATGCCCAACACAGGATGTTCTAGAACAAGAGATCATCATATGAGACTCCTAGAGGGTAGACTCAGGAGCAACAATAGATACATGGAATGGCCTTCTAGGAAAGGTGGTGAAGGCCAGGGCAAGCATAGAGGATCCAAGCTTTAAGTTATTATGTGAACCGGTATGATGTACCCACTAATGCCGGTATATAAAAGTTTCTAAATAAATAAATAAATCCCTGGGGTGGCCAAGAAGTGAAGGGAAAGCCAGAGACCAACTGGGGTCTGTGGCATTGCAAAAGGAAGCAAACTGGGCAGAGACTACATGGGCCTCATCTGCCATCAGACTCTGCTTCTATGCCATCCTGATACTCTGACCCACTGCTTGGTTTCTACACACATTCACTTCATTTTTTATTTATTTATTTGGCCATTTTATATACTGTCACTTTATTGTTAAATATCTACATTATAACATGCTCCCAATGGCTGAGTCACTGTACCTATGCAGGAAGTTGGAGATCAAGGCACAAGCAATAAACAGATTAAACAAATAGGTATCCTCAGAGGACTGCAGGTCCCTAACCCACAGTGCTTGCAATCTAGATAAGGACAGTAACAATAGACAAGGTCAATAGGCATGGTAAAGTAGAAGGCAGGGGTGAACAGCAGAGTGCGTGACTGCATCAGAAAATGCAGTGCAGGAACTGCCTCTTACATGTGGTGCAGCATGCAGAAAAAGGTGCCCTAGAAATTCACCTAAGGTTAACCTACTGTCAAGAGTCCACTCAACCAATATGGCGGCACACCTCCAGTGCTAGCACTACCACTGGATCTCTTTCTGCATCTCTAGCACTTGGTTTCTTGGTTCCAAAGGAAGTAAGCTGAGACCTGCTGGTACTGGTGCAACTAAATGGGAGAGATCTGCTAGAGTGCTAACGGAGCTCCCTCACCTGGGATACCAGGTTTTAGGCCACATCAGCTTCAGCATTTTCCAACACAATCAATCTGCAGAGATGCCAGCTTACTTCAGAGTCACTGGGACATTCTGAGCATCACAAAAGTTATTTTAATGGACAAAACACAGCAGAGCCAGTTATCTCTTGCTACAACTGGGCAGTGAGCAGTTAAGTTGGAGTCAGATGCTACTTTAAGGCCAATTTTGGCTTGCAATATGCCCTAGAAGGTGCCCAATAAATTGGTTAATAATAATTTAATAAGAATGAATCTGTCACAGGTTAATTGCTTGTTAATTGCTTGCTGAAAATTAATTCAGCAATATAATGCATTAGTTGCAATATCTAATTCCCATACATAAACATAACAATTTATTTTCTTTTAAGGCTTTCTGATTGCCATTTTCTGTTTGTGAAACATTACATTATCAGCCAATTTTTTTTTCATTGTGTAGAATTTCTCTCTAAGTTAGCAGAGTGCAGGCAGAATGCATTTCTTTCTACCAGACTCTCCAAAGCAGCACAGCTGGGTCCTGCTGCCAGTCCCAACAGAGGTTTGTGCAGCCTACATTCCCCTGCCCATAAAACCGATTTCCACAAGACAGCATTGAATACTGCAGCTGGCGTAGCCCACTTCTTAACTGCAAATAACAGACTGACCCTAGATAATCTCAAAGCAATGCATGGAGTCAATGCTACTATCGGCATAATGGTGTATAATGGAATTGCAGGATATATTAGATGGCATGGGATATACCGGCTAGGATGGCGGGTCATGCTATTAGATGGAATGGGAGGGTTCACATTGCATGGTATACTATTTCTTTCACTCTTTCAAACAAATTGCTTGCGATCTAGTGATATTCCCCGCCTCCTTTACTTGAAAATATACAGGCCCATTCTAGATGTAGGTTTCCTCTTACTCTCTGCTCACTGGCTACTGTAGTTACCCCCTTTTTGCTCTCACCCAGCACCATCCTGGTAGAAACGGCTATTTCTAGTGCTCCTGACCATGTGCTTATTTTACTTGGCTGTCTCTGGTAGTTGGGCTATATTTAGTCTGTTCTATTTTGACTCCCCACATGCACACAAATCCCTCCGTTGCTCCGAGTATTGTCACAATATTGCAAAGGGAAGGGAAGGCCAGCAACTGAAAGAAGCCCAAAGAGAATAACAGAGTAGCGTAACAGTCAAACATTTCACCGAGCTTTAGGCTGAAGAAACACAGTGTCTGCAGGACTGAGGTCTTCTTCTACCCATCTCTTCAATCCATTCCCTTGGGTTGCTCACCTAATTTTTGCTTGCTGGGCCTTCAGGGCAGTATCTCCCAGTCTCAGGGATTACGATATCATCTTGCAGCGTCACTTTAATGGAGTTTCGGTGTTGGAATTACCCACTTTCTGGGTGAGTCTTCTTGGCATTTCTGTGCTGTCTTAGGCAGGTTAGAACTAGGGGAGCCAACATTTTGAAGGTGTCTGAGGTGTGTGATGGGATCAGGAGTGTGCCATCAAGCCTTATTAAAATGCATTTAACTGAGTGCTTTCTTTCCAAGAGAGAACACCAGTTTGGTCATTTTCATTCAAAAATGTTGGCCTGCCCTTCCAAATGCAGGTCATTTGACCGCCCTGGTTACAGCAGACCTAGAATTCCAGTTTAGGGGTTCTAGGTCTGTTGTAACTAGGATGGTCAAATTAGAACATTATAGGGTTTCAATAAAGCTTCTCTTTGCAAATACAAGAAGTAATTATGACATTGCTTTCAAAAACCTTTCTGCATATTTTACCTTAATGTATGATTGATTGCTTCCTCTCACTCATGAGGTTGTGAATTTATATCTGAATTGTGAAAATAATTTCTAAAAACTGCACCACCAAAGCCCAGTCCTTCCAAGAGAGTACAAATAGTCAGAACAGTCATGATGATGCAATTATTTGCCAGAATTCACCAAATTGGTATAAAGAAATAAACTATTATGTCATCAGTTATGCAAGTGCCACAGCTCAAATTTTGGAAAAGAAATAACTTTCAACTTACAATGAAACATCCCATCAGAAAAGTATCTGAAATTAAATGAAATAATTAAAATCAGTGCAAATTATTTTAGTTGTTATGACATGAAGACTCTATATCTGGATATTATATCTTCCATAAGCTTGATCCACTCAGCTTTCTGCCTCATGCAGCACCCAAGCAGGCACCCAGTAACAGACAAGTGAAGCACTCGAGTTGAGTCTTAGGACCTGATTCATCAAAGTTTTCCCACAGACACACAATGGAGAAACCTTCGGTGAATGTGGTCCTTAATTTTTGTTTTGTTTGGAGTTGTTTTTTTTTAAGTCCTACTAGGTTATGATACTTTTTAAATGACTAACAAAAAAGAAACAGGACCACACAGGACTCTCCTTCAGAAGTCAAGGAAAGATGGTTTTGTTTTGTGTTAGGATAGGCGAGAGGAGTTCAAATTACTTTTTTGCAGAAGTATTTTATTTATGAATTTTTTGTAGATATTTTTGTCTTCCAAAAATTGCAGGAAACTATATCCTTGGGTGAAAGATAGGCGAACTCAAAATGATGCAAACAAACTGATTTACAAATTGTCAGCATATTGTGCTACCCTAAATGGCCTGTGGTGTCCAAAATCAGACCTAACTATGCAGCCATCTATGCAGGCTGATGCGTACTGTGTGAGTCAAGGAGGGAAGTGGATTATATTCTTCTTACTGCTATTCCACTGTCACACAGCCTAGGCTCAGAGAAAAATCTGTTTTAAGTATTTTTAACCTTATGTTTTGCTCAATATCACAGAGCTATAATTGTGCCAATCAACTCCATACTATTACTGCTGCTACTACTACAGAGATAAGCAGTGTTGAGACTGGATCACCTGGTCCCACATAAGTATCCAGTTTTTATCCCACTTGGCCCAGAACGGTCAAACTGTTCTGGCCCAGAATATTGGGCACATTCCCTCAGGGATTTTGGTCAATTTTGAGGTGGGGGGAGTAGATGAGTTAATCATTAGCTTTCTGTTTATTATGAGTGAGCTGATAGGCAGTGGGAGAGATGCGGCAGACCTAATCAAACATGGAAAGTTCAAGAGCAATTGCGACAGACAGGATGCAAGGGTGGGGGGGACAATTGGGAGATATGTAGCTGCAAGCATGGGGGCATGAGACCGCAGGGCGGCATGGACAGTTTCCCCGGCGCTAAATCCACGCAACCAGAAGTTTAAAATGGAAAATAACCAACCCCAACAACAAAAATTGGAAACCTGAGAAACGTTTGCATGATTTGTCCTTGTTTGGCTTTCCTGGAGGCCGGAAAGGGTACGTGAATACCTTTTTTTTATTGACAGCTAATGAACAGTTACTGGCAGTAGAGATCCACCAGGACAGCTGAGTCATTAAACTTTAGAATTACCAATATCATGAAGGAAACAAAGAAGGAGCTGCCATCACTCTTAGGAGAGCTCTTCCACCTCATCTTTTGTTGGCATGTGTTCGGTGTTGAAGAAAGTGAGGATGCTGATTGCACTGGCTAGATCCCAGCACAGTGCATGTAAGCTGAACTGTTTTCCCCACACACAGCTCTGCCAGGGCACCTCACTCTTGGCCTGTAACAACTCCAGTACCGAGACCCATACAAAGAGCTCTCCCAGTGGCCCACAATCCTGCTCTGCAGCATCTCCTGCTCTTTCAGTTGTAGGATGTCTTTATAATGGAGCCAAATATCTAATAAGGATATCTGCCAAACCAATGTGACTGAGGACCAAAGCAGAGGGTGACCCCAAAGTCTCTCCAGAGGCGAGCAATCCTCTTGGCACTTCTTGCACTCATTCTGTGAAAGGAGGAACATCTCAAAGGGATAGCTTCAGCTATCTGACCAAATCTTCTATTCCTTTCCATCTAAACGCGCACTAAGAACTGGAATAGCACCCTGAAATCTAGAGCGAAATCCTATAGGATTTCAAAGTGACCATGACAACCCTGTGATAAGAAAGTGGTCCTGGAGAACATATCCACTTTGTGTTGTTCAGGTAAGACAAATGCTGTGTTTCTTTGCACAAAGTCAATAAGACTGGCGGTTACACAGGGACCAATCTAGATTTTTTTACATGCTAAAAGTACCTACCCGCAGCTTTTATAGGAAATGGTGCTAGAGCTGAGCATTTAATCGATTTTCTTATGTTCTTATGTTTTTATGTTTGTTTAAAAAAGTGGTTATAATAATTAACTCATTATTTAATATAACTACATTAAGGGGCTGATCCAGCAAAGCCGTTTTTCCCATTTTGTGTCTATGGGAACAATACCTCGATGATTCAAACCCTAAGTTGTTAGTTTATTATTAAAAATTGAGCTAAAATTTTATATCAAATTAAGATACAAAGAAGCTTACATGAAACTGACAGAGCTAAAAATGCTTCCTGTGCCAGGGAAATTGAATTTTGTCTGAAGACTTTGGTTCATTTCTTGACCAACACAGCAGCAGGGCCATTGCAAAGACTGAAAACAAAAGACTGCCCTAGGCACAGGGAGAGGATGGGGAAGGGGTACATCACCCTTTTGAGTCTGTCTGTGAGTCTGTAAGCATGAAAGCTTGAAAGGGAAGAGGGGCACTAGAAGCAACCCATGTCTTGGGTGTCTCATCTTCTGTATTCAATCATGGCGGTTCACAACAAAATCAAAAGACTAACAAAAATAGGTATACTAATTAACAACTTGTTTCTTTTCATAAGGTACACAGTCAAATACCACTAATGTGGTATTTGTACAAACAATGCACCCTTTCAAGTTAATTTTTAAAGGAATTATGTACGTAACAGCATATAAACACGTAAGGAGCTTGTACTCACTTATATGCTATTTTATAAATATTAGAAGTATACATATATGTTTAGTTTCGGGTGCACATTTACCGATACAAAAAATGGGCAGTTTAGGGGCATTCTGGGGCAGGGCCAAGAGGAACACACATAAGAGATTCACATTGGGCAACTTAATTGCACAAATAAAGTCTAAGTGAAGTATTAGGAGGGTCTCAACAAACTGGTGAACCGGAGGCAGTATCAGCAAACTGGTAATTTCAATTACGGTACATATGCATTTTTGAAAATATACCTACTTCCACATATAAATCAAGGTTTCATGCAAACAGGTTCTATTTGTTTTCACATGTAAAATATATGCACATATATTTATAAAATAGGTAGAAAAAGTGCACTTTCAAATCATCTCTGACATTTGTGCATACTGAAACATATACACGTATATTGGGGATGGACATATACGTATTTTATAATCTGTGTGGACCAGATACATGCAGATTATAAAATAATATAGGAAATCTCCACATGCCCATATACACCACATGGCCAGAACATCGGGTGCCTGCGCACAGGGATGCCACATACCATCACCACCGGGCTCCCTGAAATAACTAACAGTGATGAGAAAGACAGAAAGAAAGAAAGAAAAAAAAGGTGAAAGAATCCATCTGGAACCTAGAGGGGAGGGGCGGTGTGTGATCCTTGATTGGGAGACCCGCCCCCCTCTGATGTCACTGAGGACTGTGACGGACGTTAAACGGCGCCAGAACACCAGGCATCGCGCGCCGTGCGTCGCGCTCCAAAGGGGCACTCCCCTTTGTGCACCCCTTCGTGCATCCCGTAGTGTTAGCCATTCCCCATGTTCTTTTATATCCCTTGTTAACAATCCCCATATTTAAATGTTTAATGTATTTGACAAAGGTAACGCATGAGTTCCTGCAAATTTTGTTTAAATGTAAACCGATGTGATATGTAAAATCGAACACCGGTATATAAAAATAAATAAATAAATAAATAAATGCACGTGTATATGGGCCCATGTGGAGTTGTTTGAGAGTTCCCTCATAGTTGTATCACAGTGATTGCCTGGGCCTAGCAAAGTGCTTTTGATGCACCAAATGACCTGAATGACATAAGCCAAGATAATATTCTTACTAGTAGTTTCTGGTCATGATTGCTGTGCATTTACAATAGCTACCAGCATCCAGGGCATGTGGGACTGCCGGATTCACAAAATAGCGTCCCAGGAAATGTTGCTCTTGGCACCCCTTTCAGTTTAGGCTCTCATGTCCAGTAGTCACTCTACTTGCCCACCTCTTGCTATTGCCCAGGCAGCTTCAGTCCCTTTAAATCAGACAGTGGACACAGGAGCACGCAGAAGAAGTAAGATACCCAAGAAGAAGAAGCCCTTAATAGATGGTAGCACACTGGAACTGTCTCTTTCCTTTTTCACAGACTCAGCCTTGAATTTTGCTAGTGAGGCTTGTAGATCTGAAAGCATCAGAGAAGACATACCGAATCGATGTCTTCCACAGTCTCAAGGTAGCAAAGCCAGGAAAGAAACACCACTAATGTGCAGGAGGAGACTCCTGGGAGCCCCTTGTTAAATCATTTTATGAAATTAGAGCTTCTCAGAAAAGAAGAGCTCTTGAGACATCTTAATAAGATACTAGCAGCTCCTCACTAGAGGATGCTGTACTCAGGAATGCAAACAGAAGCAGGAAATGGTCTGTTCTAGTAGCTGAAGAACAGAATCAGTAATTAAAAGATTGCTTAGGAGTTAAAATCCCAGTTCTGCAGCTGACTTTCTATATGAACATGAGCAAGTCACTTTGAGCCCCTTGAATTTCAGATTAGCCATCTGTGACTGTGACAATAATAGCAATGGTCCTTCTCTCCTCTTGAAGTATTATGACTGTGAAATTCACTAAGATCATGTTTGCATTGCTTCATCAACCCAAAATAATTGTTATTTGGGGGCCTCCTAACTTTTCATGACCAACATACAAAGAAGAAAGGAATAATAGCACAGGGAATATGGAATATCACAAAAAATGGCAGTATAACCACAAGCTTTTCAGTAGTAATCTACTGTACTTTTTTTCTTGACTTGGCAGTTGCCTCCCAGCTCCACCCCCAAGTCTGGTCATTGCAGTAACAGTCCTGGATCAGGGGTCACACACCAGTGCTCGTTCTGGAAGCCTGCAATCTTGGGCCCTGAATCCAACCACTGAGTGTCACCCTTAAACAATGACCTCAACTCCTTTCTCCCATCTGGGGACTGCGAATGCTGTCTCCACAGCATACATAACCCCAGCCAACCCAGGGAGCAGAAAATCATAGAAACATAGAAACATAGAAATGACGGCAGAAGAAGACCAAATGGCCCATCCAGTCTGCCCAGCAAGCTTCACACATTTTTTCTCTCATACTTATCTGTTTCTCTTAGCTCTTGGTTCTATTTCCCTTCCACCCCCACCATTAATGTAGAGAGCAGTGATGGAGCTGCATCCAAGTGAAATATCTAGCTTGATTAGTTAGGGGTAGTAGCCGCCGCAATAAGCAAGCTACACCCATGCTTATTTGTTTTACCCAGACTATGTTATACAGCCCTTATCGGTTGTTTTTCTTCTCCCCTGCCAATAAGCAAGCTTCTCCCCTGCCAATAAGCAAGCTACACCCATGCTTATTTGTTTTACACAGACTATGTTATACAGCCCTTATTGGTTGTTTTTCTTCTCCCCTGCCGTTGAAGCAGGGAGCTATGCTGGATATGCGTGAAGTATCAGTTTTCTTTTTTTCTCTCCCCTGCCGTTGAAGCAGAGAGCTATGCTGGATATGCGTGAAGTATCAGTCTTCTCCCATGCTGTTGAAGCAGAGAGCCATGCTGGATATGCATCGAAAGTGAAGTATCAGGCACATTTGGTTTGGGGTAGTAACCGCCGTAACAAGCCAGCTACTCCCCGCTTTGTGAGTGCGAACCCTCTTTCTTCTCCCCTGCCGTTGAAGCAGAGAGCTCTGCTGGATGTGTGAAGTATCAGGTTTTCTTCTCCCCTGCCGTTGAAGCAGAGAACTATGCTGTATATGCATTGAAAGTGAAGTATCAGGCTTATTTGATTTGGGGTAGTAACCGCCGTAACAAGCCAGCTACTCCCCTCTTTGTGAGTGTGAATCCTTTTTTCCACATTTCCTCTTGCTGTTGAAGCTTAGAGCGATGTTGGAGTCACAGTAAGCATGTGTATGTTTATTTAATAAGGGTATTGTCTCCAGGCAGTAGCCATCATTCTGGCGAGTCACCCACTCTTCATTGGCGGCCTCTTGACTTTATGGATCCACAGTGTTTATCCCACGCCCCTTTGAAGTCCTTCACAGTTCTGGTCTTCACCACATCCTCCGGAAGGGCATTCCAGGCATCCACCACCCTCTCCGTGAAGAAATACTTCCTGACATTGGTTCTGAATCTTCCTCCCTGGAGCTTCAAATCGTGACCCCCTGGTTCTGCTGATTTTTTTCCTATGGAAAAGGTTTGTCGTTGTCTTTGGATCATTAACACCTTTCAAGTATCTGAAAGTCTGTATCATATCACCTCTGCTCCTCCTTTCCTCCAGGGTGTACATATTTAGATTCTTCAATCTCTCCTCGTACGTCATCCGATGAAGATCCTCCACCTTCCTGGTCGCCCTTCTCTGTACCGCCTCTATCTTGTCTTTGTCTTTTTGAAGATACGGTCTCCAGAACTGAACACAGTACTCCAGGTGAGGCCTCACCAAGGACCTGTACAAGGGAATAATCACTTCCCTTTTCTTACTCGATATTCCTCTCTCTATGCAGCCCAGCATTCTTCTGCCTTTAGCTATCGCCTTGTCACATTGTTTCGCCGACTTCAGATCATTAGACACCATCACCCCAAGGTCCCTCTCCTGCTCCGTGCACATCAGCCTTTCCCCCCCCCATCGAATACAGTTCATTCGGATTTCCACTCCCCATATGCATGACTTTGCACTTCTTGGCATTGAATCTCAGCTGCCAGGGATTTAACGGCAGATTTAACGGCAGATTTAACGGCATGACTTTGCACTTCTTGGCATTGAATCTGACCCAGGGATTGAACGGCAGATCTTTCGCATGGCAGCACACTGCCACTAAGTCACCAGGCCAGCCCAATTTACTTCTTCCTATCAGTCTCCCCATGTGAAACAAACATGACAGAATCCAGCAAATCATGGACACAAAAGTGGTGCAAGTGTCTTCAATATATGCAGCAGATGTCATAGTAGTGGGATAGGAAAATGTTGTTAATTAGCTGCAATGAGTTGTAATTTCTTTTTTATTTTTGGGGATGAACCTAGTCATAAATCTTGTCTTTTCTTACTGTGAAAGGTCTTTGCAACTGCACAGGCAAAGAAAACAGAAAATATTCCAAGAATGTTATGATTTGCTCAGTGTGCCTAATCAAAGTTCTAGAAACTGAGACATAAGGTTTCTGCATTGGGGGCTCCAACTGATGATGTCACCCATGTGTGAGGACTACCGTCCTGCTTGTCCTGGGAGAAATCTAGAAAGCTGTGGACATGTCTTCCAGGTGAACCTATCTGTCCACGTGCAAAAATGATCTAACCCAGAAATCTAGCCAGTGGTGGACCTACGTCCCTGAGTTAAAGAACAAGCTTGGGTCTCTCAACTCCAGGCTAAACTTGATTCTGATGCCAGCTCTGTCACCAACAATCTGTACAACCTTAAACAAGTTATTTTAATGCTCCACAATTTAGTTTACTCAAATGTGCCAGCTAGTTCACACTTTGATTGTTAAGCTCTTTCAGGCAGGAATTGAGGCATGCATTTACCTTGTACAGCTATATGTAGACTGCGTGGAGCTTGTGCAAATAAATGACTTTATCCAGTAAACTGGATGGGAGTTCTAAGAAATTCACTGAGCAGTTGAATACTGGGAAGCAGTTTTCTTTGACAAATATGCGTTAAGTCAGCAGATACATTCCGAAATGGGCACAGAAAATGTTATGCCGGCGAGAGAAAGCATGTAAGTTTCAGTACGCGCACATCATTTTTTTAATGCAGGGAGCCACCACATACTTTCTACATTCAGTTTTTTTAATTTAATTATAACATATTTCGTGACCACTCTTCCAAAGGTCATATGCATGCGTTTTACACGTGCAATAATTGTAACCTGCGCGCATGACTACTGCAGGTTACACACGGAGGCAGGTATTCTGTAAAGCATGAGGGTACTCCGCTTCTGAAAATACTGACTTGTGCACATACTTGTAATCCCCAGTCCACCCACATTTCTACCAGGCTTTTGCAAATTACTACTTGTGCACATACATGCTATTGGCAAAGTAACATATATAGTAACATAGCAGCCGTCAGCAGACAATGACCCAAATGGTCCATCCACTCGCCCAGAAAGCTATTTTTTTTTAATTATTTTATTCTTAGGTTAATTGCTGATCTGCGCAGATTACCCCAGTCAACAGGGGTTTACCCTTTTTCATCTCCGTCCTTTAGCCACTGGGCTCCTCCCATGTCCTTTGGAATTCCTTTACTATCTTTGTCCTCACCACCTCTTCCATGCATCCAGCACTCTTTCTGGGAAAAAATACTTCCTGACATTGGTCCTGAATTGACCCTCCTTGGAGCTTCATATTATGACCCTTTGTTCTACAGTTTTCTTTTCACTGAAAAAGATTTGATTCCTGTGCATTAATACTGCTAAGGTATTTTAAAGTCTATATCCTATCCCTGTATCTCTTCTCTCCTCCAGGATATACATATTTAGGTCCTTCAGTCTCATCTTATACTCTATTGGTGCAAAACTCATCATCATTTTGGTCGCCTTCCATCCTTCCACTTTTACCCATTGAAACCTTTTGAAAATTACCCCCCAAAAAGCGTATTTCTGATTCCTTTCTGCAAACAGGACACTCCAGCCAAATGATACTCCAAAGTATTTTTAAGCCACATTTGTTATACAATGTTTTCAATAAGAGGACAGTCTTAAACTGTGAGTATAAAAGGAGTATTGTCTTCTGGTCCCCAGCCCAAATATTTTTTCTTTTAGAACAGTTGAGTTGAATGATATGGTCAAGAAGGTGACTGTCTTCCTGTGAGGATCTCACCTTCAGAAAGTCCATGAATTGAGCATCACGCGTGTCTACGGTTATGCAGATATGGTTACATGCATGTTTTAACATAATGTGAACTTGTCCATCACTCTGTAAACATACCAATGTCTTGAAAGCTTTGTGAAGGAGTTACTTTCCATAACTCAGCATATTCCACTTTTCGTTAAACTGCCTCTTCCTACGCAAGAGCCTAGTGCTGTGCAGCAGGCGGCAGTCACAGCTGACCACTATTAGCAATGCATTCCTCTACGTGACAACACAAACAGCACAGCTAATACCGAGCGCAAGGGGATAAATTGCAAACGGCAGCTGGTTCCCAACGAATGGATCCATGAGGGATTCATCAGCAAAGAATAGTGGCTGAATAACCCCAGCCCTAATTACTCACCAGCACAAGGTGATGACAATCAGATGTACTGTAAACAGATGGTGTGCCGAGTTGCTGGATAAGTAGAGCAATGGATCTCTTAGAGTTTTAATGAAAAATTTGAGATATATTTGCTCTGGTATAGGTCTAGGGGCAGCACCCACACTCCTGAAAATAAGCTATAAGGAATGCAATCTAACATTAGGTTTGTAGCATGAAATGTCGTAAAGCAGAGCTGACAAGAACATTGAAAACCCAAGGAAAGGCTGAGCGTGGTGGCTTTGTATTTGACGCAGCAGTAGAGTTATTTATAATTCCAAGCAACACTGGAGACTTGGAGAGTATCAAGATGCAGATAATACCTCAGCTAGCTGACACAGTGCTTCAGCCATAGATAGGCTACAATAACCTCAAAAGTGCAAATACATTTAGGGACCTGCTGCTTCTTTTTTCCCCTGTTTTGTTTTAATTTCTAGCTTTCAATTCCCCTCCATATCTTTGTCTTTCAGTCATGAGGACCTGCCTTTGCTACCCACATCCTGTCAATGCACTCGGGTCATGATTGTGAGCCCTCTGGGGATAGGGAAATACCTCCAGTACCTAAATGTAATCCACTTTGAAGTGCTGAAAAAAGTGCGAAAAGCGGAATATAAATGTAAATAAATAAATTGCTGCTATAGCTAATTACATATGTGAAGCTGCAGGGAACAGGGCTGGATTTAAGTTTTTGGTGCCCACAGGCAAAATGCCACAGTGACGCCCCTTTAAAGTTGTATCAGAGCATTGTCTTAAAACAAGTGGAAGTAAGCTCCTCTGCGGCCTAGCTGGTGCCTTCAAAATTTGGTGCCCTAGACAGTTCTGTATGCCTAACTCCAGGCCTGGCAGGGAAGGGTACAGGACAGCTTCAGAACCATTGGGACAGGGTATTCAAGGATTGCACTTTCCTCTCCTGCCAAACCAGTATGGGCCTCCTGTACAAATGACCAATCAAGATGGATCATGACTATTAAAACAGACTGAAAATAAAAATATTCCATGCACTCCATGCATTTTCAGGTTTTCCAGGGCACAAAAGGACAGAGAAGGAACCAAAGAAGTGAGAAGGGAAAGCGAGAAACCCAAGAGAGCTTTATCCTGCCTAACCTGAATGGACTGGAATGGGGAAGTCAGGGTACACCAGCACCCCAAAACCATCAGAATGGGTCCACTTCGTCCTGAAAGCTCTTCTTCTCTGCCTTCTCTGCAGACAAGGTAGGAGCTCATTGTGACAGCTGAACCCTGTGCTATGGGATGTGCTGGCAGGTCTTGGACAAGGCTTTATTTCTTTATATAATGACAATTCTCCTATTAGCCCCCTACATTCACTACGGAGATAATTTTTTTATTATATTTGCAGTCCTTTAACCTTTATGCTATGGAGATAAGGTTAGGCTTGTCTGGCTTCTATAAACGCAATGGAGACAAGGTATTCCCTAGCTTATAACTATGCAGGAAAGGACTATATTAACCTAAATATTATAGGAATAAGGTTTCCATTCATCCACGGCTTTAATTTTCTCACAATGACCTGTGTCACAGTTTCTGTTGGACCCTTATTTCTACTATGGACTAGACACTAGTTAACGTGCTTAGTTACCTAATGAAGGCCAATCTGTTATGCTAGACATCTTCACAGTTGCTCAGTAAACTAACCTATACTGCATGATAATGCTGCTTATGCCAGCCCACACTACCCAATTATATGAGAATTATCACTGAGCTTTTTGCAATATGTTGAAATAACTTCTGCTGGAATATCCTGGTTCTTTCTATTCTTTCTGCAGTGTGTTCCCAATGTAAAATCCTGAGGTGCAACTCTGAGTATGTGGCTGCTACACTGAACCTGCGGGGTTCCAACAAGAATGTGGCCTACTGTAACGCCCTACGCTCCTACTCTCAGTGCACTCGAAAAACTGCCCGGACCTGCCGGGGGGATCTGGTCTACCACTCTGCTGTCCACGGAATTGAGGACCTCATGATCCAACACAACTGTTCCAAGGAGGGACCCACCTCAGCACCCAGACCACGCCCGCCAGTGCCCAAGCCTGAGGGCCCTGAGATGCCAGATGTGTGTAACTATGAGAAGAGTTTTAATTTTACCCATGGCCAGAGTCCCAAGTATGTGCACTGTGGGGTCTTTGGAGACCCACATGTTCGAACTTTCAGTGATGATTTCCACACTTGCAGGGTAAAAGGTTCTTGGCCTCTGTTAGACAATAACTACTTGTTTGTGCAGGCAACCAGCTATCCAGTGGCCTACGGATCCAATGCTACTGCTACGAGAAAGGTAACATCTTTCCAAGTCCATTTCTTCTGTGGTATACTTTATGCTTGGCTAATGATGGTGCCAGCTGATGTTCCCCAGAGTGGCTTCTTTGCTTAATATTTTTCATTCAGCTCTTTTCAAGGAGTCATCCTGCACAGCATTATTCCTTGCCATATAGCTCTCATTAGAAAGCCATCGTACACAGCCTCTTTTATTCCTCTTTTTCACATCTCTCATCAGGAAGCCATCATACACAGCCTCTCTCTTTACTTCTTCCCATTCAGTTCTCACCAGTTGAGTCACCAGGAACTACTCATCTCCTTTACTTTTTCCCCAACCACCTCTCTTTAGGAGATGTATTCAAAGCCTTACTCTTTTCCATTAGAGAGTCACTAGACATGGCTTTTCAGTGCTTCCTTGCTTTTCTCACAGATTTCCTCCCTCACACAGACTAAGTGATACAACAACAATCTACATCTGACACGGCACTATTCATGATGCTCCATCATCAGCTTTAAACCAGTGTTTGACTTTCCCACCCTCCCTTTGCTCTATGAACCACTGGATCATCAAGCTAGCAGAGTTAGCTCTAAACTGAAGCACTACATTGGACCCACTCTAAAAATGTCTGTTTATATAACACAATTATATCTTAGATTTGAGCTGTTTACATTCTGTGTAGAATAACATCACAAAGCAGAGCTGCTTACCTGTAACAGGTGTTCTCCTAGGATAGCAGGATGTTAGTCCTCACATATGGGTGACATCATCAGATGGAGCCCGGCATGGAAAACTTCTGTCAAAGTTTCTAGAACTTTGACTGGCACACTGAGCATGCCCAGCATGCCACTATCCGCGCGGCCACGTGGAGTTCCCCTTCAATCTTGTCAAAGAGAACCATAAAAATAAAAAACTTGAAAAGAAACTCAACTCTGCAGAGTGGCGGATAGGTTTTGTGAGGACTAACATCCTGCTGTCCTAGGAGAACACCTGTTACTGGTAAGCAACTCTGCTTTCTCCTAGGACACGGAGGATGGTAGTCCTCACATATGGGTGAACACCTAGCTGCAGGCTGTTTCTGAACGGAGTGGACCAACAGACACCAAACAGGTGCCAACGGGCACAACAACCTAGGTGCTGTTGGACACGGAGGAAGACAGCCTGAACCCAAAAAACAGGGTCCTAGGCGGAAGAGTTGGGTTTAGACCTGAAAACGTTTATGGAGGACAGACTGGCCGAAACTGCTATCCTGCCAGCCATTCCTGTCCAAGCAATAGTGAGCTGCAAACATATGGAGGGAACTCCACGTTGCAGCCTGCAGCTCTCCATCACAGGGACTTCACGCAGGTTAGCAGGGACTTCGCAGGTTAGCCACCAAAGCTGCCATGGCCTAGATAGAGTGAACCTTAACATGACCGTCAAGCTGCAGGACTGCTTGCGCACAGCAGAAGGAGATGCAGTCTGTTTGGCCACAGAAACTTCTAGTCTGTTTTTATCAAATGAAATGAAGAGTTGCATGGACTGTCTATGGCCTGCTGTTCTTGCCAGGTAGAACGCTAAGGCCCTCTTACAATCCAGAGTAGACAAAGATCTTTCACCCGGGTGCAAATGCGGCCCTTGGAAGAAGGTAGGCAGGACGATAGACTGGTTCAGATGAAAGTCCGCTACGACCTTAGGCAAGAACTCAGGGTGGGTATGGAGGACCACCCTATCATGGAAGAACTTCGTATAAGGCGGGTACGTCACCAACGCCTGAAGCTCGCTGACCCGGCACGCTAAGGTGACCGCAACCAAGAAGATGACCTTCCAGAACAGGAACTTCAGGTCACATGAGCACATGGGCTCAAAGGGTTCCTTCATAAGGTGGGCCAGGACCACATTAAGGTCCCAGAAGAGTACAGAGTTGGCTTTAACTGAAGCAGACTGTGCATGAACCTTCCAACCAAAAGGTGTGCTGAGATAGGCACACCATCCACTCTGGGATGATAAGCCCCAACGGCACTCAGATGCACCCTGACCAAGTTGGTTTTTAGACAGATAGTCCAAGAGCTTCGGAACGGAGCAGGTAAACAGATCCAACCATTGCTGCTCACACCACACATGAAACCATTTCCACTTCAGGCCTTACGACTTCCTAGTCGAAGGCTTCCTGGAGGCAACCAAAACTCGGGAAACCCCATCAGACAGAGGGAGAGACTGCAAAACTAGCCTCTCAACATCCGCGCCCTGAGGTTCGGATGACCATAACCACCCCTGATCCTGTGTTACTAGGGTCGGGGAGGTGCCCAGATTGATTGGGTCTCGGATCGAGAGGTCCTGCAGGAGCGGAAACCAAGCTTGATGTGGCCAACAGGGGGCTATGAGGATCATGGATCCCCCATCTCATCGGAGCTTCAGGAGTGACTTCAACAGCAGTGGGAGTGGAGGATATGCATACAGGAGCCCCTCGCCCCAGTGGCAGGTGAAGGCATCCGAGGCTGGTTTGCCGTCCCCCCAATGGAAGGAGCAAAAGACCTCCACCTTGTTGTTCTCAGGGAAGGCAAACAGATCTATGTCCAGGGTGCCCCAAAGATGAAGGATCTTGTTCGCTACCACTGGGTCTAGAGACTACTCATGGTGCCAAAAAGCCCGACTGAAGCGGTCCGCCACTACATTCTCCATCCCTGCCAGGTAGATTGCCCAAAACGACATCTGCTGAGAGCGGGCCCAAGACCAAATCTGAACCACTTCCTGGCACAGGGGAAACGATCCTGTCCCTCCCTGTTTGTTGATATACCACATAGCCAACTGGTTGTCAGTCTGGATGAGGACTGATTTGGATAAGTGTTCCTGGAACGCCCACAGGATGTACCGGATTGCAAGGAGTTCCAGAAAATTGATTTGGCATTGCGCCTCCTGAGCCGACCACAGGTCCTGGGTGCAGAGCCCCCCCCATGTGGGCATCCAACCCCAGGGTGGAGGCATCGGTAGTGAGGAAACTTGGGAGGAGGGGGGACTAAAATGGTACCCCCTGCTCCAGATTGGTTAGGTCCTCCCACCAGGCCAGAGAGAACTGGAGCGGCGGCATAACACAGACCTGCACCTTAAGGTCCTGAGAGGCCTGACTCCACTGGAACTGAAGGGTCCACTGTGCCCTGCACATGTGTAAACGAGCAAAGGAGGTGATGTAGACCAGGAGGCTGAGCATACAATGGGCAGTGACCCACTGGCTCCGACGCCCCAAGCTCGCCAAGTTCACTAAGGTAAGTGCTCAATCATGAGGTAAAACGGCCTTGCCCTCCGCTGTGTCGTCCATGTAAGGGAACATTTGAGCCCCTAGCTGATGCAGATGTGCCGCCACTGGGGCCAGGCATTTGGTGAAGATGCGTAGTGCAGAGGCGAGGCCAAATGGCAGAACTCTGTACTGAAAATGCTTGGAGCCCACTAGGAAGTGAAGATATCACTGATGACTTCGTGAGACCTCAATGTGCACGTATGTACGCCTTGAGATTGAGGGAGCAAAGCCAGTCTCCCCCCCTGCAAGAGGGGAATCAGAGTGCCAAGGGAGATCATCTTGAACTTCTCCCGCTTGAGAAAACGATTGAGAGCCCTCAAATCCAAAATGGGACGGAGTCCACTGGTTCTCTTCGGAATCAGGAAATATCGGGAGTAAAACCCTGTCCCCTGCTGCCCTCGAGGAACTGGTTCCACTGCTCTGGAAAGAAGGAGGGTGGAGAGCTCAGACAGCAGGACCTCCTGGTGGAGAGAGTGACTCCAGGAGGGGCACGGTGGAGTGTCCCTGGGCACACTCATGAAGTTCAAGCAATACCCTCAGCGAACTGGGCAGGTGGAGGAGGAGCAAGCGCCACTGGGTCCCCCTCGGAATGAGGGGGACCGGTGCCTGGCACTGACATCGAGATTGGTGGGGTGTGTCTCGGACTCCCCGGAATGACTGAGGATGAAGCCTGGTCTCTGTGGGGCCGCTTCAGGGGCAGCATGGCTGATGCCAGCGCCATCCTGGAACCGGAGCCATGTCCCGATGGCAACCACTGCGGTGCTTTCTGGATCTCCGGTGGTCGGCCCGGTCTTTCCCTGGTGCTGAGGAAGGCGAAGAGTCCGATGTCCTGGAGCAGGAGGACACCAACAGCAGTCGATCCCCGACTCCCTTCTCGAGAAGAGGAGCGAAGTAGGGGTGGACACCGAAGGTTCGGTGTCCATGGGTTCCCCCTGGCCCCGTGGTGTTGAGGGCCCTAACTTTCTGGGGCCGAACAGCTTCTCCGTTTTATCAAGACACGCACGACTACTCTTGGGAGTCATTTGGTCACAGAGATGGCAACCCCAGACATCATGCGATGCCCCCAGGCAGAGAATACAAACTTTGTGCGGATCAGTTAAAGACATAGTCTGCGGGCACTGGGGGCATGGCCTGAAACCAGAGGAAGCCATGCCGGAGAGCGGGCGGTGCCAGACAAACACCGATGGCGAAAAACCCCCAGAACAGACCACAAAGGAGGTAACTTACTGCACCGCGACAAACAGGTTAAAAAAAAATCACAAAACACTGTGAAAAATTCCAAAAACGAGCAGAGCTCCACTACCACAAGGCAAGTGCACCGCTGAAAGAAATAGACTGAAGGGGGACCCCGTGTGGCTATGCGGATAGTTGCATGCTGGGCATGCTCAGTGTGCCAGTCAAAGTTCTAGAAACTTTGGCAGACGTTTTCCGTGCTGGGTTCCATCTGATGATATCACCCAAATGTGAGGACTTCCATCCTGCTTGTCCTAGGAGAAGGCATGATACTGAAATAATCCTGTCTTTTTTCTTTCTATATTTTTAGCTCACGATAATATTCAAAAACATGAAGGAATGCATTGACCAGAAGGTATATCAAGCTGAAATAGACAATATGCCAGCAGCTTTTGTGGATGGGTCTGTAAATGGAGGTGAGAGGCCTGCTGGAAGCAGTCTAGCCATCCAAGAAAAAGTACCTGGGTACCAAATTGAGATTAAAGCTGCTTATATCGGCACTATCATAGTGGTTCGCCAGATGGGAAGACAGCTATCATTCTCCATTCGCACAGCTGAAGAGATTGCACAATCCTTCACAGAAGAGCAGGATTTACAACTTTGTGTGAGAGGCTGCCCCTCTAGCCAACAGATCTCTAGGACTACATACCCGCTGAAGTCTCCAGCAAGTGCCATAGGAGCTGCCAGGATTCTGTGTAAAGAGAAACTGCCAGTGGAGGATGTTTACTTCCAGTCCTGTGTATTTGATGTTGTAATGTCAGGAGACAGAAATTTTACGTTGGCTGCTGCCAGCGCCTTAGAAGATGCCAAAGCATTTCACCCTGATGCTGAAAAACTGCACATCTTCAAAAATGTGGCAGAGTGCAATTACTTAACCCCATCTCTTGTCTTTTTCCTTGCTCTTCCTGTTTTCCTGATGCACTTTTAATCCACACTGTGAGGTACACAACTCTGTTCTTACTTCTAGTGATAGGTACTTTCTTTAGAAGGTCCCTCCAGGGAAGAGAGTCACTTTGCAATACATAAAATCTGAAGAGATACAGGGCTGTTCTGTGGCTTAACCGCTATGCTAGATCACAATTGTCTTGTGTGCAAGACCCTTTAATCTCTGTAAGAGGTTCTTGCACAAGGGAACTGTGTGCTGGTGTAACAGAAATGGCAAATGTTTCTATATTTACAGTTCATTTGGGAGATTTTGAAACCCCACAGTCTGTAAGTTAATACAGCTCTCTTCTTTTTAAATGCCAAGATTGTGCTACTTTCCTCCGTAGTACTCATAAAAACACCAGTGATATTCTTATAATGCTAAAGGCTCTGTGGTTCCATTACCAAAGAACTGCACATGAGGCTGTTCTTGCTGTGAAGAAGAGCCACTGATAATCAAACCATAGCTTCTCCTTAAAATAGCAAGGAACTTGTCTAGGGAGAGATACTGTAATATGCAAAGATACCAGTAGAAGAAAGGCTCACAAGTAACAATTTTCAGAGGCTTTGTCCAGCTAAGTTTGGACATAGCTGGATAAATCCTGAGTTTTAAATTTCCCACCCCACCAAACAGGTTAGTTGTTGCCAGGTTGATCATTATCCGGCTAAAAAAAAGGAAGTGCAGAGGCATTCTGCTGATATTCACTGCTACCCAGATAGCCTTGTCTGGGTAAGTTAGATAATGGTAGAGAGCCAGCTATATTCTGATCTCCCCACAAACCTAAAATAAAGGGTTGCTTGCCATAATAGCCTGAGGCCCCTCTCAGACTCTGGGCCTCCTCCTGCCCTCTCACCCCACTTAGAATCGCTACCTCTACAAACCCCTAAAACACGAAAGGCCAAGCCATGTTCCTGGCATCCTGCGTTGCTCTGACAGCAAGACCGGTACCCTACGTTGTCAGAGCAACATGGGATGCCAGGAGCACGGTAAGTTTCTATCACTTCCCGGCTTGGCTTTGGAAGTTTTGGGGGGTTACAGATGGGCCAGGAGAGTGAAGGTAGGGGTTCTGGGTGGGGAGGGTGTGTGGGCCACCTCCCCCAGATATAGGCTGTAACTTATTTTGAGCATTGGGGGGAACTGGGCACAATGCCCTGACATTTTTTAATTATTTTGGGGGCTAGAATAGAGGAGGGGGATTAGACCTGTTTGCTCGAGAACTTTTTTTTTTTTTTTTTACTTAAATTAACTATATTCGGAATATACCCAGATAACTTTAACCAAGGATATTCAGCAAGAGACTTGTCTCTCTGAATATTTAGCAAAATGTATCTGGGTTACTTTGCTGCTCCCCACCTTACTATGGATCTCTGAAGAAATAGATAAAAGTTAATACTCGGTGAAGAATTTAGTACAGTATAACAAGTAGAAATGTCACATCTTTTCTGATAACAAATCAACTATTTGTCTACTCTGTCTTGGGGCTACACATCTTTAAAGGACAATTTTCCAAGAGATCTACACAGGTGAAAAGCATTTTATCCATGTTATTGCCCTCCCTCAATGCAGCTAAAAGCTTTCAGCTGAATTAAGAGGGCAGAGGAGGTACTCCTGCAGGGAGGGGGGTGTTTAGGTCAAAGGAGGAAAAGTACTTGTGTAGATGACATTTTGAAATCTTTGCATTTAGCATTTTTAGCATGTATTAATATTTATAGTCTTCTTCACTCTTCACAGACAAAGTTCGAGGCAAATTACAGAGAAAAAAAACCATACATAATCCAAAATGACAAATAATATTAAAAGACAAAAACAAGAAATGTGCTCAACATTGGGAATAATACTATGCCAAGCTCAAACTCTAACAAATCACCAATCAATCTGGAAATTACTGGTTGGAGGCCTTTTTTAAAAAGTAGGCTTTTAATGCTTTTTTGAAAGTTTGAAAGCCGTCCAGATTTGAATTGGTAAGGAGTTACATGGAGTGGGACCCACAACTGAGAAGGCTCTGACCCTGATAAATTCTAGGTGTGCATGTCTGACTGGCCTTTGTTTTCAGGCCTCAGCGATCGAGATGTTTTCTATAGTCATAAAATCATGCTGACCCAGCAATCTGGGTGCTCTTGGATAACACGATGTATCAGCAAGACAAGTTTATATTGTATTTGGAGTTTAATTTGTGAGCACTTTTCCACAAAAAAAAAAAAATTACATAGTACTTCCGCTTTGAAAAACTGGTGCTAAACTCCTGGTTAAAAAAGTTCAAGATGTTTTTGTCCCGGATGTGGACAGTTTGAAAATGTCCTGCATCGGGGTCCCTTTAAAGACTCAGCAGTGGAAATGAATTAATACCTCCCTCCCTCCCCCATCTCACTGCCAATAGAATCGCACACCCCCAGCTCTGGAAATAAAGATGTGTTATTAAAGTTAAGCTTTCTTGACATCACCCCTGTTTGACCTCTTATTTGTCTTGCACTAAGTAAAAGAGTGTGATGGATATTGTATACTAGCAACTGTATCCGTTCTACGCCCGGGCGGCAAGCCTTTTTATTGGCACATATGCTCTTGTATGGAAGCAATAGCTGAAACGGAAAAACTAAATTGTTTTCACCCAGGGCAAGGGACATGGAGGCACATTTGCTAAAGCCAGGGCTGGCAAAGTTTATTTACCAAGCTGTCTCTCCCACTCCCCCACACCCCCTCTTCCTCTCTCACACACACATTCTCTCTCACCGGCATCCCCCTCCCCTCATACAGGCTCCCTCTCTCTGAAACCCACACTCAAGCATCCCCCCACCCACCCTCTCTTACCTCCCATGCTCTCTCTCCACACCCTCCCCACCTCCCTCT
Organism: Rhinatrema bivittatum; assembly: GCF_901001135.1. Lineage (NCBI taxonomy): Eukaryota > Metazoa > Chordata > Amphibia > Gymnophiona > Rhinatrematidae > Rhinatrema > Rhinatrema bivittatum. Next base: position 31,748,639 of record NC_042630.1, read on the forward strand.
TACCAACCATGCTCTCTGTTACCCCACCTCTCTCACACACACATTCTCTCTCACCGGCATCCCCCCCCCCCCATCCTCCCTCTCACCCTCACCTCCCCAACACACATTCTCTCTCACCAGCATGCCGCAGGACCCGCACCGTTCGCGGCAAAGATGAAGGCCCCCGTGTGCCGTTCGCGGCACACGGGGGCCTTCCATTTTCGTCTTGAGCAGAAAATAGCAGCGAAGACCCCGGCATGCCGCGAACGGAGCGCGTCCCGCGGCACACGCTCCATTCACGGTAAAGATGAAGGCCCGGGCGCACCGATCGCGGCACATGGGGGCCTTTCCTTTTCGTTGCGAACGGCACACCGGGCCTTCATCTTCGCCACGAACGGAGCGTGTGCCGCGGGACGCAGCATGCCAGGGTCTCTTCTGCTATTTTCTGCCTGTCCCGCGATGGCTGCTGTCCTTCCAGTTTTGAATAGTCTTCCAGCGAGGGAGGAAATCGGCGAGGTGAGGGAGGAAACCTGTGGGAAGGCGGAATTCTGTGCAAAATCTGCATTCCGCGGTAGCGCTGAATTCCCCCAGGAGTACCTCTTGTAGCTGGTGTTGTGACATGGCCGCTGTACGGCGTGTTTGAGCCACCTGCGCCATCTATCGGCGGGCTGGGGAACATGCGCGAGCACTGACGGACACACTACCAAGCCTGATATATTATGGATTGGGAAAATTATCTGTAAAATATCAAACAAAAAGGCTGCAAGGCCCAGGTCGTCTATTTTCACCATCTGCTGCAATACTCTAGATCAGGGATCCCTGAACTATGGCTTGCAGAGCTTGTTTTTCCGGCCCACTGTGCTTTTATTTCCTGCTGCTGGATGCAGGCCACAGAAGTTTTTGTTTGCTTCTTGCATGGTGGCACACAGGTAACAAGGCTGGTGAGGTTTACCTCAGGCCCCGCCAGCAAGAAGAGAATCCGAGGCAACACAAAGGCAACAAGTGCTGGCAGGAGCAATTCTGAACAACTTCCCTTGGGAAAGTAGAGAAGAGTGCAAGCAGCAGTTTCAGTGACCTTATTGAACTTGGAAGGAAAAAAACAGGTCCTAGTGCCACTGAAGCTACTGCATATGAGAGAATGGAGAAACCAAAGGCAGAGATATGCAGGGGGAGTGCTTCTGTGAGCTCTCGCAGCTGTCAGTGATTGCCATTGAGACCCATATCATACCGAGAAGTACAAGGAACCATGGAGAAGAAGCAGCACAGCAAAAACAACCCCCCACTGGCACTGGTGTTCCTGCTGTACAGAATGAAGTGGAAGTGAGTAAAGTGATGGGAAGAGAAAAGAGGAGAGGAGGTAGAGGATGTAAGGAGAAGGGGGAAGATGGAAGTACGAGGAAGGGGAAAGGTAGGAAGGGGATGTGAGACTTGCTATGCACACCCAAGTCATCCACTCATCTACCTTTACCTCCCACTACTCCACTGGGGCTAGATGCTGGGGAAGAGGTAAGGACGGGGGCAGGGTTGCCAACCTCAAATAAATCTATCTGCCCTGGGAACCGTGCCCCTGCCTTCACTAGCATTCCAAATCATCCGAAGGACCAAATATGTCCCTCCCCTTTCAAACGTCGAGGGAACACCCTTCCCTAATGATTTCAAATGTTCTATGTGGATCTTCTCTTAAAAGATTTGGGGATCCAACTTGAACTCTAGCTTTATTCTCACTTCCCCACCACTAAAGATCCTCTGTATTAGACCCATACATTCTGGGGCATCCACCACTCCTTTTGGGAAGAAACCACTAATCTAACTCCAGGAACACCAGGGTAGTTTCTAACCTTTTCAGCTCTCACTGCAATGCACTCTGGAGGTTTCATTTGTTTACCAAACCCCTTGTCCTCCCCACAGCTGTCATCTTTATTAGATTTCACTTTCCTTCCAGACTGCAAGCTTTTTTCACTTCATTGCACCTATTTGACTTGAGTTCCTCATTCTCTGCATCCCTGTATTCCAGAGTGCTGCATACCCCTCTGGCACCACATAAAACCCGAATTATAAAAAGGAAAGCAGGATAGCAAATCCCAGAATGCATTGCAAGATTGGAATTTAAAAAAAAAGTGATGGCTGAAAGAAAATGCCCACCTGTTTATGGCACCATCTGGCAACCACACCCAGACAGTGCACCTTCCATATAAACATCTGAGGGTCTGTGAGCAATGTAAGCCACAGGAGTAGATGCCACGTTGATTTGACTGAAGTGAAATATTTTGCCAATCAGTTTCATATGTTTCTGATGACTTGGTAACTCAACAGCAGCCAAATGATAAGTAGTATGGCGTCAAGAACAAAATGAATTGCCATGCTGGGTCAGATCAAGTGCCATCGAGCCCAGCATCCTGTCTCTAACAGTGGCCAATCCAGGTCACAAGCACCTGGCAGATCCCATAAAGTTGATCTAATTCCCAGGGATAACAAAAGCTTTCTTTACCTACCCAGCTAATTATGTGTTATTGACTTTTCCTCCAGGAACTTGCCCAAACCTCTTTTAAACCCCACTATGCTAGTCACCTCCATCACATCCTCTGGCAACAAATTCCACAACTTGATAGTGCACCAAATGAAAAAGTACCTTCTAAGATCTGTTTTAAATCTGCTGATTATTAGTTTCACGGTGTATCCCTTTGTTTTAGTATTAACTGAAAAGGTAAATAACCATCATTTATGTACTTGTTCATCCCATTCAAAATGTTATATAACTTTTAACATGTTCCTTTTCAGCTGTCTCTTTTCCAAGCTGAAGAGCCCCAGCCTATGTAGCCTCTCATTCAGGCAAATACAGAAAACTTCACGGGAGAGCAGGCAAGCGCCTGCTCTCCCGGCGCGTGCCCAGGCCACTCTCCTGGGCGCGCGATCCAGTAAATACATTTATGTAAATGAGGGCCCGCAGTAAAAGGAGGTGCTAGGGACACTAGCGCGTCCTTAGTGCCTCCTTTTTGACAGAAGCAGCGGCTGTCAGCGGGTTTGACAGCCAACGCTCAATTTTACTGGCGTCGGTTCTCGAACCCGCTGACAGCCACAGGTTCGGAAAACGGACGCCGGCAAAATTGAGCATCCATCTTCCAACCCGCAGGCAGATTTTTAAATGTTTTTTTTTTTTATTTTAAATGTTTTTTATTTATGGAGCCTCCGACTTAATATCGCTATGATATTAAGTCAGAGGGTGTACAGAAAAGCAGTTTTTTCTGCTTTTCTGTACACTTCCATGGTGCCAGCAGGAGTAAATTTTTGAAAGTAAAATGTGCGGCTTGGCTGCAAATTTTATTTATTTATTCGGAAAACGGACGCCGGCAAAATTGAGCATCCATCTTCCAACCCGCAGGCAGATTTTTAAATGTTTTTTTTTTTATTTTAAATGTTTTTTATTTCTGGAGCCTCCGACTTAATATCGCTATGATATTAAGTCAGAGGGTGTACAGAAAAGCAGTTTTTTCTGCTTTTCTGTACACTTCCATGGTGCCAGCAGGAGTAAATTTTTGAAAGTAAAATGTGCGGCTTGGCTGCAAATTTTATTTATTTATTCGGAAAACGGACGCCGGCAAAATTGAGCATCCATCTTCCAACCCGCAGGCAGATTTTTAAATGTTTTTTTTTTTATTTTAAATGTTTTTTATTTCTGGAGCCTCCGACTTAATATCGCTATGATATTAAGTCAGAGGGTGTACAGAAAAGCAGTTTTTTCTGCTTTTCTGTACACTTCCATGGTGCCAGCAGGAGTAAATTTTTGAAAGTAAAATGTGCGGCTTGGCTGCAAATTTTATTTTCTGAATCGCACGGGATTAACTAATAGGGTCATCAACATGCATTTGCATGTTGCGGGTGCTATTAGTTTCAGGGCACATTTTCGATGCGCTTTTACCCCTTACTCTATAAGGGGTAAAAATAGCGCGTCGAAAACGCTCGGCCAAACGCGGGCTAACAGTGCGCTCCGCCGAAGCACACTTTACTGTATCGGCCCGATTGTAAGAGAGCAGTTTCATCCCCTTTACCACTTTTGTCACCTTTCTAGTTCTGCTCCCTCTAAGCTGGGCGCATGAGCGATTGCTCATACATTTCAAAGCATCGCTTACAGGTTTTACATGGTCACTCACATACATTTTTTCTTTGTGCTATATACACACCTGGTCACTCCTTGGAGGGAGCACCAGTTTGCTAGGTCTTTCTTGAAATGGGGAGACCAGAACTCACACAATACTTAAGATGTGGTCACACCATGACTCAATACAGAGGCAATATAATATTTTCTGCTTTATTCTCCATTCCTTTTCAGATCATTTCTAAGCTTCTATTTGCTTTTTTGACTGCTGCTGCACACTGAGCTAAGGGTTTCAACACATCGTCCATGGGGACTCCAAGGTCCTTTTCACAGGCAGTAACTCTCAAAACAGAACCCAGCATCATGTACCTGTAGTTGGAATTATTTTTCCCTACATGCATCACTTAGCATTTTTCCACAAAAAAATGTAATCTGCTATTCAGTTGCCCAGTCTCCCGACGTCCTTCTACAGTTCGTTGCAAACCGCAACGAACTTTTAACAAATTTGAATAATTTTGTAATCTGTAAATCTGATCACTCATCATTCCCTTTTCCAGATCATTTATGAATATGTTAAGTAGTGCAGAACCTAGTATCAATCCCTGTGGTACTCCACTAACAACCTTTCTCCATTTGGAAAACTGACCATTTAGTCCTACCTTCTGGTTCCGGCCTTTCTAACCAGTTACTGCCTCCTATCCCATGACTTTGTAATTTCCTATGGGGTCTTTCATGGGGGACTTTGTCACATGCTTTCTGAAAATCCAAATCCTTGATCTGATGATCTGACACTTATGATAATGAAAACTGAAAATGTGATTTTACACCATAGAAATGTGATGTTTCCAAAACTTCAGATGTCTTCACGAACTTACTAATGTTTTCAGGGAGAGAGAGTGAAATTTAACCTGCTACTTCTCCAATGAATGTCACTTAAGCTGTGAAAACTGCTTCAAATCACCCTGCTACCAGGGATCCTATAAAGGTCTAGACTCAGAAGACCTTTGATTCTGGTTTTCTAGGCCAAATGAATCTCTATTCTCTATGCTACTCCACAGTGGTTCAATCACCAGAGTAAAGCAACTGTAGCACTTTATTCTTTTTAAATAAACAAAAAATAATTTCTATCTTAAAAAAACAAAGACTCTGCCAAGCTCATCTGAATGTTTTTACAACAGAGATTTGCAAAACAAAAGCAGATTATTTTTGTATAAATGAGAGGGCACCTTCCTCCTAAAGAGAATTAGTAAGTGGTGTTTTTGTTTTTTATTTTATTTAACTACAATGGTTCAGAGAACTAGTTAAGCTGTAATATAAATACCACCAGTAGATGGCCCCATGTGATAACATTAACAGCACTGATCACTGTCTAAACAACTCAGCAAGAAATAACAATCTAAATTAATAAATAAAAGTTTAACAACGCAGACCAGGAAAAATGGCATGAAATGCAAAATGGTGCCAGTACTTTTCTTAATAAAAGTGTATTTAGCCGTGGCTTGGAAAGGCAGCAATCATAATTCCAGCAACTGAAAGCTTTGACTGGCTTCCTAATGAAAGTAGATTTGCTGTAGCTGCCAACCAGCCACATGTTATACGCCTCAGTGCATTATCCCCATCCTATAGAATCACCAGAGGGCAGCAATATGGGAATCTGTAAACGGCATGCAATATAAACCACAGATCAGAAAGTCTGGATCTGCTGACCACTGTACCCTCAAGCCCTAAGCATTTTCCACACTTACATGTTGTAGGAGTCTCATACATTTTCTTCAACTGTTTTTTTCTGAGGCCGCCAAAATGTTCAGCACTGAGGAGTCTTAACTGGCCACTGTCAGAGACAGGATCCTGGGCTCAATGAATCTGGTCTGACCCAGTACATTATTTATATTCTTATGAATTTGAATTTTCAAAGAGCTTTGCAAGTACAACTTAGCATATGTGTGTGTAATGCATCAACTCTTTAAAAAGTTGAAAATACATGTGTATTTTCACTTTTGTGCGCACATATATGCGCATAGAAAAGGTGCAGTGTAGGAGTGATCCGGGGTGGGGCTGATAATTATGCGTGTAAGTTGCTATTTTAAAAGACACCACATGCGTACATTTGCTAACTTACTCTCATAATTTTACATCTGCTACGTAATTATCTGGCATGATACTAATATGTTTATTGTGTGGTGCTGAGTCGATGGGAGGTCAGGCTGAAGAACCAGGAAGGTTTCGGTGACCTGGAGAAGGACTGGGCACCCATTCAGACCGGCTGTGGAGTGTACAACATTTTTAGATATCCACCGCTTCCCGTCCCCCCCATCCCCCCTTCCCCAGCCTCACTCCCCCCCCAAGAGGAATCCATTAACCAGTTCGTAATCAGGAGGCACTGCAACAAGTCCTGTGCCTAAAAGCCGTGACCAATTTGTTTAACATCAGGCTTCTCGCCTGATGTGGGAGTGACTGAAGATAAGAGGCCCAGATGAGTAGAAACTGCCGGCGGTGATGTTCATGAGGTCAGGCTGTCCATTTTTAACATCTTATGGAGGTGGTTGCGCCATTGCCAGAAAGAGGGAGGCATTGCATCCTTCCAGTGAAGCAGAATAACTTTCTTTCCCACATAGCTGGCTTTCCGGAGGAATAGACGTGGGCCCACACCCCGTAGACCCAAGGTAGCTAGATTATCAAACAGTAAAAGAGAGGGGGACATGGGGATACTGATATCCAACAAGTCTGCCAGGTAGCTAGCTATCTGAAATCTATAATGTCGGATCAATTGGCATCCCCAAAACAGATGTGAAAGACAGCTGATGACTCAGTGACATTTCCCACAGGTATCGGTAGGCACCAAGTTTGAGTGACATGCTAAAGGAGTAGAAATGTAAGCCCGCCAGAGAAATTTATATTGCATTTCACGAAAGTATTGGTTAGGGGATACGCTCGCTATGGCACGAAAACCATGCCGAATCATTACATCAGTAACCTGGAATACCCCGTCCTTATTCCATCTATCTGCCACCAGTTGACTAGGATCCATCCTCCCTTTTACCCTTAAGGTTCTGTAGTAGGAGAGGGATGGTGCCCTCGCTTTACTGAACTGGAACATTTCTTCGAGTGCATGAAAGATTGAGGGGCTACGTACCCCCCTCTGAGTGAGAGTATACATAATGTTTCAGCTGTAAGTAAGAGAGAACTCCGGGGCCCCAATTGCCCCATATAGTGTGGTAAGTTCTTGCAATGGGTGTATGTGCCCTGCTCCATCCAGTGCGTGCCCCAGCTGAACCATTCCCCGGGATATCCAGCCTCTCACTTCCATGGTATGAAATCAGGATTACCGGCCAGGGGTAATAAGTAGGTGCTCGACTGCGGTAAGGCTAACCTCTTCATGTGGGCAGACCAAGCTGTCAGACTAGGGGCTACGAGGATCCTCAGCGAGTCCAATAACACTAATTTATCTGCCTTCACCTGTACGGCATATACACGTGTTATATGAGCATCTCTACCCCACAGCATACACGCATAGGAAAGGCTGAAGAGGTTAGGGCTGTTCAGCTTGGAGAAGAGACAGCTGAGGGGGGATATGATAGAGGTCTTTAAGATCATGAGAGGTCTTGAACGAGTAGATGTGACTTGGTTATTTACGCTTTCGAATAATAGAAGGACTAGGGGGCATTCCATGAAGTTATCAAGTAACACATTTAAGACTAATCGGAAAAAATTCTTTTTCACTCAACGCACAATAAAGCTCTGGAATTTGTTGCCAGAGGATGTAGTTAGTGCAGTTAGTGTAGCTGGGTTCAAAAAAGGTTTGGATAAGTTCTTGGAGGAGAAGTCCATTAACGGCTATTAATCAATTATACTTAGGGAATAGCCACTGCTATTAATTGCTTCAGTAGCATGGGATCTTCTTAGTGTTTGGGTAATTGCCAGATTCTTGTGGCCTGGTTTGGTCTCTGTTGGAAACAGGATGCTGGGCTTGATGGACCCTTGGTCTGACCCAGCATGGCAATTTCTTATGTTCTTAATACATGCAATGCATTGAACCTACATAAATCAATGCATTGAACGCATGTATTTTTCCTATTTAAAAAATATATGCGTGCATATTTTGTATGCGAAAGTAAAGTAAGACTTCCTTGCGCAAGTTGGCCAATTTTAAAACATGCATGTGTAAAGGGGAATTGGCGGCAGGGAGGATTGGGTGCCCCGGATCTAGGTTTATATAACCTAGCAGGGAACTTAAGAGTTCTTCGCGACTGGCTGCTGGAGGATTCTCACTACGTGAATATCCCCGCAGAACAAAACCTGCTAAGCCCCATTAATCTGAGATATCATACAAACTGGTTATAAAATATTTAAGTACAGCTGCTCATGGTCACATACGCACGTATATGCTACTGCATGCATTTGTTTGACAGTTATCCATTTGTTTGACAGTTATCATTTGTTTGACAGTTATCCATTTTGAAAATACTTATTTGCGCATGTACTTGAATTTACCAGTTCGTTAATATCTCTGCCAGTTCACTTAATCCATCTTCAGTTCACCTAGTACTTCACCCCACATCTAGACTTCCCACCTAAAAACTGCAGCCAACAGACAAGTCCAGTTTCTCTTGTATGTCAATTAGCAGGTGTAAAAGTGTACGAACAAGTTTGGTAATATATATGTCTATATTTCTTACAAAAAAGCAACTACCATGTGTACTTCTGAACCCCACCCCAGAATGCTCCAACCCACTCCTTTTTCCATAGGTAAAATGTACATATAAAATGGAAAATATGCGTGTACTTTCAATGTTTTAAAATAGCATATCTGTGAGTACATGCTACTTATGTGGGTATATGTTATTTTTATGTGCAAAACCCCTACAAAAATGTACTCCAGTACTTTTAACTGCAATGCCTTCTTAATTTAGGGGCTGGTTAATTTCACGAGCACGCTCTCTTCCAAACAGGATAAACAGAAACAAGTTCTCAAGTCCTGCATTCCTCTGACTAGGGCAGATATAAATATTTGCATGTGCTCACAGAATATCTGATTCTCCAGTAAGCCTTTTAAGGGAAACAGTGCATCCTTTATAAAGCGCATTGTATCTTGAGGTAGAGGCATCTCACAGCTTCTTTCCATAGTGCCTTTGAAAGTCAAAAACACATGGTGGCACAAGAAACATGTGCAATTAAGACCCTACTCTGGTTTTCCAGCCAAACCCGTTGTTATCTCTCCCCAAAAGCAAGTTAAGTCAAGCACCCTGGCTGAATTCAGGCCAAGAGTCAAGGGGCAAAGCGTGCTGGCACAAAACACTAAAGGAATTGGATCTCCGAAGCATACCTTGGATCACAGCACACTTTTCTTGGCATCCAGGGAATGTTTACTTCCAGGCAGCAAAAGACAGGGGTCACAGCAAGAAGAAAGAAATCTAGGGAGAACAAAACACCCTGTCATTCACAGACAAACTGAAGTTTGGCTTGGAAAAAACAGCAGCTTTAGCAAAAATGCTGTTAAAAATAACAAGCCGAATTTCACCCAACAGTTAAAACTAAACCCTCATCACCTCCCTTTTCTTTTGTTTCTCAGAAGAAGTATATTTTTGGTTGCTCTTCCTATACTTAATCGCACTACAATGATCAAATAATGCACAACTAGGTCTTATCAAACGATATAAGTCATTTCTGTATTACAACCACAATCTGGAGGAGTTTTCTCAAAATACCCAGTATTTTACTCTGCATTTAATTTTATATCAGAATGGTTTCTGTTCTCTGGGACATCTTTCTTTATAAGCCTGAGAAATGCCTCTGTCTGGTAAACTGTGCAGAGAAATAGCTGGATTATTTCAGCTTGCCAAGAGTACAAATTTTACAAAGCTAATTCCATCCATTTAGAATTAAATGAACAACATTAAATTGAAAGATAAAGCTGAAATCAGAATGCCACATTTTATGTTTCACACTGGAAAGCAAAATGTGAAAACAACTGAATAGCAGTAACTTTGAGGATCATTTTCAAAGGGCCATTTACACGTACAAGGAGTACATTTTTTAAAAATGTTACCCTTCTAAAATTTAGCATATATGGGGGAGGTGGAGTCAAGATGGCAACCTGATCGCAAGCCTGTTCGCTGCCCTGTTGTTGCTTCACTTCTTCTTTTTGCCTCTAACATTTGCTTCTGCCGCTTAGAAAGTGCTATTTTGCCTTCCAAGCATAAAGGAAGAGTTTGGCTTTTCCCCTTGGAGCCTACTCCTCCTTCAGGGCAGCTTTACCACCGACAGTGCCTGCACCCTGTCCCGGAAGAGGTTTCGGTTCCCCTTGCTGAGGCTGGCGTTGGAGAGCTTACCTCAGCCGTGGATGAAACATCTCTCAGCCCCTTAGATGACTGGCTGCCTCCGGAGGTACGAGGTTCCATGGCTGAGTCATCGGCAGTGGTTCCCAGTGAGGTCAAGTCCGCCGCCGGGAAAGAGGGAGCAGCGGCATTTGGAACTCTCGTGCAAGTGCTTCCGCTATCGTCTGGAAGCAATTCTGGAGTACCTGGACAGGGTACGGTTTCAATCGCGTCTGAAGATGAAATTTGTTTATCTTTTCCGAATCTTCAGTCCAGCGGGGTCTTCCTTTCTCCAGAGAAACTGGCAGTCATAACCTTAGACTCTTTGTGGGATCTTATTGTTAATCCTGGGAAAATGATCACCTCTTGTGATCTTAAGGTAACTGCTGTTTCCCATCAAGTTGAGAATATTTCTAAGAACTGTATCTCTCAGTATCAAAAATTATCGGGAAGAATTAAAGAAGTGGAGGGGGTTATTCAATCTTCTAAAAGAGCGCAAGCTTCAATTATTCAAGATTGTAACGTCCTGAATAGAAAATACGAATATACAGAAAATAAACTGCATTATTTGAATCTACATTTGTTGAATTTCCCTAGAGTAGTGGGTGAAAATCTGTGTTCTATGTTTAAACGATATCTTTTGTATATATTGGCTTTTTCCTCTGATTCCACCCCTACCATGGGTAAAATATTTTTTTGTCCTGCCATCTCGCTCTTCTAATCAAGACCAAATCATGGGATAGGAGGAGATGCATAGAGAGAGGAATATCTAGTAAGAAAAAGGAAGTGATAATCCCCTTGTACAGGTCCTTGGTTTGGCCTCACCTGTAGTACTGTGTTCAGTTCTGGAGACTGTATCTCATAAGGGACAAAAACATGCTGGAGGCAGTCCAGAGAAGGACAACCAAATTGGTGGGAGGTCTCCATCAAATGACTTATTAGACGAGGTTGAAGGACCTAAACATGTATACCCTGGAGGAGAGGAAGAACAGAGGAGATATGATACAGACCTTCAGATACTTGAAAGATTTTAATGATGCACGATCAACAACAAACCTTTTCCGCTGGAAAGAATCCATTTGTGGGCCAATACACACCAGGCTGATAACATAATCTGATAGAACAAAGCCCCCTTATGTACATCCGAGTCCACGGACCAATTCAGTAAAACAGATTCAGAAGGAGGACTGACAGGCTTGCCCAGCAATTTATGAGCAAAAGAAAAAACTGCAGCCCAAAACCCCTGTACCCGTGGGCACATCCACCACATGTGAAAAAAAGATCCCCTTTTACCACACCCCCTCCAACAAAGGTCTATCTGATCAGGAAAAGCCTTATGAAGACGCAGAGATGGAACTCCATTTCGTACTCAAAAAGAAATCTGGTCTCAATCCTCCTCTGATAACATCCGCCCCAAATCACGCTTCCAGGCCATAGCAAAGGTCGGTTTTCAACAGAAGTTCTGATTAAGGAATCGATAAAGATGAGAGATCACCCCTTTCATGTGACCAGCCTGGTTGCACCAATGCTCAAATTGAGTTTTCCCCTGGGATAAATTCAACCCCCACCCTTTCCGAAACCAAAAAGTGTCTTATCTGGAGAAAATGAAAGATTTTCCCCTACCCTTTCCCAAATTTATCTCCTGGAAAGTAACATAACCCTGAACTCCCCAAAAGAGGACACCCAATGTCTAAAATGAAAGCAAAACTGTCCAGCTGGGAAAGAAGAATTGTAATTTAAAGCTATCTGCGGGAGCCCGCCAACTTAATCTTCCATTGTCACCAAACCTTCAATGTAGTGCTAACCGTTAGAGGCATACACTGGAGAGGCAGCCAAGCAGAACACCGCTGCCAAATCAACGCCCATAGAGGAGTTCCCCCCACCATAGCCTGCTCCAGTCATACCCACTGCTTGCCAGTCACAGATATCACAAAGCTGCGCTGCCGTGTAATACCAATTTATGTTGGGTGCTCCCAATCCGCCCTGCAGTTTATGACTATACATAACCTTACAGGCTCTACGCGGAGGTTTGCGTTTCCAAATAAATGCAAAAAATCGGCGTTGCCAGCCCTTCAACAAAGCAGTAGAGGTATGAATAGGGAGAGACTGAAAAATAATCTAGCTGCGGCACTATGTTCATTTTAATAGACACTATTCTTCCCAACCAGGAAAACGCAGGGCAAGACCAAAGATCTAGATCAGGAAATACAGTCATTAAAAGCAGGAGTAGTTTAACACAAATAACTCATCTAAAGAGCTGCTAATCCGAATACCCAAATACTTAATGCTCTTTCTAGCCCATTGAAAAGAGAACCCACGTTTCAAAAGTGGCAACTGTTCAGAAGGAACAGTAAGATTTAATAGTTCAGATTTTTCTATGTTTAACTTAAAGCCCGAAACCCCGCTAAAAGTACTCATAGCAGCAACTACTTCCTGTAAAGAGAAAATCGGGTTTGTCAGGAGAAACAGATCATCATCAGCAAAGAGAGATAATTTAAACTCCCCATCCCCCACATGTACCCCAGAAATCTCCGAACAGAGATTGCTAGTGGCTCTAAAAACAAAGCAAACAATAGTGGGGACAAAGGGCAACCCTGCCTTGTCCCACACTGTATCGGAAAAAAGGAAGACTAAGAACCGTTGACTTTAACACAGGCCTTGGGATCAGAATATAGTTGACCTAAATAATTAGGAAAAAATGACCCAAAATTCATTTTCTCTGAAACCCGAAACAGAAAAGGCCAGTGTACCAAGTCAAATGCTTTCTCAATGACCACAGATAGTAAAACTACAGGGATCCGCTTGTGCTTAACCCACCAAATCAAATCTATAATTTTGTGCACGTTATCAGCAATCATTCGACCGGGGATGAATCCCGACTGATCAGGATGTACAACACAAGCCATTATCCTATTCAAACGGTTGGTCAAGACTTTAGCTAAAATCTTTAACTCTACGTTAAGCAGTGAGATGGGTCGGTAAGACCCACATAAAGTTGGATCCTTCCTGGTTTGGCAAGAATAGTTATCCCAGCAACATTGGACCCTGGGAATATTGGGTTACCCATGTGCAATGAGTTATACCACCTCAGAAGAATAGGGATAAACGCTGAAGAAAATTTTTTATAAAAAAGGACAGTAAAACCTTCTAAACCTGGGGCTTTATTCACCTTGAGATCTTTGATCACCTGAGAAATCTCAAAGGAAGTGATTTCAGCATCAAAGAATTGACGTTCCTCCTCAGACAGACAAGTACTGGTTGATCCGATCCTCAAATATAGAAGAGTCCGCCGTATATAAATTACCATAAAAAAGAGTAAACTGGTAGTGGATCTCCTTAGGAGACAAAAGCATCTCCCCCTTATCAGATTTAATCTTGGTGACCACTTGTTGAGACTCCCACTTTTTGAGCCTACGGGCCAACAGACGGCTAGCTTATTACCCCACTCAAAATGCTCCTACTGAACCTGCTGCATATGAGATGCTATCTGATCAATCTCCAGTGCTTGTAATTTATCTCTCACCTGCAGTATTCATCTAAGGACAGACTCAGATAAAGTATCTTTATGCCTCTTTTCCAGACACAAAAGCTCCTCTATCAATTGTGTTTTCATTGCTAGTTTCTGTTTCTTAACAAACGTCACCCTAGTTATCAGCCTCCCCCTTAAGACTGCTTTTAAATTACCCCAAAGGAGAGAGGGCTGGATATCATCTGCATCATTAATAACAAGGAACTCCCTAATATCTTGCAAAATTTGAAAAGAAAAGGATTCATCCCCCAAAAGGGAAACGTTCAGCTTCCAAAACCGCCCACCCTCCCCCTGGCTGGGATAACGCAAAGTCAACCATACTGGGGCATGGTCTGACCAAGAGATGTGGCCGATCTCTGTTTGGGAAAGTCGGGAAAGCAAAAATTTGTCCACTAAAAGAAGTTGATCCTAGAGTAAGAGTGATGGGGCACGGAATAAAAGGAGTAATTCCTTGACCTTGGAAAAAGATGACGCCACGCATCAATCAGGTTCCATTGCTTTATTGACATTTTAAAAGATGCCCTATCTTTCTCAGAACCTGAATCACTCCCCCTTGAATTATCCAAGCTAGTACATATGGTTATATTAAAATCCCCTGCGATAATCAGCAAGTCCTCCCCTTCAGACAACAAAAAAGTATTGAGAGCAGAAAAGAAATTTTCCTGCTCCTCGTTGGGAGCATAAACATTCATCAGTGAATATACCGTAGTTCCTCTTCTAACTGAAACTGAACCAGCAGAAACCTCCCAGAAGGGACAGCAACACTTTTAACAATCAAACCCTTAAAATCCTTGTGAAACAGGATCCCCACACAAGCATACTTTGAAGGAGAAGCGGCAGCAAAAATCTGAACAGGGAAAACATGCTAGCGCAATAAATGTTCATACCTTTTTTTTTTAATGCATTTTTGCCTTGTCAAATGGGGGTGGAGGGGGGGTTGCTACCAGGGTTTAGAGGGATGCGTTTATTGATGAATGTGTGGCGAGCGTAAGAGTAACTGCTTGTCGCTTATACTGTTGCATTCACCTTTAATAAACAGTTTGAACAATTAAATGCGTTTCTTGCAAAAGCACTATGGATGCCCCATCTCCTAAAAGATCAGCTCTGAGAAGCTGCTGCTTGCGAAGAACATTCAGTCCCCTTACATTCAGGGCCAGAATTTTAAAATCAGCCATCTAAAGAAAGAATTGGCCAAAAAAAAGTAATGCCCCGTTCCTCCACCCTTTCCCGAACCAATGGAAACCCTCCCAAAATACCCCAGCTTCCCTTTTTTGAATAACCACCCTAATAACCCAAGTTCACCCTGATTTGCCAAAATATCCCCCAACCCAAAAACCCCCATCCCTTCCCCACACTGCCTGCTAGTAAACCCTAGAAGACATGAAAACAAATATGAAAGAGTACATGATAAGCAACTGAAAAAATGAGATGTAAAACTGAGCTCTAACAATAGGCTCCCGAGAGCCCCCGCCCCCCCCCATGAAAGAAAAATTAGCTTGAACAACAAGCATGAGAATTCCCTGCAACTTTTAACATCTAAAAGTCACCTGATCATATTAACAGCAAATATCCAACATTCTGGCCCTGAAAGAAACTTGCCACTGAGAAACAAAAAGGGACAAGCACTTTATATATCAGGCACATCAGCCTTTCCCACTGTTTTTCAATGATAATGGGTCTCCAGAATGCCGCCTAAGCCTGCAACCTCCCTTCACTACTCTTTACCAGCGGAGAACTTCATCTTTAGACAAGGTAGCCAGCATTTTAGACATTGACAGGGATTTGACTGCAACTCCCACTGTAGCTAAGTTGGCCTCTGCTTCTGCTAGTCTTGGCCTTGGAAGTAGTACCATTAATCGTTATGGCTAGACCCACAGGGAACAGTCACCTTTATCGAAATTCCTCTTTGCGCAGGGCAGTTGTCACAGCTCTAAAATCCAGTCTCTTCTTCATAGTTATCAGAGAAAGATCTGCAAACATCGCGATCGGGTGTGATTCCCACAACCATATTTGTTGTTTTCTGGTCACCGCCAAAACTTGCTCTTTAATCAGGAACCGAAGAAAATAGGCCACAATATCTTGGGGCCTATTCCCCATCTTCGGGCCCAAGGATCGACACGCTTTCTCAATTTCCACCTGCACTGTTGAAAGAAGAGACTCACACGATATAGCCTGGCTCAAAACGAAAGCACATATTTTTTGCAACACTTTGCGGCAGTCTTTATACTCCGACGACTCCGGTACTCCATGGAATCGCAAATTACAGCGGCGATTCCGATTCTCCAAATCCTCCAGCTTAGCGTGGAGATCGGCAAAATCCAGAGTTATTTGCTCACATCAATCTTGTAAAGTCTTTAACGTATCGGCGTGAGCCTCCAATCGCATGTCGCACTCACCCACCCATTGGCAGACATCCGCCATTTCCTCCTTGAAATCAGAGATCATAGCCTTACGTAATTTGCAAAACCATTGTTGGAATTCATCACAAGTTGGGAAATCTGGTAATTGCACCTCTGACCCTCCGATATGTGGAATGTCCTCCATGGCCTTGGGCTCGTTGGGGCTTGCCAGCACATAAGAAAACTGCCAAAAATCGGGACCTTTTCATTTAGCAGCCATATACCATTCAGACTAGTATACTCCAAACCTAGATGGCACTCAAAAACGGCCAGATGGATAGGGATTACAAAATATTAACTCTGGGGGCACCAGAGCTCAGATTCAAGCAGCCATCTTACCTGAAGGCCACACCTCTTCCCATCAGCTTGGAATCTATTTAATGTTTGGGTACTTGCCAAGTACTTGTGACTTGGATTGGCCAGTGTTGGAAACAGGATGCTGGGCTTGATGGACCCTTGGTCTGACCCAGTATGGCATGTCTTATGTTCTTATCTGGCATAATCGATATTAGGGATGTGAATCGTTTTTATAACGAATTGAAATATCGTACGATATTTCTTAATTCGTTATATATCGGCTAAAACTTGAAACGAACACTTTTACCCCCGATTTTTTGTGAAAATCATTTTTCACCTGTTTATTTTTGTTATTTTTTGTTACTTTTTTTTAGGGCGCACTAAGCCAAAAAACGATTTTTTACTAAAAAAAAAAAAAATGCCGATCCGCGGGAAAACGAGATTTTTCCACGGCCACACAAACCCGAAAGCGCAAATGATCGGGCACCCGATGCACATCCCTAATCGATATTAGACTTGTTTGTTGTGTATTACTGGCTGGGTGGGAGTTCAAGCTGAAGAACCACGAAGGTCTCAATGACTTGGAGGACTGGTGAATTAATTGGTTAATGTGTTAATTTCATTTACATGTGCATGTTTTAAATAAAACTGGCTGATTTATGCAAGTAAATCCTATTATGCTTTCACGTGTAAGATGTACGCATATATATTTTGAAAATAGGCAGCAAAAGTACATGCATTCAATGCACTGCATGTATTCACGTGTGAGCAAACATACATACATATGTTGCAGGATAGATATACCATTAGCTTGGGTTATAAAATTCTTGCGTACATCTGCTTGCAGCTATACACGTGTGTATATGCCATGCACGAATTTGTTTGGAAGTTATTCTCTACCTGTAGAAATGGCCTTTTAGAAACCTTTTAGAAAATGTTTTTTGCTTATTGTTTAATTTTTATGCTAGTTTTTGATGTACACTGCCTTGAACTGTGGAAAAGGTGGTTTATAAATAAACAAATAAATAGGTGAGAGATGTTCCGGGGTGGAGTCTGGGCAGAGTTAGGACTTACACACATACTTTTTGATTTTAAAAGGTATGCACCTAAATTCTCTTCGCAAAACTATTGCTTACCAAATAGCAGCTGTAATTGTGCGCATGTAGTTGTGCTGGGATAATTTTCAAAGCGGATTTATGCACATAAGCTCACTTTGAAAACTGGTGCAACTCGTTTGTGTCGTGCAAGTTACCAGTGATGTTACAAAGTTACTCTCCCTATGTAGTGGAGGCCCAACACTGTGTTGCTGTTTGTGGGTAGCACTGCTGCATCTTGAAACAGTTTGCTATTTTGTTTCTTTGAAATAAGTTTTGGTGTAGGGTGCATTTAAAAAAAATACTGAGTCCCTCACCTATGAGTCCACCTGCTTAATTTCAGCCACAAATGTAGGTGCCTGAGGTCGGCAGAAAATGTTCCTAAGTCTAGAAGGCCAAAACCTGGCAGCCTAGACTTCCAGCTGGCCATGACATGCCGGCTAATTCCTCTCAAGGAAAGCCCCCACAACTGCAATTTTCCTCCCTCTCTCCTTTCCACTCTAAAGTTAAAAAAAAACAAAAAACAGCTCTGTGGCAGCCCAATCTCCCTGCCACTCTCTGAAGCCTGAAGTTACAAATAATACCCTGGCAGCCCAATCTCCCTCTCACTGCCCCCAGAAATTCCAAAGTTTAAAACAATGTCCCTTGCTGACCTGGAACCCTCTCCCTCCCACTCCCTGAATTTCCTACCAACCTCTAGCTTAGATTCAAAGATATTCTGCCGGATAGCTCACTAGTTTATCCGGCTAAATGAATAGTTGGGCACTTATCCAGCTAATAACTTGGGTTTGCTGAACGTATTGGCAACGTCGTGGTGGTGGGGCTGGGGCAAGCATTGAATTCTTACACCCTTATGGAATTAGATAAAATAGCCCCCATTTCACTGAACTACACCTATTGACCCACCTTGTGAAACTTCAAATCTTTTCTCTTAGTCACTTCTGTCTGTCCTAACTGGATGGTAAACTCCATAAAGCAGGCGCGTTCGCTAACGTACAGCGCCGCGTAAGTCTTGTGGCGCCCCATAGAAATGATGAATACTTGTAAGAACGCGTGAAAGAGCCGCAAACGAGCAGTTGTCAGGATTGAAGCCTTTAACGATTAAAGCCACTGCTCCCTACTTTCAAACCTGTGCAGATTCAGTTATCCCCCTTTTTCTAAGACTGCGCAAGTTGTGGAGAAAAGGTGACGGGGTAAAAACTCCCTTGCAGAAACTATAAATAGAACTGAATCACTGCTACCCCTCCCCGCAAACCTTTTCAGGGACTTTTCAAGGGGTGAGAAAGGCTGTCATAAATTAAGAGCCATGTGGGGAAAGAGATGTTTTGTTTCTGACAGGAATTAAAAAAATAAATACATATAAAATGAAAATGAGAAGAACGGGTCCTGGTCAAGGCCGTTCGGTGCCTGTTATACAAAACTCCTAGATTTATTTTCGCTTTCCGTTTATGTAACTGACGCTTATTTTTAACTACCTGTTTGTTAAACTCCGTTATCTTTAACCGCAGAAGGAGCCCCAGCATCGCGCCCTAGCAAACTAGAGCGGGAACCGCCCGAAGAACCCCCCGAGCCCCGCCTTCCGTGCCCGCCGATGTCCTCATTGGTTGCTACTGCCGTCGCTCCCTTACGTCACTCAGGACTTTTTTGTTGTTGTTGTTTTCCCCCTCTCCCTCGCCACTTTCGGCAGCAGCCTGTCCACGCGCTTCAGGCCGCCTTCCCATTGGCCAGGCGGCCCCAGCGTGTCGGTCCAGCGACCAATCGGCGAGCCGTGCACGAGGCGAGCACGACCGATCACGCCGGGCGGCGCGTGGAAACCAGGAAGAGGAGCGCCACGATTGGTGGCTGGAAGGTGCGGAAGTGGGAGGAGCTGGGCGAGGGTGTGGGGTATATAGTAGCTGCTCTTCCGCTTTATGTTTACAAGCACTTTGGTTGCCTTAAAGCACCGTGTGGCAATAAAGAGCTCGCATAAGAAGCAGTTGTCTAGGCTCATTTTTCCTCTACAAACACTATTAAAGTAGCCGGGCAAGCCTTTTCCTAAGGCGGCCCATCCTTGACCAGTGCCTTTGTTTATTTTTATCATACACACACAAGCCACCATGGTGGTCTTCAAGAAGATCAAGAACTTCGAGCTGCTGTTCAGCGAGAGTGACAAGGTCTACTGTAGCGGCGAGAAGGTGACTGGCCGGGTGTTGGTTGAGGTGGCCGAGGTCACCAGGGTGACGACGGTGAAGCTGGTGGCCTGCGGTGTAGCCAAAGTACTGTGGTCCAAGGCCGCGCATCAGTGCAAGCAAGAGATGGAGTACCTGCGCTATGAGGACACACTCCACCTGGAAGACCATCCGGCTGGTGAGAACCATTGTAATGTTTTATGTGCTTATTAGTTAATTGCAGCAGTTATTGGTGCTGTCTGACCTGTGACTGATATGTTATGGGTGCTCCTTGGTCTGCTTTTGGGCATTCCCAGGGGTGTTCAACTCTGGTTCTTGTGATTGCTATTTTTACAGTAACCACAATATAGCAGCTATAAAGAAATAAATACAGATCCTTTGCCAGGATTAATGACTATTTTCAGCTGGAATTCATAAGTCGTATTTAAGTATTGAAACTTTTTGTTTTATATAGTGATAATCTTATACTATTGCATAGTTGCACCCCTAAATAGCACTGGGCAGGCTGGATGGCTCATTTTGGTCTTTATTTGCTCTGTTTATATATTCTGTGGGAATAGATGCATAATATATAAAGATAGACGGACAGATGTGGATGTGTTGCGGGAGCTTGACTAGCATTCTAAAACTGGCCTTTGACTCGCTGGTGTGCTTCCTTAGTAATTACTCTTTCATATGGTGTTGTGGGTATTTAAATGTACTGTTACAATAAAAAATTTATACCGTGGCGGCTTCCTGAACGCATGATGTTAAAGTATTTCTTATCTGCACATCTTTGCTGCAGATGCCTAGGGTGTAGTTTGTGGGTAATGCACAAGTTGGAAATGGTATGTGGTGTAAATGTTTGAGGCACAGTTAGGTGAGCCTGTTATGAAGTAAGGATATTTATTTATTTAAAAAAAAAAGACTCTTAATTATTTATTCTGGTGGAAGATCAGTCGGAACAGTGATTTAGCAGCTGTTTGCCAATGTACAACTTATAATCCTTAGTTTTCAATTCTAATGTTTGCAAACCTATATTTTGAGACATGAAAAAAGAGGAAAAAAATGTCCATGTTAAGGCAACTTGTGTTGGAAACATTGCGTGATGCATTGATATCAAAGAAGATGGTGATAACATTGGTAATTGTCATACCCTAGGTCATCATATGAAATAAGTACAACTTAACTGCAAATGTGGCTTTAGGGATCAAGTGATGAGCAGTTAGGCTTGGTTTTGCTGAGTTCAGTTTTTCTGGTTAGGAGTCAGTATAGTTCTTATGGTACTTTATACTGAATGGGACCTGCCAATGGATATCATTTAGCAAGGACTTAACTTTGAAGGATAATTCCTGTGTAAGGGGCTTGGAAGGACAAGAGGGATTAGATGTTTGTCTGTTGGCAAAACATTTTGGTCCAGAGAGTGACATGTCCCTTCCTCTTGCTAGGTGAATGGGAATAGATTGAAATATCTATTGGGTTGTACTTTCCAGAAGATAACATCTGTTAGACTGTAAAAATATTTAAAAATACAATAAATTATTACCAGCTTCACAGTGAAAGACTAGTATAAATAAGCATGATTTGCAGAGCTTTAAAAACAAACTTACAGAATGTATTTTAATTGGAAGAATTTGTGACTGTGAGGAATAGGTCTAAAACATTGTAAAAACTTTTCGTTTTGTTTTGCTTTTCCAGATGAGGATGGATCTGTAATTTTGAGACCTGGAAACAAATACGAATACAAGTTTGGCTTTGAGCTTCCTCAAGGGTGGGTACTGGCCTAAATAGCTTTCTCTGGCTTTCCTGTGTTGATCATTGTGATTCTCTCAAGCATCTGTGTACCATTGACTCACTTTTTGTCATTTACTTCTTGTGTTACAGGCCTTTGGGATCCTCCTTTAAAGGGAAATATGGCTGTGTGAACTATTGGGTGAAGGCTTTCCTCGCACGCCCATGCCAACCCACTCAGGAAATCAAGAAGCCTTTCGAGGTTGTGGACCTTGTGGATGTGAGCACTCCAGATCTAATGGTAATTGTCAAGGCTTCTTCCCATAAAAGGCATGCTTTCAAAGATTGTAGTTCATAATAGGAACCTAGCAACAACGCTGGGGAAAGGTAATAGCCTAAAGGTGGGAGTAGGACATTGTATCTGTGGGATATAGTAGGCTGCTTAAAGCAGTGAGGGACAATAGAATGTGAGATTTCAGGATTTTTTTGCTCTGCTTGTACCTTGTAGCTATAGATTTTTTTTTTTTTTTTAATTGGTACAATAGTGATAGAGAGGTCACCCTCTGTATACTAATGAAACTCATTTAGTGCCAGAATGCAGTTCATAGGCCAGGATATTAGATGTTCATGAAGTTTTATATATAAAACTTAGAAGGCTGTAGATTGAGTAGCGATTGGCTTGGCACAGACCACAAGGGTCACAGAAATCCAACACCACAGCGCAGAAGATGAAGAGGTATAATGAAGGATGCCAGCTGAATGAAATGGAATACTCTACTTGGATGCCTAAACTAACAAGTCTGTAATTCCTTTTTATGCACAGTGCCCTGTTTCTGCAAAGAAGGATAAGAAGATGTCCTGCATGTTTATTCCTGATGGGCACGTTTCTCTCCGTGCCAGCATTAACAGAAAAGGCTTCTGTGAAGGTAGGTCCTTTGGCTGCTTTGAGGGTTATGAGGTGGAAGAGGGACGTACAGAGCAGATGAAAACTGGTGCCATATGGGCTGCTAATCAACCCGTCTCTTCTGCCCTCTTGTAGGAGACGATATCTGCATCTGTGCTGACTTTGAAAACACTTGCTCGCGCATAGTAGTGCCCAAGGCGGCCATCGTAGCCAAGCACACTTACTTGGCTAACGGTGAAACCAAAGTCTTCATCCAGAAGCTGTGCCGTGTGAGAGGGAACCACATCATCTCTGGCATGACTGATTCCTGGCGTGGCAAGAGTATACGGGTACCCAAGATCAAGCCCTCCATCCTGGGGTGCCATATCCTAAGAGTGGAGTACTTCTTACAGGTGAGCATCCTGTCTGCAGGTCGTCCAGAGCACAATTACTCGGTTTGTCGTCAGTCTAAAAAACATTAATAGGCACGAGCTAATCCGAACCCAAGTGCATACAAAGGCAGATACTAGGTTGACTTAATTCTTTGATGAACAAAATCTAAACACATAAATACAATAAGCTAACAGTAGTAACAATCAACTTCTTGGACCTGCTCTTTGTGCCTCAGTGAAAAACAAGTTTTTGCTAAGTTAATAAAATATCTTTTTTGGATTTGTATAGCTGAAGGGAGGATGTAAATACTGCAGTGTGATATGGTGATCCTAACTAAGCATTTTATTTCTCTCCCCCACTTGTTTCTACAGATTTATGTCAGTGTGCCTGGATCCAGAAAGGTCATCCTGGACTTGCCCCTGGTCATAGGCACCACCTCCTCCGGCTTCAGCAGCCGCAGTTCTAGCATGGCTAGCCAGACCAGCTCTGAGATGAGCTGGGTGGATCTCAACATCCCTGGAACTCCAGAAGGTGGGTTCCTAATCCGTTGGTTATCTGGGTTCATTCTCTGGTTTCAATAGTCATGATGGGAGGTGGCCTGGTGTGGTTCACTTATTGAGACCAGCTCTGTTCTTCAGTGCTGTTATAGCAATGAGTTGGTCATCTCTTGACAGTTAATGGAGAGTAGTGCCCCTTTTTTCTTATGCAAAACACTGAAGGTACAGAAACAAGTGTAGAGAATCCATGAAAGAAAGCTGGGTGTGGGTTTTTTTTTTGGGGGGGGAGCCCGTATGTATTTTAAAAGCTTTGAATTTCTGTACTAAAGATTAGAACAGCTCATTAGTATACAGCTGTTAGGATTAGCTAAGCCAGGAGCTCACACTTGTCTTGTTCCCTCTTTACAGCACCACCATGCTACCTGGACATTATCCCTGAGGATCACAGGCTGGAGAGCCCCACCACTCCCCTGCTGGATGACCTGGACAATGCTTGCGACAGTCCCATTTTCATGTATGCTCCAGAGTTCAAGCTGATGCCACCACCCACTTACACAGAGGTGAGACATTTTGGGTGAACTCGCAGACCTGTCTCTGATCCATGTATGCTGCAGTCAGATGTCAGGCTGCCTAGCATTGTCATGGTGCTTTTACACTTTCACACCAGTTTTTTAGTCATCTAGAACTTGCTACTTTTCCCAAAGTAGTTTTCTTCAGGGTCTCTTATCCCTATCAGTACTACTCCAGCATGAACACAGACTTCTCCACAGATCCAGCAGTGCATGTTCCAACTTGATGCTATTAACATTTTATCTTTTCTACATGTTTTATATCTAATAAAAGCAAAAAGGGTGTTTTGGGGGTAGCAAAATCCTTACCTCTTTTTTTTATTGCTTTATACAGGTGGATCCTATCAGCGCCAACAAGAACATGAATGTTCACTGAATCAGCAAACAGCTGCTTCAGCCGCCTTAATTTCCCATCTATGGACTAGGCTTCATGATTTGCACTGAGATGAGTGCGCAGGGAGAATCTGCGTTCGGGCATGAAAGGAAATGCTGCAGCAGGGCAGCTGTGCCCGCTGCTGGCCGAGGGGAAGAAACGCACGCTGCGCCGTGACCTTTCCCTTTTCAAGTCCGTTTCCAAAGTCTACCGCATTTAGATTCTGGATGGACCGCAGGGCTCTGTTTGTGCCCGAGAAGCCTTTTTCTACTTCCCAGCGAGCACCTTGCACGGCCGTCGGTCGGTGTACTTAGAACCTGGGAGTGCCTTCTGAAGATGAACTAGAGGAGCATCTGCTCTAATGGGACTGAGTAGATATTAACTAGAGAGAGCCGTAGATTCTGTTGAACATGAAAAGGTTGATAAATGAGTTCTTTGTGAGTCTGAAAATCTACTAGAAAGTTGAAAGGTGGTTTTTTTTTTTTCTTCCTTATTTAGAAGACATCACTCGTTTGTGTCTCCAAATTTCAATTGAACTTCTGATAAGTGTTGTAGCTTTTTTTTGAACTATATTTCTCTCTTGCACTGACCCCTTTTATATTAGGGGCTCTGAAAAAAATCTCTCCAGCCTGCTAGCATTCCACTGAAGGGGGAGGGCAGGAAGATAATTAAAAACAAAAAAAAAAAAAATCAAAGGCAAGGGTGATGGGAGGGGATGGTCAAAGTGATGAGACGGAGAGACCGGCGCTGCACAAACTGGCTGCGTCTTTAAGCAGAGGTGGAAACAAGCCTTCAGCATTTCTTCCCCTGCTTAGAGAGCAGCTGTTCCTGCAGTGGTGACTGCATCTGCACTTCTTTGAACGTCTCTCTGTTCTTCTAATGGCGCTAGGTTGGAGTGGACCTCTGTCCGTCTTCCCTTGCACTTTTCCACGCCAGTGGGTGTTGGAAGTCCTTCACGTGAGGACCTCTTTCACCCGAATGCACTGGGGGTGAAAGCAGCAGGCAGCCAATGACCTCCCACGTTCCTGGTGGCTGTTGGGTCTCCTAGTCTAGGACGCATCCAAGATGATCCCCTTTCTGGCCTTTGCTGCTGTTGATTCAGAAACCAGTGTTATGTGATTTTTACCTTGTAGCACTTACAGATGTTTGTTTCATATTGCAAGTATTTTTATTTTTTCCAACAGTTTTAAGCTTAGTTAACTTGAGAACAGAATTGCCAATCTTTCTTCATTGCTTTTTGTTGGAATTCCATTTCAAGTCTTCCTCTTCATCATGATAAACCAGACAAGATCACCTTTTGGGTTGGTTTTTTTTTGTGGGGGGGGGGGGGGGAGGGGGTTGGCCTAGCACTTTCCATTGGGCTATGGTGTTTTATAAGCCTTCCGTTGTGGTCACCTGAGGGGGGGTGATATTTTTTCCCCCTTTTTATAACCTCTTTTCAACTCACTAACCAGTCATGGGTCATGAATCCAGCCACTGAGCATGACCGTGTAATCAGTGGGACTCCCTCACTCCTCAGGAACTGTGAGTGCTGTCTCCAATTCCAGCTGAACCAGGGAGCAGAAGAAAATCGGAGCTGGGGCAATTTTAGCGCAGGTCCTCCATGTCAGTGTGCCACACTACCCCGTTGGGCTGGCCCTTGTTTGTTTTATTTAATCTGGTGGAGGGAGAAGAGAAACAGATTTGAAAAGCAGGCATATGCTTGCACGCATTTTCATCTATTGTTTTGAGGCCAGGAAAAAAGAAGGGACATAATCTGTTGAGCACTTGTCTGGGATCCTTGGCAGTTTTGCTAGTCCCCATGCCCTTTGCCTATTAGATTCTGAAAGACTTTCAGGGGCCGGCAGACCACAGCCTTTTCTCCAATGTTGCCAAAATATATTAAACAAATCTTCCTGCTTCCCAAAGGTTTGAGGTCTGGTATGATCCTGATAACAGGTGGTCAGGAACCACTTCCCACTTAGAACTGGCCCGTGCTGTCGGGAGTTTGAGCGGAGTTTTTGTGCTCTTGTGAGTTTGGGGAGTCTCCAACATGATCAATGCACTTTTCTATGTATTTCATTTTGTACTGTAACTGAGCACTGCATATGTAAGTGTTAGCTGTATTGTACTGAGCAAGCCTCTTCAATGCCTACAGCTGCCTTTTTTCAGAATGTAAAGTAAGGTTTTTGTTGCTATTTTTATATATATATTTGTGTTCAAATTTTATTATATTTTCTACTGTGATTGCCTCCCCCCACCCATGAGGGGGCAAATTGTTTTGGTAAATAAAGGTTTTAAATAAAAAGCAAAACTTGTGGGGTTTTTTCACTCTCTCTATTCGGTACAAATGTTTTTGTGGAGATCGAAGCTTACGAACGATGGTGGTGGTTACTTTTTGGGCACAGCTACTCCTGCCTCTTGCCTGGTCTGCAGGAGAGCAAGGAAAACTGGCTGGATCAGTCTTTCACCTCCTTGAACCAAGTCAGACTGCTTTTTGAGTCTACTTCTGAATGTCCTTCAGCAAATGAGGGCCACAAAAAGCCCTGCACGATGGAGAAGAAACTTATTTCAAATTGTTTACCTTCTAAGTTTCCATTGTCCTCTGTCCACCTTTAGAAAATCTGCACCCTGGCCAGCTCTAGCAACCCCAAATTTAAGCTGATCTCTTAAGCACCACATCTTATCCCTCCCCCCCCCACCCCCCCAGAATAATCTTGTGTAGGCCGGACCAGCTCAGGTGCTTCGTCCTGGAATTCCTTCAGAGCGAAATCATGAGATGAAAGCAGTGGCTGGCCATGGTAAAAAGAAAAGGTGTTCGTATATTGGAATAGTTTAGTACAAATTTTTTTTTTTCCAGTGAAAATATTTTTTTCCTGGGTGACATTTTCAGGAAAAAAAATGTTGTGCTAAGTAGGTCTCCTTGAAACTAACATGAGGGTGCAGTGCAGCATCCTGTAATAAATCCTTATATATAATCTTACCTAGGTTCACCTAGATCTGGATTTGATTGGGCCATCACGCACAGCATCAACCAATCACAACACCCAACCCATTCTTCTTCGGTGCTGCTTCCAGACAGGGGTGAAGAATTGACGGGGCTTGCACCTCAGACATAAAAATACCATAATTAATTGACCCAACTTACTATTGCCATAGGGACCTCCGCAATGTTAAACACGATTTTCCTTCAAACCCTGATGGGACTGGAGAGCTAATACTAACTTGCTCCTTCCTCCATAGCTTACCTTGTTAAAGGTGATGCTGGCCTTTGTACAGAATCCATTCATGGTGCCGAGTAATCTTCCCCAATAAAGTCCAATAGTTTCACCAAAGCAAGGTGCTATCTTTTTGTAGGTCTGTGTTTCCCACCTTCCATCCCCCACTCTGATTTCACCCCCCCCACTTCTCAGTTCTTTGCCTTCAGCGTGTGTTTCCCATTTGATCTTTTCTCCCCTCACCTTAGTGTCACTTTCAGCTGAATAATATCCCGAGTCAGTATTTACAATCTGTCAGAATGCAAAATGAACCCACTTGGGATTTCCTAAAAACCTTGCTCTTCCTTCTAAGATAAGAATTGACTGCTCCCTCTTAACCCACATGCATTAAAGCTGCATGGTATGAAAAATGAAGAGCACCCAGATCTCCTGCCTCTTATTGTGAGCAGTGTATTCCTTTTTTTTTTTTTTTTTAAAGGCCTCAGTTACATTTTTCATTGCTAGGAGTTAAAACATTTCTACCTATTTCGAATTTTAAAAAAAGTTCAATTTTTCGGGGGAAAAATAAAAAGCCGGAGGGAGAATTTACTTCCACAATCTTAATCTCTGCGATTTTAGGAAGGAAAAATGTACAAGCCATCCTGAGGGTTGTCGGATGTGTGCCCCCCCTATCCTTGCTCCCTCCTCAGCACCCCTTCATCCCGTTTGCCTCATGGAACATCGGCTGACCAAGCGATTTCTCGTTAGAGCTGCACGAAACGCTTGGACGAGGGCGACATTATCTCCTTGAGCTGCCCTCCGTCCCTAGAGCCCTGTGCCGCTCTGCGAGGCTCTGGCCTCATAGTTGTAGGTGAAAGGTAATGGAAAGGCTGCCTCACCTGCAGGCCGCTGTTTATGTGGAAACAAGAAGGCTCCTTTTAAGGATGCTATCGCCCTTGAAGCTGGTGGGGGCTAGAGAGATGGGTTGGGCTGCAAAGTTCCAGGAGCGCAGGTGCTTGTTTAGGGAGCAATTTTCAATCGCCTGAATAGCTGCAGGGTGTACGCACCCTTTTCTTTTTTTTAATAAGGCACCTGTATACAACTCCCCGAGTAATTTCTCCATGAAAATCCAAACACGTGAATGGTGCATGCCCTCTACACCTGCTGTTTCTGCTGGCAGCTGCTCGGATGTTTGAAAATGCAAATACACCCCTGCCTGAAGCAGGCCCCACAGGAAGGTCTCTTTGTAAGCTGGCTAGGCCGCATGTGCTTTTAGCAGCACTAAGGAAGACGTTATGCTGCCAGGCCGGTCTACCAGAGTAAATTGCTTTGGAAAATTATCCTCTCGGAGTGGTAGGGAAGAAGAAAGCCTGGGATGTGTATGAATGCATCACAGAGTTGAATGATCTTGGGGAAATCACTGTATCCTTCAGTGCCCCAGCTTTCATCCCCAGCTCTGCCACTGACCTTTCACGTAACCTCGCAGAAGTCACTTTATCTCCCTGTGCCTCGGCTCTAACCCCAGGTTTGCCGCTGATTACCTTGGGTACGTGACTTGGCTCATTTCTGGCATCAGTTCACTTGGTGGGCAGGCCAAAAAACTTTCATTGCATTTTGGGGAGCGTGGGGTCTGGCCAAATTTTGTTTCATTGGGAGGCTTTCATTTTATTTTTAGTTCAGGAAACAGCACACACTATTCAGAAATAGTTTCCAAAATGAAAAAAATATCTTTATTTTGGTGGCGTTCTTTTTCGCTTTGCTTGCAAATGAAATGAAACGAGTGTTTTGTGATGTTTTTCACTTTGTTTGTACACAAATGCGTAAGTCCAGCTCTCCGTGGCTTCCGAAGCTAGACTGATGCATGTGCTCCATCCCTCTGTATGTCACTCCTGATGGGGAGTTGAAGAGGCAGCAGCCCCGGAGGCAGGGCACGCCAAAGGGGCATGTCCCTCACTGAGCCCCGCTGTGAGTCCTGCTAGGAGTGTGATCGTCCGGCTTCTTACATTGTGTTTTATTGAACCATACTCTACTGCCAGTGATGTTCACTGCCAGCCTTCCAGGGCCACCCACAGGTTCAGATATCCCTCATGAATATGCACGAGATAGATTTGCATGTACATGCCTGAAAATGCGGACTACAAATTAAATAAATAAATATCCATTGTATGCAAATCTGCCTCATGCATATTCATTAGGTTATCCTGGAAACCTGACCTGTCGGTGGCCCTTGAGGGCTGGGAGTGAAAGCCACTGCTCTACTGTTTTAAATCTGATTTTTATTTATTAACGGACCATTCATGATTGGTTCTCACTGTGGTAATGTTTTCTAACCATGGTGCATACTCTGCTATCAACTGACCCCACACATTGAAGTTATTCTTGGTAGTGGCAGCTATAGGTCTTGGCCTTGTCGATTACAAGACAGGAAGGGCTCAATGCTAAAGCTATTATTGTACTCAAAGACAAAGGTAAGATCCCTTCCCTTTCTGTGTTACCATTCAATGTTGGTTTAATTAATGCTTGTTTAATTAGGGGAGAGATTCTTATTATTAATGAGCCAACTGGGGACAAGGCTACTGATTTACTCTGCCCATTCCTGCTATGAAGATCTGTATTTCTTACAAATTCTTGGTTTCACAATGCTGAAACTGTCCTCGTTGGCTATTTATGCCCACCGAGTTACTCTGCTTTTCAGGAGGTCAGAAAGCGCAGTAAAGATGAAGAAGCTGTCTTAATAGTTAGAGACAATTCAAACTGTGTTACTTTACTTTACTTCATAATCATAGAGGCTCTGAGTTCCTGCTTCTAAGGTTGGCCAGTAAACTGAGGTTGGAAATATTATTTGTTTACTGCGCTCCAAAGAAATGTTTTTCTTCCTGCCAGACCTTGCAGAGGTTATCTCAGACATACTGCTGTTTTCAACATGCCTCTTGGTTTTAGGTGATATTAATATCCATGCACACTGCCGCCTCTGGCTATGAGAACAATTTTTGTAGCTCTCATGATTTATATCAAGCCATCCCTCCT
This sequence comes from Rhinatrema bivittatum, assembly GCF_901001135.1. Classification (NCBI taxonomy): domain Eukaryota; kingdom Metazoa; phylum Chordata; class Amphibia; order Gymnophiona; family Rhinatrematidae; genus Rhinatrema; species Rhinatrema bivittatum. Next base: position 31,779,140 of record NC_042630.1, read on the forward strand.
ATGAGAAGGCTCATGACCTAGTTTTGTTATTCTAAAGTAAATGTACCTAGTATTAATCCTGAGAATGTAAAGATTAACCATGTTGCTTTGTCTGATCACTATTTGATCAGTTTTACCATAGAACAAGCATGTGACTCAAATATGTCAGAGGAGTCCACAGTTTTTCTCAAAAAAAAAAACACTTCACTTGATCACTTACTGGCAACTATGGGAGACTTGACCTTAAAGTTTGATAACTCTCCTGTCAACTCAATCACGGATACGGGATGTTCAGAATTAAGCCAGGTATAAACTTGGATTGTGAGCCCTCTGGGGATAGAGAAATACCTCCAGTACTGGAATGCAATCCACTTTGACGTGCCAAAAGGCGGAATATAAAAATCAGATACAAAAATCTAAAAAGCCAGGCATTTGATCAAACGGCTCCTATGAAAAGCAGGCCCCTTTGCAACCCAAATTAACTAGGCCCTGCTTTATAGAAGACCTACACCTTCTTCAACTAGCAGGAAAGTGGCAGAAAACCAAGAGCAAGGACGAAAAGTCTTTTTGTCTGAATCATTATAAAACCTACAACCTTGCCATTTGCGCAAAAAAAAAAAAAGCCTGTTTTTCTTCAATGTTGGCAACTGTTTAACGGATCTTTTTCGTATTACTGACAGATTGCTGCAACCATTTATACCAAGTCAGCGCCTCATCTAGTTTTATCCCAGACCAAAGAATTTGCTCACTGTTTTCAACAAAAATTGATGCCTTTCAGAACGATGTAGCAGTTCTCAGTCCCTCAGTCCACCCCCTGCTCGTCTGTATCACTGACGTCAGCTGACAAGAGTCTCCTGGAATCTCTGACTGTGATTACAGATTCTTCCTTACAGGAAGATCCACTAAAGAGAGAAGCGCATGGTAGTTCGCCATTTTGGGAAAGACTCATTGAAAAAGGCCATCTCTGAACAACCTCATGCGTTTTTTCATTTGAAAAAATGCCCTTGACCCTTTTCGATTTGGCTTCCCGATGCCATTGCAATATTGAGTCCATGTCACAGGAACTTTCTGATGATTTATTGTGCAAGCTTCGATGAAGGCACAGATTCTTTTTTTTTAATCCTCCTCTTTTTTTGTGCCTCCTTTCACACTCTACACCAGGGAGGGTGGCCAACTCCAGTCCTCGAGAGCCACAAGCAGGCCAGCTTTTCAGGATAAACCACACTGAATATGCAAGAGAGAGATTTGCATGCACTGCCTCCATTTTCTGCAAATCTTTCTCATGCATATTCATTATGGGTATCCTGAAAACCTAGCCGGTTTGTGGCTCTCGAGACTGGAGTTGGCCACCCCTGCTCTACACCAAGACATTTAATTAGAATGTCTGTCAAATTGGGGATTGGCGATTCAGCTTTTAACTTGTTCCATTCAATTTTAACCAAGTTATTTCTGGTGATCATCTTTCCTCTCCTTTTATTTAAAGTTTGGCGTCCCTCAGGGGTCCATAGTCTTGCCAGTTTTATTTAATATATATGTTCATCCTCTGGCTTCCTTGAAATTAGGTATTTTATGTTCTCTGATTATTTACAAAATGAGAGGAGATGATGACCAAGCTGAAACTTTGTCTTGAGAAGGTCTTAAATTAGGCTACCTTGAATAAACTTAATCTGACTAAAACCAAGATCTCGTGGATCTCCACCATCTGTTACAACTGGCTCGAAAGGGCCCCTCCTGATTCTTAATTCTGAGGTTAAAAATCTACGGATGGTATTGGACTCTGCTGTCATTCTAGATTGCCCGATTTCTACTATGGCCAAAAGGGCTTTTATGTGTTTACATTGCACTCATGATCTGCCTCCTTTTCTGTCTGCCTACTCATCGATATTTTCCCACCTTGACAACTGCGTCTTCCTGTATGTTGGCCCTTCTCAGAGGTTCCTCCGCTGCCTGTAGATTGTTAAAAGCTCAATGACCTGTTTCCTTTCAGGTTATTTTTTCAGAGATCACATCAGCCCTGTTTTTGCTTAATTTATTTTGGATTTGGTTAGAGCATAGGGCACAATTTAAAATTTCACTACTGACTTTTAGAACTTTGAATGGGATTGGACCATCTTACCTCAGGGAGAGGTTGGCATATGGTTTGACCCACCAAGAACACTTCATTTGTCTTCAGAGATGCTTTTAAGTACTCCATTGCCGAAGCTGAGATGAGTTGCAACTAGGGAAAAAAAAACACTTTTCCTACATGGCTCTGCAGCTCTGCAACTCATTACCAAAAGATCCTTGCCTTTTTAATTGATCTCATGAATTTTAGGAAACAGATGAGACATGGCTTTTAACCTCAGCCTACACTCTTTGATATCCTAGTAATAAATTTGGCTCTATATATTCCAGTTCTTAAATTGCACAAGTTTTGAAAGGAATTACTTTAATTTAGGTCTGATTGCTTTTACGTTGAATATTTTTAACATCCTCAATCTCATTGTAGTTATCTTTCATTTGCAATTTTATGATGTCATGAATACTCTGTGTATGCTATTATTATTATTTTATATCATTGTTGTAAGTATTTAGTATTCTTTACTCTTTTACTGCTTATTATTTATGCTGAGTTATTATATATTGTTTGTGTTATTATTATGGCTGTATTACATTTCTTGTTGGATTCAGAAAGGCGAGTCACAATTGAACAAAATGAAATTAAACTTGTTCTTTTTCCTCACTGTCAACTCTCATGCATCCCAGGTCTGGTAAGCACCGCAAGGCCCTTCCACTCTAGGTATGAGCATTACAACCGAGAGACCTCTGGGTTTCTCAGCACGGAAGAAAGCTGCTACCTCACATGCAAATAATTATTACCATAAGCTCAGCGCTCTCTCCCCTGTTCCGTATTGCAAAGACTTAATCCGCAGGATGTGTATACAAAAGCAAGCAGTGCCCAGAAGAAGTAAAACCCAACCCAGGGTCATGTGATTTCGACCTTCAACGTGTTTATACTCAAGCAATGAACAAATGCCACTGCCAGGTTTCTGTTCCCCTCCTTTGGAAGGAGCAGAAAGGAAAGGGAAAGTTGCTGTAGGATATAAATAGCCTAGGATAAGATAAAAGATGGATGGCCGAATAGATCCCTATTTTCAAAGCAATCTTCCTACACGTGTAACATGGGGAAACGCCCTGTTGAAACCAGAAAACATGGACAGACATCCTGTCCTGTGCCCTCTAAGTCTGTCTTGTTATTACGGTGGTGATGGCCCTCTCCCCACAAGAGTTGCAAATGCAGCAAATCCCGCACAGGCAACAGATTTTTCCAGAGGGAAAGATCACCTGAATCTTGCTCTTTTGATGAATCTTTAGTGACCGATGGCTCTTTTTTTCCAGTGGTGACAGGGAGGAAGCAGATGGTGAAGGCTAAGTTTAAAGGGTTACGCACACCGGTGGCGCACAAAACGTATTTGGCACTTGGGGTGGATACTTCCTTTGGTAAGCCCCTCCCCCCCCCCCCCCGATTCACTTCTCTGTCCCTCCTCCCCCCTCACTTCTCCATCCTTCCTCCCTCCTCCCCCCCTCCCCCTGTGATCTCCGGTTCCCCTCTCTCCCTCCCACAGGCTCCCTCTTTCTCTTGCACACACTTTCACACACCCCTGCACACAGGCTCCCTCCATTTCTCTCTTTCATACATACACACACCCCTTCATACAGCTCCCTCACTCCCACACACACAAACATGCACTCTCACTCCCACACACACACACATACTCTAACACACACATAGACACAAACACACTCTCTCTCACTTCCTACCCCATTCCCCATCAGAAGCACAGAAGCAGTTTCCTCCATCAGCCCTGGGACAGATGGGGACTCTTAATTTTTCTTGAGGCGGCACAGGGGCTGGGGCAGCTCTACTTCCTGCATCTGCGGTGTGATGGGGGGAGGCAGCGCTCTTCCTCCTGCTTCGGGCCGCGACTGCATGACTGTTCCTTCTTCCCGCCCGCAGCGACCCACCACTTCCTCTTCCGGGCCGCCGCCGGCGGGAAAAAGAAAAGGCTATGCAGTTGCCGGCTAGAGACCTGTGGTGCTCTAGGCGGCCCCCCAGTGCTCCCACCACCGGAGGCCTCCCTCTTCTTCTGTCGCGAGTGGGGTGGGCTCCGCTCGTAGCCACCAACCTCCCGGCTGTCACCCGTGGTGGACCACCCCACCCCCCCCCCTTAGTACGCCACTGACGCACACTGCAACTATCCGTGTTGCCAAGAGACTGCTCAGTGCAACACCATTATTTATTTTCCTTATTATGAGCATGACATACTGTGTATACTCCTGAACGAACTCTGGGGTTTATCAGATGGGATTCATCAGGGAAGAAATGTAACAGCCCCTGTCTGTCTCTGTATATGATGCTTAGCTAAACCAGCCTTCCATCTGTCAACCCATGATGTATCTCTCCATCCTGTAAGCTGTACCTTATGAGTGTGTCTCTTTGTACGTGACCTTGTCAAGAAGGCATTCAATCACTACTTGTTCATCATATCTATAAAAGGAGCTTGACCAGTCTGTAAAGTTCATGTAACACAATCATCTTTTGCTGTTTCTTATGTCGGTCCAATCCAAGGGATCATGGTCCACAAAACATCCAACACAAAGAAAAAACGGAGTAAATTTCAGGGAGTCTCCCCCCCTCCCCGAGAAGGGCGATGTGGAGGCACTATTTTAATGGCCACTGACTGGCAGAAAAACACAGATTGCATGGCCTGTTTCCTGTATTACCTTCTCACTGCCAGGAACAGACCCTGCCCTACAATTCCCGGGCAGATTGCCCCATTGCTCCACTGCTGCTTTCTCCTTCTAGCACGTGAGGAGAGGTTCTTTGTTTTCCTGGCAGGTTCCCTGTGTATTCAGTAGTATCTTGGGCAACAAAGATAAGGCCAGCCTCTTGCTCACCCATCAACATGTTGTTTTTGTAATCACCACAGGTTTGTAAGCCTATCCAGTCGGGCCAAACTCCAGATAACTCTCTGATCACTTTTTACAAAGCCATAAAACAACGAACTTGCGGAAGGCTGATTAGCAATGATTTTTTTTTTTTTAATTTATAAGCAACCTTTGGGACACACACTGGGCTGCAGAAGATAATTCATACTGGTGCTAGGTCTCTGCTTCTTATCAGCTCTCGATATTTATATAAACACTAAACATTCCCCGGTAACCGGAATTTAGGCGAGGGACATTCCAATAATTTTCTTTTAAATATATTTGATGTTTTATAGCTTTATATCCCTTTATATTTAAATAATATTGATCTTTGTTTTAACTTGCTGTAGCAGTGGCTGTATTAGGGCTGGCACTGGTTATTGAATTTATTTATTTTTTACTTAATGTTATTTTATCTTATTTTATTCTGTTTTACTTTTGTGCTATAGATCATAATATCCTCTATTAAACACATGGGCTGGTTGATTGTTTCGCACCAAACTCTTGCGTTTGTGGGTAGGAGCAAAAAGATCTCCTCAAGTAATGACTATTTGATACACTGTGACTTTATTAGAAGAATGCGCACCCCCTGATGTAGGCTTTCCGAAACACGGCTCCGTGTTGGGGTTTCTCCCACGTTAGTACACATATTGAGATAAGTATCTAAGCATTTAAATTTGCAAAAGAAAAAAAAGAAAAAATGTACTTTTGCCTTACGATTAAATATAAGACAAATGAAGGCTGTAGTTTGCAGCCGGAATTGTCTCTTATGACTGGCCACATCGATGATGTATCAATTGTGTTTCATCGAGGATATTATGACCTATTGATTTTTTTTGTAACCTTGTTATTTGTAACCATTTAGTGCTGTGTTACTTTTGTGATATGTCATTATGTTTTTATTTAATGTTCTATATTTTACTGTCAGTGTTTACTTTCTGTATGCCGCTTAAGGGCTGCGTATAAGCAGCATATAAGAAATCTTAAATTCTTACGTATTTTAATCAAATAGAGATATTTTTCCAATGTTCTTGCCGTAATATTGAAGATTGATCTCAATTTGAAAAGAAGTGAAAATGCAAAAAAAAAAAAAAAAAGTGGACTGGGCGGCGTATTTCCAGGGTCCTTCCTAATGGCAGTGAACAGCTAAGCCACAGGGCCGGCCTCTTAGAAAATGCTTACTTCCCAATCTTTTCATTGTGGGACATTTGCGGAGAATGTCCTAAACATTAGCAAAGCCTAATCACACACGGTTATTATTAGAGCGTACATAAAACAGAAGCAAGGAGTATGTACCCAGGCAAACAGTAACCCGACCACAGTAGGAACACAGTAATGAAGTCAATTGCGGCAAAAAAAGCACCCATGGTCCATCCAATCTGCTCAGCAAGCTTTTTGGGGGGTTTTTTTTTAGGATGGTAACTGCCTCTTCATGTAAGTTACCCCTTGTGCCTTCTGTTAAGGGGAGTAACTGCTGCTCCACATAGGTTACCCCCATTAACACAGCTTACCTCTTTTCTTCATATACGTCCTTTAGCCATTAAGGATCTTCCGTGTTTGTCCCGTGCTTTTTTGAATTCTGTGACTGCTCTTGTCTTCATTACCTCTTCCGGGAGGGCATTCCAGGCATCCGCCACCCTCTCCGTGAAGAAATATTTCCTGACATTGTTCCTAAGTCATCTCAGGTATTTGAAAGTCTACATCATATCTCCCCTGCAGGGGCGGATTGGTCTATCGGGGGATCGGGCATCCCCCGGTGGGCCGATCACTCCAGTCACGTGGTCTGCCGTGCGCGGCTGTGACAGAGCCGCACTTGGCAGACCACGTGACGTGTCCTGGGCCGGCCTAGGCGGCGAATACCCAGGCCGGTCCGACATCATGAGTCCGCCGCTGCTCCCCTGTCTCTTCTCTCTCCCAGGGTATACATATTAAGCTCCTTCAGTCTCATCTCAATCAGCATACCGTACAGACCCAACACCATTTTGGCTGCCTTTCTCTGGACCCCTTCCATTCTGTCCTTGTTTTCTTTGAAATGAGTTCTCCATAACCGAACAAAGTATTCCAGGTGAGGCCCCACCAACGATCTGTACAGGGGCATCATCACCTCCTTTTCCCTGCTGGTTTTGCCTCTTTCGGTGAGGCCCAGCATCCCTCTGGCTTTGCCTTCTCACCTTGCTTCGCCACCTTCAGAACATCAGACGCTATCACCCTGAGGTCTCTCTCCCAGTCCATGCAGATCAATCTTTCACCGCCTATCACATGGAGCTCCTTTTGATTTCTGAGCCCCAGATGCAGGACTCTGCACTTCTTGGCACTGAATCCCAGCTGCCAAATCTTTGACTGCTCTTCCAGCTTTCTTAGATCCGTTTTCATTCTCTCCATTTCTTCAGGTGTGTCCACTCTGCTGCAAATCTTCGTGTTGTGTCCTTCGTGTCGTGTCCTCAAAAAAGACAAACTTTTCTTTTTCTAATCCTTCCGCTATGTCGCTCACAAAGCTGTTGAACAGAACTGGCCCCAGAACCGATCCTTGAGGCGCTCCACTTATTACTCCTCTCTCCTCATTTACCACCACTTGCTGTCATAGATCTTGGGAAATCAGATAACTAGTCAGGTGTTAAAATAGAAATAGCCGCCTCCTTGCCAAAAATCAAAATTGTTGCAAAGTTCTGGAGCCCCCTAAAATGTGGGGCGCCACAGTTATCCGGCTTGCCCTCCTCTATTAATGTAGGTTGCCCTTATAATTAAAAAAAAAATGTTTTATTTCTCAGCATTGGTTTAACATTGGTTTTACTATGATGGCATTGGCTTTACAACAATTAAATCTTTTGGTTGCTTTTGTGGACAGGACTTTGGGGGCTGGCCTGGTTAAATCCATCCAATCGGAGGCATGTTTACTTACATGCTGGTGGACTGATTGGGTTGCGGTGGGGGTTGGAGGAGCAACGTGTACCATGGCTCTGGGATCTATCGTATTGAAACCGACCTTGGTTCGATCAGGGTGAGGCCATTTTCCATAGGGCCAAGGTTGAAAATGCTGCAAACCTATGCATGTGCAGCGGTTTGTCCTCTCTGGTCCATTTCCCCCGTGCCCATCGTTGCCGTGTAGATTGTTGCTTTATTGTGGTCCACGGGCAGAGCGGAACTCGTTCATGTCATTGTGATTTGTTTAAATGGATCGCGCGTGTCATTCTTCAGCCGGAGCCAGGAGCTCGGAAGAGCTCACTAGAAGGCTCCAAGCTTTCTGGGCAGTGGTAAAGGTCCTCAAAATAAAGATATCAAGCCGGGGCCAGTGATGTCCATCGCCTACCGCTCCAGCTGCAATCAGGGAAAGGAAGGAAGTTCGGAGAGGTTGAACGTCCACGACAGTAGGATCCAGGTTAGTTTGGATTTACTCACCTTTGCAAACCCGAGCTCAAAGTGCCTTTCATTCAGATAAGGGATCATCATTTATCTGTGACCTGGCGTGACCTGGCAGAAACCCCCCATTGTCTTTGCATTGATTTCTTCATTTACATTTAGAGTAAAAGCCCTTTCCAGGCCAGCAGATTCTCCTACCCGGCGGTAAGAAGGGCATTGAGCGAGTGGCACACGGAGCTTCCACTCATGGAATGAGACTGGCACCGAGCTCCACAGAGAAGCTGCACAGCGCGTCCTGATAGCCAGCAACAGGTGGGGCAGGGTGAGCTGCACCCAAAGTAGCCAATTAGGGCAAGGGTGACCAAGAGAGCATGGCCAAGTACAGTTAACAAAGGAAAGTGCTGCTCTCTCCTTCCCTCCCGATGTGATATGTTCTCATGAAAATTCGGTTATATAAAAATGAATAATAAATAAAATAAAATAATTCAGATTTCCTTTCTAAGAAATACCATGCTGGGTCAGGCCTCGGCCCATCAAGCACAGCATCCTGTCTCCAGTACGCCAGTCCAGGTTTCAATTCCTTGGCAGATCTATTTCTTCTTACTCACTCCTGGGAACAGCAAGATAGAAATGGCTTTCCCTGGTCTACCAATGCATTTTTCCTCTAGGGACTTCTCTTAAGAGAAGGATTGCTATGCCAGACACCTTGACCATGTCCTCTAGTAACAGATTCCAATTTAATTGTGCACTACAATTTACATTCAGGTGCTGTGGGTATTTCCCTATCCCCATAGGGCTTATAATCTCATTTTGTACCTGAAGTAAGGGTGGGTAAAGTGGCTCGCCCCAGGTCACATGGAGCAACAGTGGGACTTGAACGCTGGTCTCCCTATATCATAGCCCCCTGCTCTAACCAGTGGGCAACTCCTCCACTGCTTACTAGGTTCATGGATTGTCCCCTTATTGTAGTATTAATTGAAAGGGTAACCGTTCTTTATTTACTGGCTCCGCCCCATGATTTTATAGACTTCTAGCCTGTCCCCTCTGTCATCTCCTCACCAAGCTGAAGAGCCATAACCCCCGCAGCCTTTCATCATAGGGGAGCCATCCCATCCTCTTTATCAAGGTTGCTACCCTCCTCTGCACCTTTTCTGATTCCCTTGTATCTTTTTTGAGATGGGGGCACCCATGAGTGCACAGAGCACTCAAGGGGAGATCGCACCACGGACTGATTCAGAGGCAATATGGGTATTTTCTGTTTTATTCTCCATTCCTTTTCGGATCATTCCTTTTGCTTTTTTTTTTTTTTTTTGGCCACCACACACCGAGCTGAGGATTTCAAAGTTTTGTCCCCAAGGACCTTTTCCTGAGCTGTGACTCCTAACGTGGCAGCCAGTATTGTACACCTGTAGTTGGTCTGATTTTCCCCCATGTGTATCATTTTGTACTTTTCCACATTACATTTCATTTCTTCTCGGGTTCCCCATGATCTGCTGCTGCTTTAATAACTTTGAACAGTTTCATGTCATCTGCAAATCTGATCACTTCACTTGTAGCTTCCTTTTCCAAATCCTTTATGAATATATTAAACAGTGCAGGCCCCGGTACAGATCCCTGTGCTGCTCCGCTACTGACCTTCCTCCTTCGGAAAGCTGACCATTTATTCCTACCCCCCCCGTTTCCTGCCTTTTAACGAGCTACCAGTTCACAAGAGCTGTAGTTAGTGGAAAGACTTAACCCACAGGATGTTTATACAAAAGCAAGCAATGCCCAGAAGAAGAAAAAAAAACAATCCACAGATTATGTGACTTTGACCTTGAACATGTTTGTACTTAAGGAATCAACAAATGCCACTGCCAGGTTTCTATCCCCCTCCTTCTAAGGAGGGGGGCAAGAAAAGAAAGAGAAAGATACTGCAGGATATAAATAGCTTAGGATAGATGGATGGATGGACAGATCCCTAGTTTTGGAGGAATTTCCCCCACATCGTATAGAATAGGAAACCCTCCCTGTTCAAAAGAGAAATCGTGAATAGCCCTTCTGTCCCTGTACCCACTACATCTGTCTTGTTATTATCGACTGATGTCTCCACACACTCTCCCTGCCAACAAGGGTCACGGATGCACCAAACTGCACACAGACCGAGTTTTGCAGAGGAAACCATGATAAGAATCTTGCTGTTTTAGGCGGCGTTGGCAACCGATGTTTTGTTTTGTTTTTTTTTTTCCAGTGGTGATAGGGAGGAAGCAGATGGCGAAGGCTTAGTTTAAAGAGATCCGCCCACCGTAACAGGCCCAGGTAGACCTGAGTATCCTTTTCTTCTTACTTATTTATAAGCCTGGGTTCCACAGATGAGATTCAGCAGAGAAAGGCTCTCTCTCTCTCTCTCTCTCTATATATATATATATATACATATAATATCCAGCTAGTCCAGCTTTTCATTTATCCATGTAACTCTCTCTTTGTACGTGACTTTGCCAAGGCGGCATTTAATCAGTATTCGACCATCGCATCTAAAGAAGGGAGCCCTCAAGGTCTGGAAAGTTGATGTCCTGCAAAACATCTTTTGCCGGCTCTCATGTCGTTCCAGAGGCATTGCTAGGTACATGGAGATCTGGGGCGTGCTGGGCCTGTAAAGCCCTCTTCTGTCCCCGCCCCCGCTCCCCCAAGCTGAGATCTTGATAATTAAACCCAACGATCATGAACAGCAGTTTCCATCCCCCCCCCCCCCCCAGAACCGTCTTGTAAAAAGATATAACGATCACGCCTTTTCAATAGTAAACTTGAAACGACCTCTGTTTTACATTCCCAGCTGACACCTGGGGGAGGGAGGAACTGCCCCTGTTGGCTTTGTCCTGGCAGGAATCCTATGGCTCCCTCCACGTGAAGACAGGAGGAGGCGCCACCGCAAACGTTCTGCGCCGTTGTTGGGAGGCGCTGGGCAGACATGTCACTTATATCTCCAATTTTCCTTTTGCCTTTAGCTTCCCTTCCTAACCCCTTCGAATCATGCTCTTTGTTGTACAAACCTTGCTACTTTGATAAGCCCCTGTCTCTTTGCTACCTTACATTTCGAAACATATTATTTACATAATTTTACCTAATTTTCCTGCTAATATTTCCTTCATCATCAATTATTTTACTGTTCCAATTTTCAATTCGTTCTAGCTATAGTTATATTTTTTCTCGCAATTTCCCAATTTACTATGCCCTTGTTTTTTGTTCCATGTAAACCGGCATGATGTCCCTGACGAATGTCAGTAAAGAAAAACTTTAAATAAATAAAATAAAATAAATACCTAGAGATATACAACAAACAAAACCCCTGGCCAGTTTCAACCACACAGTAAAATGGCCCATTACAATTACTTGACAGTATCAATCAATTCTTCTATCTAACAGTGAAGGGTTGGGTCTACACATGATGAGATAGAGCCTTGATATGAACCATGCTTTGCACCCAGGAGAGTAGAAATAGAACATTTTTCCTCACTGCTCACCATACGAAAATAATATTCAAAATTCTGATGTAACACAAACTCCCCCTGCTACCAAGAATATTGTTAAGAAATACAAACCATAACACACCAATTGCCAGACTCAAATACCAACAATCCTCCCCATGAAAAGGGAACCCTGCAAATACTACACCAGGCCCTAGAGCAGCAACACACCTCCTACTGGAAAAAAAACCATAACAAGCCGGACTGCTTTAGGCTTCTAAACAGAAACTCCCTACTAGCAGAATACCTCGTGTGGGTCACGTAGACAGACTCGCACCAAATACAGAATAAGCGTCCATAACTCAGAAATGTGTAAAGAACAATATCTGTTTGTTTATTGATTTATTTACAATTTATAACCTGCAATATCCAGATTTCTGTGCAGCAAACAAAAAAAAAAACCAAATCATAAAATCAACGCAAGGCATAAAAACATGCAAAATGACAATCACTGCTGTGTCGTGTGCAACAATATTTATTTACTTATTTATTTTATTTATTTACATACCATCGCACTGCAACCAGTCATGGTGGTTTCCAGCGAAATTAAAATTATTCCCATATAATAAGAACAATCTATAAACAGTCCAAATATCACCATTATCTAAGTAATAGCAATCTAAAAATAAATTCCTAACTTTAAGCTATCTGTCTTAGAGCTAAACATAGTCAAAGCATCTATTATCGCTCAGATGATTTTCTCTCTCTAAAAGACCTTGCCGTTCCTATTCCAGTTCTCTCATCGTTCCTTATTCTTTCATAGGTAAGGTGAAATAACTGTGTCTTGAGATGTGTCTTGAATGCTCTAAGCTTTCTCTGTGTTCTTCATTTAATTGGGTATGGAATTCCATAGTTTGGGGCCTATTGAAACCGCTCTGTCCCTTAGCTCGCTTAGAAGTGCGGTTCGTATAGATGGGATATCTAGGAGTCCTTTGTTAGCCGTACATAAGCTCCGTTGTGGAGTGAACCAATGTAGTGAGGCACTTAGCCATTCTGAAATTTCAGTGTTAACTACTTACTTTATATTGTATTCTCTATTTGACAGGCAACCGATGAAGATATGCGAGTGTCGGGAGTTACGAGATCGTATTTTTTGTTGCCTGTCAGAACCCTTGCTGTAGCATTTTGTAATAACTGTAGCGCCTTATTGTGCTTGCAGGCAGACCAAGTGAGAGCGCGCTACAGTAATCAAGACTGGATAATATTATTTATTTATTTATTTATTTACGATTTATTTTTTTTTATATACCGATGTTCATTTCAAAAAGTTTGCAGTACCGAATGATAATCATCATAATTCAGTAACGGTTTTAAACGCTTTAGCAAACGTAATTTATTTTATCCATCTCTAATTCTGTTATTGATATATTTCTTCATATTAAGATTACCGTCAATTATTACGCCCAGGTTTCGTGCTTGGGCAGTCAACTCCATTTAAAAGGATTCTGTTTTGAATTTTATTGGCATCATGGTTGAAATGTTTCTGTTTAATGGAATGGCTTCTGGCTTTTCGGTTATTTAAGACCAGCTTCATATGTAATAGTAGTTTTTGTATTGCAGATAAGTATACTCCTAACATCTTCAGTTCAATTGATGTTTCGATGGGAACCCGAAACTGGATGTCATCTGCGTAGATTTAGCGGCTAATGCCTAAACCTGCTAGCAACTTACATAATGGTAGCATACAGATGTGAAAAAGAATCACAATGGTCCAAAGCAATTGAAAGAGAAACACCGAGAAGCCAAACTCTGCATGCAGTGCAACACCAGAGAAATAGAAAGAGAAACCATTTTCTCCCGTACTGAGCCAAATGCAACGACATTAGAGATGTTTTCAGCCACTGGCCAGCTAGGAAAGTTAGCCAGGGCTGTGAGGGTTGAGTTGGTTTAATGCATCCGTCTGTCCATCCATCCGGAGGCATGAGAATTTGATTGCTAATGGACTAATTGGGTTGCAGTTGGTGATTGGAGGGGAGAAGATGGACCATGGCTCTGGGATCTGCAGTATCGAAACATACCTTGGTGCAATCAAGGCGAGGTGATTTTCAATAGGGCCAAAGATGAAACGCACGTGTAAAGGGAAAAAGCTGTGGACCTCTTGCAGTTTCATCTGATTGACCCTATAACAACTGAAATAATGTTTGGTACAGCTCTACTCATTATAAAACATTAAGTGATAAATTTTCAAAGACTTGTGCTGGGTTGTTTGTGTAAAATCAGCACACTTGCGAGTAAGTCGCCTCCGAGCATGGTAAGCAAATTCTCAGCAGTGCGATCCGCCTGCACGGAAAAGCATGCGCATACAAAGAGGGTGTCTGAGGGCGTCCTGGGGAGGAACATTTATATATTTTATAAACAGAGTACTCGTATGCGTCATGAAACACATGTGCATGCTTTTACACTTGTTAATCAGAAATTAAATTTGACTTCTCTTCTGTCTGCAGTTTTGGATGGAGGGCGTGGGTGACCTGGTGAAGATCTGGATAAATCAGTGGAGGTCACTGTGAACAAGTGCTTGGAATTAACATGCACGAGTAAGGATTTTCACAAGTGAGATACGCACACACATCAGCCAACTTTATAAACTACCTTGCTCTCTGCACATATGCTACAGTTATTGTGTACGTAAATAATATGCATGTTCTTCTATAAAATATTTGCAGAAACTATAGGCACCACGCCATTACAAACTTGTGTATGTGCTGGCATATATATGCATACTTTTGGGGTGGAGATAAGCGGTATTTATTTTATAAACTGTGCGTCTTCTGCTGCACAGCTTAAAAAACACAAGCACAACTTTAGATGCACCGACTAATTTCAAGGGGCTTTGCCTGGTATTTGATTGGATAGACAATACCAGAAGCACAGAAGTTTTCACAAGAAGGCTTCGACCTTTGTATGCAGGGGTAACTTTCTACAAAAAATAAAAAGGTTATCAGGCTGGGGGCCAGAGTGCACTGGGGGAAAGAAAGCAAGCTCAAAAACGTTCCAGGTGCACAAGAAAAGATTCTATGCTGGCGACCTGGAATGACCCGGTAGAAAATCATCCCTGCCTGTACATTGTTTTCCTAATTACAAAATAGAGAAAAGCCCTGTCCAGGCCAGCAAATTCTCCTGTCCAGCAACAGCAAGGGCAGTGGGAGAGTGGCACGCGGAGCTTGCACCCACGGAATGACACTGGCACCAGACACTTGTCCTGGGCTCCTTGGAAAAGCTGAACAACATCCTGATAACCAGCGACAGGTGGGGCAGGGGGAGCCGGACCAAAGGTTTGCCAATTAGGGCAGAGGTGGCAATGAGCGTGGCCAAGCCCAGTTAGAAAGGAAAGGCCCCCCTCCATCTTCGGATTTCCTTTCTGAAATACAGGAGCAGAACAAGAAAGCATCTTTTCCACCTGGGGTGCCGAGTTCTAGAAACCCGACTAATTCCTGGAGAAACGCTGGATGAAGACATTCATTATCCGAATGTGATGCTGCATGTGAGGCCACACAGATCAGATACTTGGTGACGGGTCACATCTGAAGAAGGAAGTTATACGATTCTCATATACAATGGATCATTAATAGGAGCCCCGACAGATTTTATGTGGAACACAAAAATCCAGCCGTCTTTGGCATGGATGTCCTGGTGCCCTTGACTGTGTCAAGGAAAGAAGAGACGAGGCAGTAATTATTGCTCCTTTAGTTACAGCTGGGTAACCAGGAGCACAAGGTAAGGTAAAGTGACAGATTCGAGGTTATGCAGAGCCAGCAGCAGCTCAACATGACCAACTAGGGCGAACCCAATCACCGGCCATCACAACAGATGCCCTGAAAGTACAGAGCAGTGAAAGCAGGCTGCAGGAGATTGCACGCCGTGTACTCCGGGGGGGATTTACACAGTTCTGGGCAAAGGGAGATTTGGCTGAATCAGGAAACTGAGCTGAACGTGTAATTATCAGGAGACAAGGTTTAGGATGGCCAAGAAAGGAGAACCCGCAGGCGCTGAACGACAGTGGAATTCTCCGCGTCCTGTGCACCGCATCATAACTGCATACCCTGTATGTACCTTCCGTCAATTAAGGACATAAGAAGTGCCATGCTGGTTCTGACCGGCAGTCCATTGAGTTCCACATCCTGTCTCCGACAGTGGCCAGTCTGGATCTGAAAGGACCCGGTAGATCCTAATCGGGAGGTCCCTTCCTGGTTACACATTCCCAGAAGTGGTGGCCCCCAAGTCTACCTGGCTAGTAATTGCTAATGCATCTGTCCCCCCCAGAAACGTCTTCCAACTTTTGTAAATCTAGCGGTATGCTATCAATCTTGACTTCGTCATTCAGCAAACAAATTGCACAGCTTAATTGTGCGTAGACTGAAAAAATGTTTTCTTAAATGTTTTAATTTTGCACCCAGTTAACTTCATGGAATGTCTCCTAGTGCTCTTTGAGTGAATAAATAACTAATCCCTATTAACTTGTTCCACTCAAGGGAGGTGCATTTCTTTGAAATGAATGCTGAAACCAAAACAAAAACGGTCCGATTTCGGTTCATCTCGTTTCAGACAAAACAAGTGATTGGTGCCTTCTAAACCTCAGACAACCAAGAGGACCCCCCCGACTTCAACGGTCTGACACGCTGATACGCAGACATAAGGGGAAAAAGCACAGGACGAGCTTCTACGGTCAAGTCCATAAGCAAAGCACATCAAGCAGCACCGTCTGAATTTTCAAGAAAGCTCATTACCTGGTAAAAAAGTATTGCCAGCCTCAATTTTTATGGGTTACCAGAGGGCTAGGGGATAACTGCCCAGAGCAGCAGTTACTGCCTTGGGAAGCTTGCTGGGCAGGCTGGATGGACCCTTAGCTCCTTTTCGGCCATCATTTCTATGTTTTTATGTTTGGATTTTTTATTTTAGCATAGAGCAGGTGCTATTTGCCAAAATATATTTTTAAAAAAGCCTGTTCCCCCTCCATGACCCTCTTCTCACTTCAAGGATATAAGGAGCAGAAGAGATCCACAGTTGCTCCTGCCCCTGTGCTTCCAGTTAAAAAATGACCCTGGTCTCAGGGCTGGTTAGTGCCCAGCTGTTTTACAACCACCGGGGTCCCTTCTGCAACATCCCCACACGGACAGGCAGTATCCAAAGGGCCTCCATCTTGTAGGAGCAGAATCAGAGCACTGGAGGAGATTCCCTTCCACAATGCCTATAGTCAGTCCCAGGCATCAATAACAGACAGTGTGGGAGTCCGTGGTGGACATTTCCCAGGCAAAGATGAACCCATTCATGCCGGAGAAGGCAATGGCTAAGTTGAATTCAATGATGGAAGTCTTTTTTTTATTTTTAGGCACTCAGAGAGAGAGTCTGAAGAATGTTACAATGAGTAGAAATTAGAAAGTTTGTAATAATTTTGATAGCAAATAGCATGCTTAGCAAGAGCTAAGGGTCTCTGTCCATGCTGCAGCTCAGATGAAAAAAGACTGAGGAACCTCTTGAGGAACTCCTATACATGCTCAGAAAAATCTTTTAGGTTTTCTAACCACTAAGGGAGCTGTGTCACGGATGTGAGCCCTTGGGCTGTGGTGTGGTTGATGCAGCCTAGTAGGCGAACCTACTAGGCCCACGCCGACAGCTGGTGGACCCACCCTACTGGGATGGGAGCTGGAGCTTCACCTGTATCAGCCTCGTTCCCTGGGGGGTTGAGCCTTTGGGTTCCAGGGGCCAGCAGGGCTTAGGCGAGTGTCTCTTTAAGGAGTGGGCAGAAAGAGTCAGGTACAGGCAGTGGTCAGGGCAGGCAGTGAGCAGATGATACCTAGGTCCAGGCCAAGGGTCTGGGCAGGCAGTGAGTGGACGATATCCGGGTCCAGGCCACAGGGTCAGGGCAGGCAGCAATCCAGGAGCAAAGTCAGAATCCAAGGCAGAGATCCGAACCGGAGAATCATGCGTTGACAAACAAGACAGGCAGAGACAAGACACCGAGGGACAAGACAGGACAGGACAGACAAGGCAAGGCAACCGAGGCAAGGTTAAGGGCGCGAACAAGGCGAGGCGAGGGCACAGGTTAGACAAGGCAAGACAGCAGGGGAACGAGGCAGGCACAGGGGTAGCAACACGCACTGCAGAGCAGGAGGACCTGTTGCTGAGGTGCCAGGAAGCAGTAAACCTGGTTAATTATAGGAAGCCTCTAATGACGTCACCCAGCGGCGCCGAATAGGGGTTCCCGGTGCGGAGCTTTTAAATATGGTGAGAGCGCAAGGGCAGGAGTGGTGGCGTTCATGCAGCAAAGACAGAGCATGGCGTCGGGGCGAGCTGGCGGCGACCTGGGGTGAGTGCGGCTGGTCACAGGACCTTCCCCGCCACCGGCCAAACGTTGCAAGCTGCTTTATTGTCGGTGCTGTAAGATGATGCCACCCACTAGAATGGATAAGTTCATCCTGTTTGCAGGCCTGGATTCAGGCATTAGCAACAGAGGAAATTGCCTAGGGCCCACCAAATTTCGAAGGCACCAAGTACCCAGGCCAAGGAGTGTGCAACTGTGCCAAAGAGGCGCCTGCTATGGCAATCCACGTCAAAAGGGGCACTGCCATGGCACTCTGGGAGTCTGGAGGGGAGCGGGGATAGAGGGACCTCACCCACTATCTGATCTCCAGCGTCTTCCACCCTGCCTGCCTGTAGTTCCTGCCTGCGGGTGCCCAAATCTTAAATCCGGCCCTGCCTGCTTGTCGACAGAGAACGTCCAGGCTCTGTCAGCCAAAGAACTGAAGGAAAGGCTGGACAAAGCATGGGCAGCCCGTGCCTCGGACTTTCCCCACTGCTCTACCTCCTCCATAGTGCCAGCACCACGAGAATCCTCCAAACTCGCTGACCAGCGTGAGATCAGCATCAGGACGTGCCACTACTGGGCCCCCGAGGTTTAACCCTGCTCACAGGGCCGGCACCAAGGAGAAGGTAAAGCAGCTGGAAGCCATGAGCCAGGCTCCCACCATTCAATGAACCTGCAGGAAGGAAGAAAAGAGAGAGACCTCCAGGGGCTCGCGGCCCTGAGAAGCACACAGCCTCTATCTCTCTCTGCCGGCACCACGCGGCTGCTCTTCGGCGCCCCCTACGGCTCGGCGCCCTAGGCGACTGCCGAAGTTCGCCTAATGGACGCGCCGGCCCTGCTCACACAAGCTCCCTCTCTCTCTCTCATACACCCCATCACCCAGGCTCCCCACCCTTTCTCATACACACACAATCCCTCACTAACACATACAGGATCCCAATCTCTCCTGCTTACACACACAGGCATCCTCACAAGCACACACTGCCTCTCTCGCACAGGCTCACGAGCTTTCTTGCCTCGCATGCTGGGCCTTCTCTGCTGTTGAGCCTATTGATCTTCGCTGCTCCGCTCGTGGCCAGTTGATCCTGGGGGTCTGATCTTCAACATGAGGGGGACAGACTCCGCTCGCGGCCAGCTGCTGCCCTGGGCTTTGACCTTCACCGTGAGCGGGACGGACTCCGTTCGCTCACGGCCCGCGGGGCCTTTCTCTTAAATTCTGCCCAAAAACTAAATTCTGCGCGGAAGGGGAATTCTGCGCAAAGTCTGTGCTCCGCAGTAGCGCAGAATTCCCCAGGACTAACTGTATCATAAGCTGCAGAGAGTAAAGGCATCCTCAGGCACTTTTAGTTTCATCCACAGTTATTAGCCTCTACGGAATGCAATACGGTGATTGAAAAACCCATAAAAATTACAGGTGTTAAAGGTTGTACTATCCCGTTATTATTCACTGTGAAAAGAAGAATTTTAATGTAGTGAAATACTTTGACTAGAACCGGGATCTGTACAAAGAAGGTGACTCCACGGGGCTGCGGAGCATGGATGCTGGCAGGAGAAAACAAGTCATATTCTAGAAGGTATAAGCTTAGCAGGAAAGGTCCACATCCTCCCCCACCCTCCAGCCCTGTTTACCCATTCCACAGGCACAGCTGCTCCCAGGAATCCTATCCGCATTTCCTAGCATGGAGGCCAGGGTGGGTGGAA
This sequence comes from Rhinatrema bivittatum, assembly GCF_901001135.1. Classification (NCBI taxonomy): domain Eukaryota; kingdom Metazoa; phylum Chordata; class Amphibia; order Gymnophiona; family Rhinatrematidae; genus Rhinatrema; species Rhinatrema bivittatum. The sequence goes on from NC_042630.1 coordinate 31,798,949, forward strand.
GCAAAGCCTGTCTTCCCTTTGCCAATCTCCCTACAAGGAGAGAGTGGGTTGCTTTGCTGCTGTAAATTACTGTCTTAATAGCCTTTGCAGGCAAGGAGCCGGGTGCTGCAGCTTGCAGGCAGCAGAGTGCGATGTATTTTATGGTCAGCATACATACAGGGGTCACTGAGCAGCGAAATAATGGTGGAATGGGGAGCTCTCTTGCATGGAAAATAAGAAAGCGGCTTACCCCTAAATTAACCCTCCTTCCCCCCTCCCCCACTCCTTCATGCCCGCCCGCACTCATATGCACACAGCTACACACACATGCACGAAGACTCCTCGGCAAGTACATACACAAAAGCTTGTGTGTACACACACCAACATATACCTGCTTAAATATACAGTTAATGCAACTTTAGGAAAGTACACACAAGCTCTGACACAAACAGAAGCTGATGCACATGTACACGCAAACTCACAGACAAACATAGAGCATCATATACACGTACACCTAAGCTCCCATAGTTACACAACATCTCAAGCACTGAGGTAACCAAACCTCCTCTTTTGCCATGTCCCCCTGAGAACCTTTTACAGGACTTCGGATGAATGGCCACTAACGAGCTGTGTCACTGCATACTGGACAGACAAAGCCTGCTCATCCCAGCGCTAGGGGATGGTCATATCGATCCATGTCAAAAGGGACCTGCTGATCCAGTCCTGATTTTGCCCCATTTTTCTTCTAGAAGTCAGAACTACATCTCCATGCGTGCAGTGGGGCATAAGAACATAAGAAGTTACCATACTGGGTCAGACCAAGAGTCCATAAAGCCCAGCATCCTATTTTCAACAGTGGCTAATCCAGGCTACAAGTACCCAAACATTAAGTAGATCCCATGCTACTGATGCCAGTAATAGCAGTGGCTATTCCCTAAGTCAGCTTGATTAATAGCAGTTAATGGACTTCTCCTCCAAGAACTTAACCAAACCTTTTTTTAAACTCAGCTACACTAACTGCACTGACCACATCCTCTGGCAATTGTGCACTGAGTGAAAAAGAATTTTCTCCAATTTGTTTTAAATGTGCTATTTGCTAACTTCAAGGAGTGCCCCCCTAGTCCCATTATCCGAAAGAGTAAATAACTGATTCACATCTACCCGTTGTAGACCTCTCATGATTTTAAACCCCTCTATCATATCCCCCCTCAGCCATCTCTTCTCCAAGCTGAACAGCCCTAACCAGTGGAGGAGCTGCCGGGTCAAAAGGTGCATTCTCTCAGAATCTACTTCCATATAGATTCAGGAATTCATTAGCTGGGGCAATTTTAATGTTGACCTGGAAAAACCTGTGCCTTTAAGAGATGGACTTTCTGCAGCTAGCATTTGTCTGAGTTGCCTCTCCTCACCAGGTCCATGGCCAGCTAACATTGCAGCTGTCTGACCTATTGGCTGAGCAGCCCAACCAGCAATGTCATTGGTGCCCAAGGTGCCACTTGCCTCCCAGTGCCCCAGGTGACCACCCAGTTCTCTCTACTCAAAGGTTGGCCTGGCTAGAGGAGATGGTGGTTATGATCTCAGCTGCTTCAGACAGCACTAATGTGAGAGCCATAAAAAGCTGCACTGCACAACCGCCACCATTGTCCTGTACAGCAGCTTGCAGTGTCCCTATCCTGGAGTTTCACGGCACAGGCCCTTGATTAGTTCATAAGCCTTATGGCCACTATGCCACCTTCCATGAATGCTATGTGATCAGGTTTCCCCTGGCGGCCTGGGCCTCTGCAGAAGGTGCCAAGTAGAGCAAAGTTGAGTAAATGAGAAAAAGGCAGTTGGGCAGGTGACTGAAAGACACTGGGACATGTGGATCCCTTTGGAAGCAGCAATTCAAGTTACATCTGGCCTGGTGATCCTGCCTACCTTAGCAGGTGCTGCCAGTACGGTTGCTCTGGATCTCTTGCAGACATCCCGAAATCTTTCTAGTTTCATATTAAGAACCGTGTGTGTGTGAGTGTACACAGGATTGTACACTCTACTCCATCTGGTTAAATACAAGACCTTTCCCTAGCCTCTGCACAGGTTAACAAGACATTGGAGACTGAAGAGCTGTTATGTAGTATGGACAGGCTGAAACTCACCCACTGTGGGTATGACGTTCACCAATATACAGGTGACTTTGGGAAACATAACCTGCAGGGAAAAGCAAAGAATTTGTTGCATCAGATGGCTCTTGAAAGCCCCACCCATAATCCAGGTTATTTCCCTTCAGCTAGGATTAAATGCATTACAGTTTGGCATCAGATAAAACCATGAAATAAACATTATATTTAGCCTACATTTAATTTTATTTTTTTAGTAGGAAGTTAAAAGTTATTATGGGAGATTAAGTTAGTAGGGACACGTGATAAAGCATCTTCCAGTGCGGCTCCACATCTGTGGAATACTACATCAAGGGAAGCACATTTAACAACAGATTATTCAAGATTCATAAGTATTGTCAAGATTATTCAAGATTCATAAATACTGTCAAGACCAGTTTTTAAAATATGAGATTAAACCTTATGATAATAAGGTGTCATAGTGGATAACACATTGAAATCGTCGGTTCAGTGTGCTGCGGCAGTCAAAAAAGCAAACAGAATGTTGGGAATTATTAGAAAGGGAATGGTGAATAAAACGGAAAATGTCATAATGCCTCTGTATCACTCCATGGTAAAACCGCACCTTTGAATACTGTGTACAATTCTGGTCGCCGCATCTCAAAAAAGATATAATTGCAATGGAGAAGGTACAGAGAAGGGCTACCGAAATGATAAGGGGAATGGAACAACTCCCCTATGAGGAAAGACTAAAGAGGTTACGACTTTTCAGCTTGGAGAAGAGACGACTAAGGGGGGATATGATAGAGGTGTTTAAAATCATGAGAGGTCTAGAACGGGTAGATGTGAATCAGTTATTTACTCTTTCGGATAGTAGAAAGACTAGGGGGCACTCCTTGAAGTTAGCGTGTGGCACATTTAAAACTAATCGGAGAAAGTTCTTTTTTACTCAACGCACAATTAAACTCTGGAATTTGTTGCCAGAGGATGTGGTTAGTGCAGTTAGTATAGCTGTGTTTAAAAAAGGATTGGATAAGTTCTTGGAGGAGAAGTCCATTACCTGCTATTAATTAAGTTGACTTAGAAAATAGCCATTAGCAATGGTAACATGGAATAGACTTAGTTTTTGGGTACTTGCCAGGTTCTTGTGGCCTGGATTGGCCACTGTTGGAAGCAGGATGCTGGGCTTGATGGACCCTTGGTCTGACCCAGTATGGCATTTTCTTATGTTCTTAATTTTATATTATCTTTTTGTCTTAGCAATGAAAATGATCTTATGTTTTAGATGTTTATGATCTTTTCATTTAAATTTTGATCTTGATTTTATTATTGTTCAATGATCCTACTTGACTATTATGTTTGATTATTGCTTTATGATTTGATTGTATCGTATTCACTGTTCATTCTCTGAGCAGTTCTTCGGGAAAAGCGATTTCTAAAAGTGAAACAATAAATAACCCGAGCTCTTTGGCCAGGGGCCAAATGGTTTTGAGTAGCAAAGAGTTAAAAGCCCTATCCCACATATCATAGAGGCTCTCACTCTCTGCCAAAAGACCCGTCCTCAGCTCACATTTAATCCTAGCCTAAAAGAAGCCGAGAACGCGATTGAAACACAAGAAGCGTAAAATTAAAAGCAAACGAATTTCAGAGTGATTCCACATAAACGATCCCGGTGCCCTGTAAGCAGGGACTAACTGTCTGGGCCACTGAAGTGACGTGCCTAGAAGCCAGAAGAGGGAAGCTAATAAGCAGCAGGCAGGGAGCTGGCAGCGGCCGCGGCCGCTCGCATGCTCTGCACGGGAAGAGGCTGCCATTGGTCGCCGGGCCGCGCTCTGCTGCCCCCTGATTGGCGGGCGCCCGTTTTCACGTGGCGAGCGGCTGGCTGGCTGCGTGCTCCGGCCCTGGGTTTGCGCTTCTGCTTTTGGCTGGCTGCTTCCCCCTTCGGATGCTCGTGTGGGCTGTCGGGCGGCTTCCTTCTGCCTGCAGACACTGCAAGGGAACAAAGGGAAAACCTGGCTTCTGCCCGCGTTCTTATCGCGCATCGAGGCTGGATGCGTACATCTCATTTACGGGCTGGATGTAAGAGATTCTGATGCCCCTAGGCAGGGACCCCATTGAGATCGGAAACGGGAGAGTTTGAAAGCAGGGGAAGGGGTGTTGTACCCGAGACGTGACCCTAAAATAAGTGGGGGGAGGGGGGGAGCCTTCTCTTTGACCCAGATATTTGGCATCTTTAAAATTTTGCATCCTAGGCAATTGCCTATGCCTAAATTTGGTACTGCTAATAGTTGTAGTACAGACGCCATGCTATCAGGGATAGGCTGAAAACCCCAGTGCATTTATGGGTAAAACCAGGACCGACTCGGCCTGGCCCTTAAGTTCTGACACAGAACTTGTTGGTGACCTCCATCACTGCTACAAAGGTATTGGATGCAGTTAAGACCCCTACAAAATGAAAAGCAGCTTCAGCAGACTGAAGGGTTCAAATCCTACCTCTGCCACTAGCGCTCGGTGACCTTGGGCAAGTCACTTCAACTTCCATTCCCTAGGATACAACCTTAGATTGTGATCTCTCTGGGGACAAGGAAATACCTATGGTATCTGAATGTAATCTGCTTTCAAGTGGCTGACCACACATAAGAGGCAACATACAAACTAAACAGTTTTGAAAAACAAGAATAGTAGGATTTTTTTAGGCCTGATTCTTGCAGAATTTTTTTCTGGATACATTATAAACAACACCAACAAATCATATGGGTTCGAGTCCCACTGTCTCTCCTTGTGACCTTGGGCAAGTAACTTTATCCTCCACTGCCTCAGGTACAAACTTAGATTGTAAGCCCTCTGGGGAAATACCTTCAGTACCTGAATGTAATCCACTTTGAAGTGCTGCAATAAGTGGAATATAAATCTAAATAAATAAAATAAATGACGTATGATGGAAGAGCTGCTGAGGCATTGATGTGCACTAAACAGGAAACAGAGTGATGGCATCTGACCTTGTCAAGGTCACCAAAGAATGATTCCCAGATGGACGATAGGGTGCACTGAGAGATAAAGATAGCAGAAACAAAGAATATGACAAAACATCTGTGCAACTCATTTGCGAGACCTTGTCTGACGTAACGTCCATTTCTGGAGGTTTCATCTTCAAAAGGGTAGAGACAGGCTGGAGGTGGACCAGATAAGCTGTTATTTTATTATCAAGTGTTATGTTTTTTTCTGATGTAATTTGATTTATGTTGTAAACCACTCTAGATCCTTAGAATCCTTGGTGAAGAGTGGTACAAAAATCCAAAACAGAAGTAGAAGTAGAAGGGCTCCCAAAATGGTGCAGATTCTGTAGCATAATCTCTATGAGGTGAGAGGACTTAAATACATACACCTGGAGGAGAGGGGAGAGAGAACCAGTGGTAGATTTAATGTTCTGCTCCCACCCTCTCACCCCCAAAGCTATCTGTAAGCATGTGGATGGCTGGCCACCCCCCTCCCAAAGTTGCAGCTAGACGGGGAAAGGGGGGGTCCTGCAATGACGTGGCCGCACAGAAGCGACGGCTGGAGAATACCTGCAGCAACATAGTCACTTAACTACTTTGCCTGCATGGAACTCTGTCCCAGACAGTCCGACTGCTCAGAGGTATACATGATGCAGGACAGGCAAAGCATTCTCAGTGGGGAGGGGCCCGGTGTGAGGAAGACTCAGGATTTAACATAAGCCAATCACTTATTCATGGAAAGAGTGATAGATGGGTGAGACAGTCTCCCAACAAACGGGCCGTTACAGTAAGGAGCGGTAGGAAGAGCTGCGTTAGTGCCGGGTGCACCCGCGTTTGCCGCACGCACAGTCCTGCTCACCTACCGCTCGATACTGTATTTAAATAGCTTGCAAATGCAAGCTGCGTCCAAGAAGCGTCTGTGAAGCGTTAGGCCCGCGCAACCCATTTTACTGTATAGAGCGCTTAATACAGCGCCTATACAGTATCCTGGGTGCGCTGGTACCTGTCATTTCAAATGACATTTGAAATGACAGGTACCAGGAAGTGGATCCCAACTTTAACCCATGAAAACCTAAAATCCCCTCCTCCCGAAGCGGCTCGACATGTGCCAACTTACCTTTTGTTGCTTTTCAGCCCTTTCAACCTTCTCTGCCATCCTCCGGAGGGGGCAGCCGGCGGCGAAAGCGGCTTGCAGCGGTCCCCCCCGCACAGGTCCCGGTTCTCCTGGCTCAGCCCTCATCTGCCAATTAAAGCACATGGACGGGCGGGCGTGACCCGCCCGTCCATGTGCTTTAATTGGCTTGAGTGCCAATTAAAGCTCGCGCTGTGACTGGAGAGGGCACAGAACAGTGGGCTCTTACCTGACTTCACAATCTTCCTTAAGCAGATGAGGGCTGAGCCAGGAGAACCGGGACCTGCGCGGGGGGGACTGCTGCAAGCCGCTTTCGCCGCTGGCTGCCCCCTCCGGAGGACGGCAGAGAAGGGAAGGGGCTGAAAGCAACAAAAAGTAAGTTGGCACATGTGGAGCCGCTTCAGGAGGAGGGGATTTTAGGATTTACATATTTTACATGTCGAGTCGCTTTGGGAGGAGGGGGTTTTAGGTTTTCTTTTGGGGGAAAGTTTGCCGTCAACCCTTACCCCTGCCTCTAACGCAGGGGTAGGGGTAGGCGGTAAATTAGCAGGTTAAACGTGCGGCTAAACTGCAGGTTAAAAAGGCGATAGTCGGGGCGCGCGTTACTGAATGGGGGGGAATAGCTAATTCGATCGTTTACATCTAATATACGTGCCGCAGGCGGAAGGGGTTACCCGGTGATTTAAAGAGGCGGTAAGAATGGGTTAAAGGGGATAGTGTATCGCGGGTTGGACTAACGCGGCCGAAAAGTGAGTAGAAAGCGGGTTAGGAGCAGGGTAACCACGGCCGCACTTTACTGTATTGACCTGAAAGGTGGGGAAGGCAAAAACCACATCAGAATTCAAGGAAACAAAAGACAAGCACAGAGGATTAGTGGGGAAGCCAGAGGTGAAGCCAGAGATAGTTGACATCTGCGCCGAGTACTGCAGCAGGTAAGGAGGAATGGCTAGAAGGTGGATGGAGCTTGTGATTACCCGCTGTCACAACCAAAGTTTCTGTATTTTCTTCCCAGAAACGAGGCGGAGTTGGGCCTTGTCCTGGGGGTGCCAGGGAGGGAGGGGGTATTTGCAACAGTATCTCACTCCCTGCAGATCGTTTGCGGAAGTTGAAGTCATCCGCAGAGTTCCCCGGGATCTCACTCAAGAACAAGTCATGACAGTTTTCATATTTCAGCCGAAGCATGCGGGGGCATTGCGCAAGACGTGTGCTCGGCTGCCCTGCCATTGGCTGGCTGGGGAAGTGAGTCGCCTCCCGATTGGCTGGGGCGCCTTGTCCACACGAGCAGCCACTCGCCGCCGGCATGCGATGATGCAGATACCTCCCCTCCCATTGTTTCTGCTCTCTGCATGCAGTTTTATATTGTGACTTGGGGTTGGTGATTTCACCTCCTGAGTCATAACAAGACAGTGTTCCTATCCTAATCACAGCTGTGCCTGCAGCCGGAGTACAGTTAGTTTCATAAACTATTTTGATTGTTTCCGTCATTTGGAATTGCACCAGGAGAGCCATTTTCTGGGAACTGTTAAGATTTCAGCTCTGTCCCTCTTTGGGTCGGCGTAACAGGCTTCAGAGACGATGCTGGCGCATGTGAGCTTGTGAGAACCACAGGGGGGGGGGATCCTGTATACTTTAGTATCAAAACCTGAAACAAATCTGGTTTTGTCCAGGACCAATATGTTTACCAAAGCCTATCTTGTTAGTGTGAAGAGAGTTTGTTTTTTTACATTTTGTATTACTTTCTCCTGCACACAAGAAATCTTGAGTGTGCAGTCAACGGACCTCTTGGCTTCAGAGTGTGGCAAACTTCCAAGTTCTTTCCCAAAAAGGCTTCATGAAGGATCTTGCCTTTCGTCGGGGTTTCTAGATGGTTTCATGTCATAAATAGGGCTGCCGTCCCACCCGGGTCAACCCAGCTCTAATGCTGCCCCCATCGCACGCATGGAGCATTGCATCTCCATGCGTGGGATGGGGGCAAAGCCAGGAATGGAGGAGCATCTTGGGGCAACTCTCGTCATGAGGGATAAGCTAAGCCAGTCTTGCTTTTGCCCTCACTGCACCTGTAGTTCCCGCTTTTCTTAGGGGGTCCACAGATGCGATGGGGGTAAAGGCTGGACTGACTGAGCCTGCCCCTGATGACCTGCAGCCCGCTGGTAGCCCGGATCAGTTCCCGTGATAAAACCCTTTGGTACTGCGGGAGATCACAGGAAAATAAAGTCCTTTTCCCTTGTGATCTTCATTCCCCACCTCCCTTGAGTTACAGCATGGGGGATGCACAGGGCTGGAGCAACGATTCCCATTAATCCACCCTCCAGCCGGCAGGACTCATTACCTCTCATTAGTGGGGAAAGCGAAACGTTTCCCAAAGCAATGCAGCCTCTCCGTGAGTGCAAAGACATTGTTCAGTGCTCGCACTGAATGCACCCTTATCTGCTGGGAACACTGCCAGGGTCAGCAGCGGGCACCGGCATTATGTGCAAGGCAAGAGGTGAGGGCAGGTGCCCATCACATAGGACTCTGTCCCCATCAGGCTACGTAGGTCAGGGCTGGACACCATTAGAGCCAGTGCTTGGGATGCTGAGAAATGCAAGGAGTGAATGCGTATGCTTAAATCTGAGCCTCTCTTGAACCAGGAGAGGAAAGGTTCAGATAGAAAGCGTCCAATCAAGTCCCCCTGTCTCCTTTGCAAATAAGATATGGCTACATCATTTGTGCCCCCCCGACTGGTATCTGCACACTTGCTCCATCCAGATCTTTCTATCCCCATTGTAAAGTGAATATTTGCACATTTGCAGACATATTGTTGAACGTAGGCACACCAATGTTAAAGTGCTACAGTCTGTGAGCTACGGAGCTTGGGGGTGGGTGGGAAAAGAGTGAACCAGGCAAGAAGAGCAGACTGGCGCTCTGCAGCCACCTCTTCCAACTTTTAAGAACACAGAAAACTGTCCACCTGAATCCTACAGCGAGCGTCACGGCATTCCCCCAATGCTGACATAAGAACATGCCATACTGGGTCAGACCAAGGGTCCATCAAGCCCAGCATCCTGTTTCCAACAGTGGCCAATCCACGCTACAAATATCTGGCAAGTACCCCAAAAACTAAGTCTATTCCATGTTACCGATGCCAGTAATAGCAGTGGCTATTTTCTAAGTCAACTTAACTAATAGCAGGTAATGGACTTCTCCTCCAAGAACTTATCCAATCCTTTTTTAAACACAGCTATACTAACTGCACTAACCACATCCTCTGGCAACAAATTCCAGAGTTTAATTGTGCGTTGAGTAAAAAAGAACTTTCTCCGATTAGTTTTAAATGTGCCCCATGCTAACTTCATGGAGTGCCCCCTAGTCTTTCCATTATCCGAAAGAGTAAAAAACCGATTCACATCTACCCGTTCTGACATTCTGCTCAGGCCAGGAAAAGGGGAAGTTATACTTGAGTTTTAATTAAGCTGAGCAAGGCAGAGCCTGGTGATCCTATTCTGCGAGAGAGCAACTTCATGCTCCACGAGGCAGGGCATGGACAGCGCTGTTCCTGTGGTCCCCAATGGGAGGCTTCAGCTGCTCGCGGTGATAATCCAGGCCTGCTCCGATTGGACGGCCTCCTCCTCCACAAAGGGTGAGTCAGTCGGTGGCTGCGTGATAACTGACCCAGTTTTGGGCAGCTTTCCCACAGGATGGGTCTTAGGGTATCCTGTTTGGGTCCCAGCACTCTGCTGAGGCAGCAGTCAGGTCAGCACTTAACAGAGCAGCAATGGGCTGAATCACCCTGTCCCACGTTCCCAATACTGCGGCAGACCTTTGGAGGAAGGAATATGTGCACAGCTGGCACTGCAGATTAGCAGAAAGATCACAGAGCTGTGACCCATGAAGACTCCAGTCCCCGCTTCCAGCTTAAATTTAGTGGTTAGCAATGTGGGGCAGGATTTTGCCGCTGTGCAACTCTCTTTATATAATGCTGAGTGAGCTGTGCAGTTACCTGAGCTTTAACACATTGGAAGGTTATTATTATTAATCACTAGTACAACGCATGCCAGACGTATGACGTGCTATACACAGATACATAACACATTATTTACCTGGCCCATTTCAACTAGTCTCAGATGCACTCTGAAGCTTGAGGCAGGAGACCGAGTGGCTCCAGTACCCAAACAGAGCAGAAGTGTCCAAGTACAGCTTGTCTTAACGTGCAATAATTTATGATAATTTTCATGATGTCACATCAGCGCATTATCCAAGAGCAGTAAATGAATTCAAAAGGACAGGGGATAAACACTGTGGATCCCTAAAGGCTTGAGGTTGGAAAGGAAGGAAAGGGGTAACCTATGTTAACTGTAGGTGTAACCTTTCTTCATGGAGCAGCAGTGACTACTGTTAACAGAAGGCATGGGGGTAACCTGCATGGAGCGGCAGTTACTGCTCTTAAAGAGGGCATGGGGGTAACCTGCATGGAGCAGCAGTTACTATCACAAGCAACTTGCTGGATAGACCGGATGGACCATTTGGTCTTTATCAACCATCATCACTATTCTAATAATTAAAACAGAGATAAAAACAGCACAAAGTAGCCTCATCAGACAACTGCACCACAATTCAATCATCAGCATCTCAGGCCATATCATACCATCAAATATATTAGTGCATGTACAGAGAGTGGATATGTCCTGAAAATCTGGTGTGGATAGGACATCAAACATAAAAGTTGTTACAGGTCATCTCCTAAGCCTTGGCTAAAAACAAGACTACATCTCCCTGCATGCACTGGAATAAAAACAGGATTGGCTCAGTCTGCCCCCCTGAACATATAGGGAAAAATAACCCTAGCTGTAGTTACACGATGTTAGGTTCCATATTAGGAGCTACCACCCAAGAAAGAGATCTAGGCGTCATAGTAGATAACACATTGAAATCGTCAGCTCAGTGTGCTGCAGCAGTCAAAAAAGCAAATAAAATGTTAGGAATTATTAGGAAGGGAATGGTTAATAAAACGGAAAATGTCATAATGCCTCTATATCGCTCCATGGTGAGACCACACCTTGAATACTGTGTACAATTCTGGTCGCCGTATCTCAAAAAAGATATAGTTGCAATGGAGAAGGTACAGAGAAGGGCAACCAAAATGATAAAGGGGATGGAACAGCTCCCCTATGAGGAAAGGCTGAAGAGGTTAGGGCTGTTCAGCTTGGAGAAGAGACGGCTGAGGGGGGATATCATAGAGGTCTTTAAGATCATGAGAGGTCTTGAACGAGTAGATGTGACTCGGTTATTTACACTTTCGAATAATAGAAGGACTAGGGGGCATTCCATGAAGTTAGCAAGTAGCACATTTAAGACTAATCGGAGAAAATTCTTTTTCACTCAACGCACAATAAATCTCTGGAATTTGTTGCCAGAGGATGTGGTTAGTGCAGTTAGTGTAGCTGGGTTCAAAAAAGGTTTGGATAAGTTCTTGGAAGAGAAGTCCATTAACTGCTATTAATCAAGTTTACTTAGGGAATAGTCACTGCTATTAATTGCATCAGTAGCATGGGATCTTCTAGGTGTTTGGGTAATTGCCAGGTTCTTGTGGCCTGGTTTGGCCTCTGTTGGAAACAGGATGCTGGGCTTGATGGACCCTTGGTCTGACCCAGCATGGCAATTTCTTATGTTCTTATGTTCTTAACATGGAGCTGTCTGAGAACCGTTTGTATGCGCCATGTGTCTTCCCTGAGCTGCTCCAACTCAAATTCTTAGGCCAGGAGTACCCGCACCCAGTTTGCTTACTGGCTGGAGAGTGTAAATGGTGCATTTGGAATCCGAGATTATAAAAGAAAACAGGAATTTTGACATAAAACAACTTTTTGATCACTCGGCTAGGCTAAGACACTCTTGTAAGGGAAAAGAAATGGCCATTTTATCATTCTGTAGCACATATTTTCCAGATTTCTCCACCATCAAATCACACAGATGTGAGAAAAAAAACAAACATCTCTCACATGTTATAGGTATTTTCAAAGTCACTGAATAAGCTGTTTTAAAAAAAAACAAAAAATGCCAAGTGGATCACAAGAAAAAGCTGAACACATCTTTCTCCAGCTAGCACTTTGTTGCGAAATCCCTACTGCTGAAAAACATATTTCAGCAACCAGTCCCAGCCTGCCGCACGCTCAGGGGAAACCACAGGGCGTATTTGCATGCGGCCTGCTGGAGCCCATGAACTAAAACGTCAGCCTTATCTCACCCTTCCTTCCAGCAAGCAGGGCCATGTGTGTAGCTCACATGTGTGCAAACCAGCTCACGCAAGGCTGATTTCCCCCTCCCTAAGAAAATGTCCTTCCCATTTTCCAGAACGCTTTTCCCCCCGCCATGCAAGGGGATGTACTATCTCCATGCTTGAGATGGGGTAAAACCAGGAATGGAACCAGCCTGTTCTAACTGACGGGGAACGAGCTAAGTAACCATACGATTTATTTATCTGTTTACATTTACATGCCACCAATGCAAAAAGCTCTAGGTGGCTCACAATGTTACATACATGATTATAAATCCAAAACAAACAAATGAACAGAAAAAAAAAAAACCAAACCCAAATCAATATAAGTAAGGATTCTCTGTCCAGACAGAAACTCGTAGGCCAGCCTGAATAACTGTGTCTTGAGCCACATCTTGAAACTTTTAGTGCAAGTTGCCAAACGCAGTTCCTGCGGCAACAGATTCCACAAAGTGGGAGCAGCCACCGAGAAGGCTCTCACACGTGTCTCTGCCAGTCGTGCATTTCGAACAGCTGGGGCATCAAGCGAGCCCCTTTGCAAGGATCGTAGAACTCATGGCGGGTTATGTATGCGCTCCTCGTTGTTAGCCCACAGAAAAGAGTCAACTGCAAGAAGCTTTATGCACTCCAAATTCTCCAAGAACTGATGCATTATAAAGAAAATGCGTCTTGCAGATGTGTCACCAATGACTTCATGTATTATATTACTGTACGTGCATAATTTAATAGCACAGAGAGACCTGGTGTTTTGAGTAATAGGCTGGGACCCATAAGACCAGGGTTCAAATCCTGGGCACACATCACATTATCTCCCCTTCCTGGCACCTACTTTGGAAACTCATACAGGAAGGGACCTGTAGCACATACAAGAGCATAAGGAAGACCATGCTGGGTCAGATTAAGGTCCACCGAGCTGGGTACTGTGGGAGCACAGTACCAAGCAGATCCCAAAAAGCAGATCTGTTTCTTGTTACTCACTCCTAGGAATAGCAATAGCTTTCCTCAGACTACCTGGCTAATAAAGTTTTATGGACTTTTTCTACTAGGAACTTGTCCAAACTTCCTTTAAACCGCGCTATGCTCGCCACCTTGATCACATCCTCCGGCAACAGATTCCACAGCTTGACAGCGCCAAGTGAAAAAGTACCTTCCACGATTTCTTTTAACTCTGTTGGTTGTTAACTTTCATGGAGGGTCCCCTTGTTTCAGCATTATTAAAAAGGGTAAATATCCCATCCTTTAGTTACCCGTTCTACCCTCCTCATGATTTTATAAACTTCTCCCTCTCAGCCCTCTCTTCTCCGAGCTGAAGAGCCCCGGCCTGCGTAGGAGAGCCCTCCGTCCCCTTTATCATGTTTTGTCGCCCTCCTCTGCACCTTTCCTGGTTCCGCTCTGTCTTTATTTGAGATGGGGGCGACCCAGAACGGCCCACAAGCTGCAGCCACACCATGGCTGAGTCAGGGGCACGCGTCGTTAAAATAAATACGTGCCGCAAAAAAACCTTCTGAGATGCACGCACTATTCTGTGGATCATACAGAGAAAGCGAAGATACAGTCAGAGCCCAAGAAAGATCCAGAAATTGTCCCAGCCGTATCGGGAACCACTGGCCTGATTACGAAGATGTTCCAAGCATTCCACGATACGTTACCTGTACATATTACAACCTATGAACTCCAGAAGGAAGCTCACTTTGGCACAATGCAAGCAGTAAGAAGGGCACTAGCCACACATTTGTGAGACTGAAATCATTTAAAATATGTCTTGGCTTATGAATAAGGTTCATTACCGTCAAGGTATGTGCAAAACAAGCCTATTTGGAGACACTGTAACCCAACTTGCTGGACACATTCATACCCTGGCATTTTTCTCTCACACTACAGAAACACATCTGGCCAGGGTCTATGGAAATTTTCTCCTGTGCCTAATATCTTGCACACCTCCCAGTTATCACCCAGATGAGGGTAGCACTCACTGTATCAAGCGAGACAAGCTTTTTCCAGTAATTGGTGACTTGTAAGCTTGCAACCTCACCCAGGTCAACCTGAACAGGCTGAGCCCATCCCACTGCTGCCCCCAATGCATGCAGGGGAAATATAGTCCTACTTATCTTAAAGAAATCAGAATTACACCTACGACTCCATTCACAGAATGAGGCAACACCAGGACTGCATCAGCCCATCTGAGTTGACCTGGGTGAAGTGGCAAACCTAGTGCCTCAATGCACAGTTAATGCACTCACATCATCAAAGGGCTGGATCTATTCTTTGGGATCCTGCTGGGTACCTGCAACCCAGATTGACGACTGGACTGTCAGAGACAGGATGCTGGGCTTGATGGACCTTTGATCTGACCCAGTGGGGCGTTTGTTATGTTCATATCTCTTTCACCTGCTCATTGTGCTGCTTTGAATAACACTCTGCATGCACTAGTAAATACAGGTGGAAGTAGAGAGTGGAATTTTGAAGGGATAGGTTTGTCACTTCTAGCCAGTGATTTTTCACTATGATGGGGGAAGATGATCCCGAAAACCATGGATTTATTTCCTTCACTAAAATTTATGAAAAAAAAAAAAAAAAAAGATGACAACAAAGAAACCACCAAACCTCCAAAACTTCGGGAATCTATACCATCTCTGTTTCCAGACCGTACAAGCAACTCTTACCAGGTGCAACGCTGCAAGGTAACTTTCAGCCCATGCTAACAGCAGGCAGGCATGGTTGTTCATATTCCAAAACATAGTAACACGGTAGGAGGCGGCAGAAAAAAACAAACAAGAAAACCCCCAATCAGCCCACCCCGTCATTCCTGTCCACACTGCCAAGGATATCTCCCAGCGGCCAACCATACATATGGAAAAAAGGATTTGCACTCACAAAGAGGGGAGTAGCTGGCTTGTTACGGCGGTTACTACCCCAAACCAAATAAGCCTGATACTTCACTTTCAATGCATATCCAGCATAGTTCTCTGCTTCAACGGCAGGACTGAAGAAAAACTGATACTTCACACATCCAGCAGAGCTCTCTGCTTCAACGGCAGGGGAGAAGAAAAAAGGGTTCGCACTCACAAAGCGGGGAGTAGCTGGCTTGTTACGGCGGTTACTACCCCAAACCAAATAAGCCTGATACTTCACTTTCAATGCATATCCAGCATAGCTCTCTGCTTCAACGGCAGGGGAAAAGAAAAACAACCAATAAGGGCTGTATAACATAGTCTGGGTAAAACAAATAGGCATGGGTATAGCTTGCTTATTGCGGCGGTTACTTCCCCTACTACCCCTAACTAATCAAGCTTGATATTTCACTTGGATGCAGCTCCATCACTGCTTTCTACATTAATGGTGGGGGTGGAAGGGAAATAGAACCAAAGAGCTAAGAGAAACAGATAAGTATGAGAGAAAAAATGTGTGAGGCTTGCTGGGCAGACTGGATGGGCCGTTTGGTCTTCTTCTGCCGTCATTTTTATGTTTCTATGACCACCTGCAAGATCTCACTGGTTGTCCACTTAGTTCCTTCCCACGCCCGGATCCATCTAGTCTCTCTGACCTGGGGCATGCCAGGTGTGTCCCTGCTTCCCACATTTTGCTTTCTGAATGAAAACACCTTTTATAGCCAGAATGAGGGGACAGGGCGACTTTCGAACCATGCGCAGAAGGGCAAAGTCTGAGGATAATGTTACCCAGGGATTTTATGCACATTTCCAAAGGGAACATTTTTCCTTTTGAAAATGAGATGAGGAAAAAGTCCATGCGCACACCTGCACCTGATATTTGTGCAGGGACATTCTCCAGCAAACTTACGTGCGTGAGCGCATGCTAACCAATCCCCGACTGCTCTCCCAGGGGGAGCCTCCTCTCTCTGCTCCTGGACTGGCACCACGCACTCACTCTCACACACAGAGAGGGTAGGCGAGTTTCTGCCCATAAAATACTGTTTTACCTGTTAGAAATGCATTTGAAAAATTGCCTTCTAAAAGCGGAGAAGGATGCTGCACTGGCTAGGTCAGGAATTAAAAAAACGACTCAAAACTCCAGAACTGGAAGATGACAGATCACAGAGCAGGGCAAGGTCACATGTTTGAAGGAACAGACCACGGCATGAAAAGGATACCGAAAGGGATCTTCAGAACTACCAAATACCAAGGTTTTCCTATATCTCCGTTTGTCTCTCCCCTCCCTTCCCAGTCCTTTTATTTTACAGCTCTTGAGATGCTGAAGCTGTCATCCAACCTGCACTTTGCCTATATATTCAGGCATTCTCATTCTTAGCTAAGGTTGCCACCTCACCCTCGCCCAACTGAATAGGCTGATCTGCTCCTTGTCGTGCCCCACTGCTTGTATGGAGTTACAGTTTTCCCATTGATTCCTCTAAGGACATCAGAATTGCATCTCTGCATTCAATGAGGGCAAAGCCAGGAACTGGATTATCTTGTTTGGTTGATCTGGGATGAGGTGGTGACCCTATCCTTAGCTTATTGTGAGTTGACCTAATGAAGAGAACACAGCTCTCAGCTAGCCATAAATGTATTAAGTTAGCCAAATAAAAAGGTCTCACTTATAACTTGACTTTCATGTCTATGTATCAAAAGGGTATAATTACAGTAACCACACTGCTTTACATAAAAAAAACCAAAACGAGAGAGTAAAGGTGGGAGGAGTACATATAAGAACATAAGAAGTTGCCATACTGGGTCAGACCAAGGGTCCATCAAGCCCAATATCCTGTTTCCCACAGTGGCCAATCCAAGTCACAAGTATCCAAACATTAAATAGATCTCATGCTATTAATGCCAGCAATAAGCTATTCCCTATTGATTAATAGCAGTTTATGAACTTCTCCTCCAGAAACTTATCCAAACGTTTTTTAAAACCAGCTACACTAACTGCCTTAATCCTCTGGCAATTAATTTCAGAGCTTAATTGTGCATTGAATGAAAAATAATTTTCTCCGATTTGTTTTAAATGTGCTACTTGCTAACTTCATGGTGTGCCCCCTAGGCCCTGTATTATCCGAAAGAATAAATAACCAATTCACATTTACCCATTCAAGTCCTTTCATGATTTTGTAGACCTCTTTCATATCCCCCCTCAGCCGTTTCTTCTCCAAGCTGAACAGCCCTAACCTCTTCAGCCTTTCCTCACAGGGGAGCCATTCCATCCCCTTTATCATTTTGGTCACCCTTCTCTGCACTTTCTCCAGTGCAGCAATATCCTTTTTGAGATGCAGCGATCAGCTCTATTACTATGGTGGCAACAAGAGAGTGAGAGGAGGGTAAGGAGAGAGAGAGTAAAATTGGAGCAGGAAAAATAATTACTTTTGCTTTCTGCAGAAATTCCTGACACACATGAAACTGGCAGTGAATTCTAAGTGAAGGCTGGGTGCTGTGATCCAGTTCCCCCTCCCCCCCCACACACCTTCCCTGTTTATCAGAGGGAGGGGGGGGGGGCGGTGGAAGGAAGGGTGAGCTGGGATGTCCTTCCAGTCAGCAAGTGATTTGTGACAAGTGGAACAGCACCAGGCAGGCGACAAGAGCAATTTCCACAGCACTCCAAGGAACAAAGTGCCTTCCCCTGATAGCCCCTATCTGGCACTTTTCCTTTCATTTAGGAGCCCTAGCTCTATCTTAATTCCAGTCCCGCTGCCTGGCTGCACCTTCTCAGCCAGCGGAGCCTTTAACAGGGCTTCTCTTCTCTGGCTTATCAGCAAAAAAAAACAACAAAAACCCATTTAGCTCTGAGCATCACAGGCTGTTAATAAGGAGGCACTTGGCAGGCTGCACTTAAGAAGGCTGCATGCAGACCCGAGGCTGAAGCTTCTCACCCTGCTATCAGTGTCCTTTCAGACTCAACAACCAGCACCCGGGGCTCCTTTTATCTGACCATAGCAGAACTGCCTGATTAGCAGGGGAGGGGGGTGCAATGTCTCCAAATGGGTTTGGTTTGCGCACACCCTGACAGGAACGAACCTGGATCCCAAACCAGGGTATGTTTGGGACTGAACTCAGTCTCTCAGGTTTACTGCTCACGCTCTTCCCAATATACAGGACGATACAGAAAAAGTCGCAGGAGAGCCGGCGAGCGCCCGTTCTCCTGGGCGCGCGATTCAGTAAGGAAAAACATGTAAATGAGGGCCCACGGTAAAAGGAGGCGCTAGGGACACTAGCGCGTCCCTAGCGCCTCCTTTTTGACAGAAGCGGCGGCTGTCAGCAGGTTTGACAGCCGACGCTCAATTTTACCGGCGTCGGTTCTCGAACCCGCT
Organism: Rhinatrema bivittatum; assembly: GCF_901001135.1. Taxonomy (NCBI): domain Eukaryota; kingdom Metazoa; phylum Chordata; class Amphibia; order Gymnophiona; family Rhinatrematidae; genus Rhinatrema; species Rhinatrema bivittatum. Next base: position 31,817,658 of record NC_042630.1, read on the forward strand.
GACAGCCACGGGTTCGGAAAAGGGATGCTGGCTAAATTGAGCATCCGTCTTCTAACCCGCAGGCCGGGTGCAGATTTTAAATTTAAATTTTTTTTTTATTTTAAATTTATTTTTACTTTTTGAGCCTTTGACTTAATATCGCTATGATATTAAGTCGGAGGGTGCACAGAAAAGCAGTTTTTTCCGCTTTTCTGTGCACTTTCCCGGTGCCCGAAGAATTTCTGAAAGCAAAATGTGCGACTTGGCTGCACATTTTGCTTTCTGAATCACGCAGGAATACCTAATGGGGCCATTAACATGCATTTGCATGTTGTGGGCGCTATTAGGTTCAGGGGATTGGATGCGCGTTTTCGGCCCCTTACTGAATAAGGGGTAACGCTAGCGCGTCCAAAACACGCATCCAATGGCGGGTTAACTGCGCACTGTACTGTATCGGCTCGTTAGTAAATGATAGCAGATCCTTGCACTAAGCCAAGAAAGCCTCTTCTGGAGTCATAGGATGCAGTCTGTACAGGTAAACATATCAAGGTGCGCCTGGAAGGTCTTTTTTTAAACAGGCCAGTGGCCACATTTTCTTGATCTTTGGTTCCCTAAGTACTTGGGAGGATTTTCTCTCACCCCATATGTTCCACGGAACAGTTGCTTCATACTGACAACTTCTATCAGCAATTTAATTCTTGTGTTTTTATCCTTCACCACAATGCGGCTTTAAGCTTGGAATGGGAATGTCCCAGGGGATTGCAGCTTTTTCCTGTTCTCTACAGTTCTGTCAGGGGTGGTGATCTCAGTGTCTTTCTGGTACGGCGACATTAGAAGGCATCAATATTCAAATGGTTTTCCTGCTAAGTTCAGGACTTAGTCAGGCATACTGCGGGTTTTTTAAATTCCTGCGTTCTGACCACCTCCAGCTAAGCCTGGTCATGTTATCTTATCTTGCTAACTAGAATTTTATCTGGCTCTATTCAGTGGAATGCCTAATTGGGAGCACTCTGCTGAGTATCTTGGAAAAGTTATCCCTGTGTTGCAAAATATTGGGCTTATAATGTTTAAACAGCTTCCTGTGAATGAGCCCTACCATCTTGTTGTGCCTTTCTGTATTCAGGCCTTCTGTCATCAGCAGTCCCACCCAATAATGAGATTTATTTATTTATTATTTTTATATACCAACATTTGATCTCAATTGAGATCAGGTTTACATTCAGGTACTGTAGGTATTTCCCTATCCCCAGAGGGCTTACAATCTAAGTTTGTACCTGAGGCAATGGAGGGTAAAGTGATTTGCCCAAGGTCACAAGGAGTGACAGCAGGACTTGAAGCCTGGTCTCCTGGTTCATAGTCCACTGCTCTAACCACTAGGCTATTCCTCCTCCTGTGTAATTGTTTCCAATTCTGGTTTACAGAATCTGTATTTGTCTGTTTTACTGGTTTTTCCCTATGCTGGCTGTGAACCATCTTCAACATAGTCCATGGTCCTGAGCTGCAATTAACAATCTTTCATCTTTAAGTACAAATTAATCTCTGCTTGGCCATTCCTGTGTCAGGTTTTGATCTGTGTGGGGGTTTCCTAAGTAATTCTTGGGATTTTCCACTGTATTCGTGCTTTTGGCTATTATTTTTTGTTTGCTGGTCTGATTAAAGAGATTTTTTTTTCTTGTTTTGCAAGATCTGTTGCTTCTTTCTCCACGTGCACTGATGGATTCTCATTCATTCCTTCTGTTCATCGGAGTGCTTGTCCAAGCTTAAGGATGGAGACGGATTCTGGCCATTCACTTTCGTGCCTCAGCACTCTTTGAGTGTTTGGGTCTTTTGATACTGTGAAGTGTGCCTGGAGGACTATGAGGGTAGCTCTGCATGTGTAAGCTATAAGACCCACACCACCTTCAGATACTGGTTCTTAAAGTTTACCTGAAGGGCATGGAAGAGTTTTTGTAATCTTACATCTCAAATTTTCAAGATCTTTATGGGACCAGTCTACAATTCAAAAGCTGTGTGAAAGTGCACAGATTGCAAATTGATTGATGATCTTGTATCTTATTCCGTGCTGTTAAGAAGCTTTCTTATAGTTCATCCATGCTATACTCAGGTAGTGGCCGCTCTTACAGCCGGCCATGATGGCTTTATTCAGCATCAATTGTTCTTTGGTGCCCTATGCTCCTCTTTTACTGCCCTTCTGTTCTGTCACCGTAACATTATTAGCGTTGAGATGTGGATTCCATCTGCATCTACTGCACTGAATGGCTTTCAGACTGCAGGCAGGCAAGTTATTGGCGGTATTATTTGGGTCTCCTGGAGTTCCCTGCAATCCCCAGACACTGCAGATAAAGGAAAGGAAAGTGAAACAGCCACATCTTTCAAGGTCTCCCTCATGCTTCTGGGAATTCTCTTTATTTCCCAGACCTCCTTTCTTTTTTTTATTTTTTAACAACCATTTACTGAAGTAATCGAGATAACCAGTACCAAAACAGAATCATAAACACTTGGAATGAGCTGACGGCATTATTTGGGTCTCCATTTGAAAGAAGTGTTCTTCCTGTTATTCGCCATTCTGCGCATGTTGTTGCCTCCCCTGGGAATTCCTCCATGAAAATGCAGGTAAAAAATGCAAATGCTGGGGAACAATGCATGCCCTTTTACCTGCATGCAGGATGGGCAGTGTTCAGAAAGCCCTTTGACCTGCGTATTTAGCCATTTAAATGGCTTTTGAAAATGACCCTCTCAAAGACAACATACGAAAACACCGGTTGCCCAAATGCGATTGGGTTCTCAGGCTATTCACAGTGGATATGCATGAGATACATTTGTATGCAAGGCGTCTTATACATATTTATTGTACATTTCCTGAAAAGCTGACTGGCAGGGGGGTCACCAGGACAGGTTTGAGAATAGCTGTATTAACACAAAACATCCTGACATCTCATTCCTTCTCCCTTCCTTAGAGGGGGAACTGGACTGCGTGTCTCCTGTCTATAGAGCGCTGTAATATTTCTGGCGGCAAATTATGATTTTTCCAAACTCCTCTGCAGCTGGCCTGGTTATACACAGCTTTTTAGAGGAGGCTGTGCAGGAGGATTGTTGGAAAGCTCTCTCTCTCTCTCTCCGAGCCCTAATCCCCCTGCCGCTGTGACTCAGGGCAGAGCTGGAAGCTGAGAACAGCATGTCCACAGAGGGAACACTGACACCAGCACTTTCGGTTCCCAGTTGTGGTGAAAGGATCCTGCCAGCCCAGCAACAGGCTGACCCTTTATTCAGAATGCACCTCTGTTGCAAGACAGAAATCGCAAGCTGGGATTTATCCCTTAGCAGAAGCCATGAATCAGCAGTCGGTTAGGGCCAGTCTTACATTCAATTTCAACTCTTGTCTGTATTTATGGCACTTTTAACAAGTCTTCAATAAAATACAAATACATTTCGGTGTACAGATGAAAATGGAAAGGATCAGCTTCTAAAGCTGATGGCTAACCAAGAGGATCCCTTTCTGCTAAACACAAGCCATTTTTATCAGTTTCCCTCAAGAACACAGGCCTTAGAAAAACCATCATGTCTCTGTGTCTGTCAGGCCGTCCCTTTCCTAGTAACTTTTGAACTGCTCATCCAATTTCATTTAAATTTCTGACACAGAAACCAAAGCACCCCTGACCTCTCCCCCCCCCCCCCCCCCAGCTCATACAATTTTATGTGCCCTGGATGCCCCTCATACTTGGAATCCCTTTTACTTCCCTATAGGGCAGCTCCTCAGGAAGGTAAGAGCACCTGATGAGGTCATCAAGGGGTTTTTTTTTAAAGCTAGCCTGACACACTTGAGTACACTGAAAGCCACTGCTCAGTAGTCATAAACATAGGCACATTTCTGTAACAAAGAAGAAAACTATTCACACATCTCCTTTTTTAATCCATGCAGGATCAGAATGGAGTTTGGAGAATTGTCTCTCTTTCTAGCTAGGAAATGTATGCTAATTAAATGGCTAGCTCAGGAGGCACCAGGCACACAGCTATGGCAGAAATGGAGGACCTGGGAATCCTACAGTGCCTTAAGATCGGCTTCTCAATTGCTATTATTCACCCCTTCTCGGGGTTGGTGCGGTTTATACTCTGAGCACTGCCTTTAAGCTGCTTTGCGCGCAGTGTTTGGAGTGGGCTACCCTGCGAGATTCAGAGTGAGACTAATTATTTAAAGCTCAGGAAATCAGCCAAAGCAGAGCTATTTACCGCAGTGTCTGAACAGGATTGAAACTCTGTAATCGAAAGTACTCGGGGTAAAACCTTATTCCATTTGCTGACGATAGGGATTAGAAAGTCCAACGAAGTCAGGGCTCCCAAAGCTGAATAGTACTGTGAACATGACTGACGTTTTCCGTCTTCCCCCAACAAGAGATCTCGTATATCCTTGCCTTTAGAAAAATCGCAGTTACTCCGAAGCTCTTGAAGCAGGAAATGTCGTAGTTGCAGATATCCATACAGATCACTCGCAGGAAGAGCATAACAGAGAGCAAGGTCCTGAAAGCTACGAAGTTGTAGTTGGGCACCGTCGTCTGTGAAGAATTGATGCATAAAGGTCAGGCCTTTCTCAGGCCATTGATGAAAAAGATAGTGTGTCATTCCTGGTTGAAAAAGGCAACATCCTCTAATTGGTAGAGACGCAGACTCTCCCGCTGGGACACGAAGGGTCCGGCACAAGAATTTCCACATCTTACGAAGGGGGCTCACCACAACACTCCCAGTTATAGATTTAGGAAGGAGAGAATCTCCTAGTTGAAGAACAGCACTAGGTGCATGAGGTGCAAGCCAAGTTTTATAATGTTCCATGGGAGAGTGAGAAAACGTGCCGCAAATCCAATCTCTTATATGCCTTAGTAAACAAGCCTGATTATATCTTTCCAAGTTAGGACAGTTGAGGCCACCTCGCTGTTTAGGTTGCATAAGAGTCTTTAAAGGTATTCTGGCTCTTTTACCATTCCATAAATATCGAATCAAACCTCTTTGTAGATCACTAACGTCCCGTTTCGTAAGCCACACTGGTAACATATGGAATAAATACAGCCATTTAGAGATTTCCATCATTTTAATTAACAAAATTTTACCAGAAAGGGAGAGGGGCAGTCCCCTCCAGGCCTCAAGCTTCTGAAGCATTTTCTGTTTAAGTGGGGTCACATTAAGACCATATAATTTACTAGGTGAGGATGGTATGTATATTCCTAGATATTTAAGGGAATTTTTGACCCATTTCAGAGGGAAATTGCCTGGCCAATTACTGACAAGGGTCCCCAGAACATCCAAGGCCTCTGATTTGTCAACGTTAACTTTGAGCCCGGCAAAGCAACCAAAGGCAGCTTAGATATTCAAGACATGTGCCAATGAAACAGTCGGATTACATAAAAATACTAACATATCGTCTGCAAAAGCAGCCACCTTAAAGTTACCATTTTTATAATGAATCCCTTGAATAATGGGAGATTCCGCCAATTTCCTCAACAGGGGGTCTAATGAAAGGATATATAAAATCGGGGATAAAGGACATCCCTGGCGTACCCCTCTGTGAATGAAAAATGCCTCAGAAACATGGTCATTTGCTACTATGTGTGATTTGGGCTGCTGGTACAAAATAGAGATGGCCTGAATAATCCGGCCGGGGAAGCCAAATCTTTGAAGAACCGAAAACATGTAGTCCCACGACACACGGTCGAAGGCCTTCTCTGAATCAAATCCGACCGCCATAGACTCAATGTGTAGATAATGGGATGATTCTATGGCAGATAGAAGTCGGATAACGTGAGCTCCAGCATTCCGGCCTCTCACAAAACCTGCTTGATGCGGGGAAATTACAATGGGAACCACTAAATTCAGTCTCTGAGCTATTATACGTGCATATAATTTCAGGTCGCAGTTTAATAAGGAAATGGGACGGTAGGAGGAAGCCAGTAAGGAGTCCTTACCCGGTTTAGGGAGGACTGTAATAAACGCCGTATTAAACTGCGAAGGAAATTGTTTAGCATCCCATGCATGGTTATAAAAGGAGACGAGATATTTCGTTATAGAGGGACACAAGATTTTATAATACTCTGACGTTAAACCATCAGGGCCAGGTGACTTATGATTTTTACTAGTGTGAATAACCCCATGAACTTCCCCTTCCGTTATGGGCCTACTGAGAAATTCCCTCTTCTCTTCTGGAACTTGGGGGAGTCGAAGGTCCTGAAAAAAGGCGTCCTCCTCTGCCTTACCCCCCTTCCGATCTTCACTATAGAGACCTTCATAAAAGACTCGCAAAACCTTGCAAATCTCCTTATTAGAAGTAACATGAGCGCCCTCTGCATTTCTTAGGCCGCCAATAAACGACTTCTTACGTCGAATAGCCACTAATCTCGCCAGCAGCTTGCTTGATTTATTTCCATGTTGGAAAAAATACTGGTCAGAGGCTTTCATGGATCTTTGCGCTCGTAAATGAAGATGGGCATTTAAGGCATGTAGACAAGTTCTATAGGCTTCCTTATGAGCCTGTGTTGGGGCCCTCGCTACCGTTTGTTGGGCTGCCTGGAGCTTCGAATCTAGACTTAAAATGGTAGCATTTAATTTTTTTCTTTGGGCTATAGAGTACGCTATTACTTCCCCCCGCATGACCACCTTACTCGTTTCCCAAAATAAAGCGGGATTTTCCGTATGTTGGTGATTATGCTCTGCATATTCCTCCCATTTCCGTTTGAGAAAAGTATGGAATGTTTTATCGGCATTTAAAGCCCCTGGAAAACGCCAGGGTTTCCTGCTGGCTGTAGGGGCTGTAAGCCAAATATCAACCCAGATAGGAGCATGATCAGCAATTAAGATGGATTCTATGCCCGCCTTATCTACATTACTAAATAAAGGTTTAGAGAGCAATATATAATCTATCCGGGACATAGTATAATGCGCTCTTGACACATGTGTATATTCCCTGGCATTTGGGTTAAGCAAGCGCCATACATCCAAGACATCTAAACGTTTACAAAAGGTTGTCACCCCACCCGCCAGGGACGGAGTATAACTCCGAGGGGTATGAGATTTGTCAAGACTTGCCTGGGAAACGCTATTAAAATCCCCTGCCAAAAGGAGCTCACCCTGTATATTTACCAACAAGGTGTTAAGCAAGGAAGAAACAAACCCCACATCCGGCATGTTAGGAGAATAAACGTTACAGATGGTCACCATTTTCCCTGCGAGATTGCCAATAATAATGAGATAGCGACCTTCCGGATCTTTAATCTCTCGGGTCAGTGTGTACGGGATATTTTTGTGTATTAGCACCGCTACTCCTCCTTTTTTCTGTTTAGCTGCAGAGAAATAACATGAGGCTGCCCAACCCTGACATAACTTCTTACTCTCTAATTCCGTGAGGTGGGTTTCCTGTAAACAGGCTATCCCCACATGTAAGCGCTGAAGGTGCTGGAGGATCTTCTTCCGCTTAATCGGAGTACCCAACCCATTTACGTTCCAGGAAATCAACCTGCATTTACTCCCCATTAATCCTCGAAAGATGTATGAACTGAAAGGTTAAGTGACAGAAAGTGGGGTAGAGCTCCCAGCCCAGCTCAACCCCCTGTATAAAGAGCCCGAACCTCAAAGCATAGGGAAAAACATCAGCCATACCAATGCAACATGTTAAACTTACAACTAAGAACAGACCCCAGAATAGTAATGCTTTGCCAATTTCCCTCCCCCTCCCCTTCCCCAACCCCCATCCATATAGCCCCTCCAGACCCACCAAGTCTGGAAAACAGGTCATACATGAGTGATCGGAGGGCTCAGCGCCCCCTCCCGCCACCATAGAACACAAAGCTCAACAAAGACTGCAACCAGGTTATCAGGTGTTTAAAGTGTCCAGAAACTGAGTTGCCTCCGCAACGCTGGCATACGTGAGCCATTTACCACCATGGTTGATACGTAATTTGGCTGGAAATTGCATCGTGAAACGTATGTCTTTCTCAATAAGTTTACCACATACTGGAGCAAAAGAACGTCGTAACGCCGCCACTTTAGCTGAATAATCGGGCGCCAGGCAGGTATTTGATCCTTGAAATTGCAGAGATCCACACTTTCTGGCAGCCTGCATAATAAGATTTTTATGGTGGAAATTTAAGATCTTCATAATTACAATCCGCGGCCTGGACTGGTCAGGTCCCCGAGCTCCTAAACGGTGCGCTCTCTCAATTTCCAGCACTCCTGCCAATTCTGGCAGACCCAGAGCTTCCGGTAGCCATTTTTGCAGCAGGGTACGCAGTTGATTCTCTTCAACTGACTCAGGTATTCCCAGGCATCGTATATTTGAGCGCCTTGCCCGATTCTCTAAGTCATCGGTTTTATCTGCCTGATCCTGAAGCATTTTTTCAAGCGTGGTTACCTTGCCCTGTAACTGCGTTACGTCATCTTCAAGGTTAGAGGTCCGGCTCTCAACCTGCGAAAGGCGCGGTGCATATTCCGAAATCACTTCCCGCAGCGCCCCGATTTGATCCGCTATGCCCGTCAGTTTACTGTCCAGAGCCGCCAAGACCGCATCTTTAATTTCTACCACTGTAGGAGGCGGCAAGATGTTAGGCTGTGGCTTCTCCGCTTTTTTCCGCATCCGCAAGTCCAGCCGCCATTTTAGGATCGGGGCCTTTAGATTTCTCCTTGTCCCGTTTTGCCAACTTCGGAGGCATGGGAGCCGGCAATTTAGACATAAACGAAGCAATCGACATGCACACTTATCGTAGGCAGCAATATTCAGCCTCGTACTGCGCAATTTAAGGTGTTTGGAGGCGGGAGGGAGATGAGCCGACCGGAGCAAGATCAGACACGTCCGACCGCGTTCACCACATCACGTGACCTCCTGAAGCTCTTTTTAAAAAATGCGATTGTATCCACAGATAATAAAAGATGATTTATCAAGTAAGACTACGAGCATCAACTATTAGTTCAAACATTAGCGTCCATGAATAGCACGGTGTGTGTGTGTGGCTGTGGTGTGTGTGTGTGTGGCTGTGGTGTGTGTGTGTGGTTGTGGTGTGTGTGTGACTGTAAGCGTGTGTTTAAGGGGGGGTGAATCGAGGTGGCAGGGCAAGCAGAACAGTTGCTTTTTTTTAAACTTCTGAACTGTGATTGCTAAGGTTGTGTACGTTTTAGTTCTTGCATATCGTCAGCTCATTCCAAGTGTTTATGACTCTGTTTTGGTACTGGTTATCTCGATTACTTCAGTAAATGGTTGTTAAAAAAAAAAAAGAAAGGAGGTCTGGGAAATAAAGAGAATTCCCAGAAGCACGAGGGAGACCTTGCAAGATGTGGCTGTTTCACTTTCCTTTCCTTTATCTGCAGGGTCTGGGGATTGCAGGGGACTGAGCCTGTTCCCAGGGCTGCCTGCAGGTGCTTCCCACGGGCAAGCAGGAAACTGGGAAGGCCCGGTGCCTGCTGTCAGGTGGAGAAATCTGGATTCAGTTCCTGGGCTCCCATTCCGCGGGCTGGCTGGGGCTTTAGAGGCGCTGCAGAGGCAGCACTCACAGCCCCTGGAAAGTCAAAGCCATGGTTTAATTTAATGTGATGATTTCCATTCCACGTTTCGTGGCTGGGTGGCCACCTCAAAGTGGATGGCGTTGGTTATTCTGGTCAGAAAGTGTTACATGGAATTTACAGTGGAGAGAGCACAGCAGGTTACTACTTAATGAGGTAGGGTTACATCGATAGTGCTGATAGGCCAGAACTGTTCAAATGAGGGTATTCTATAGAAAATCTAATTTCTCAGCTATTAACCCCCTGGGTATTAGTTCACAGAGGAACTAACATCTTAATTACATAATCCCCTAAATACAGCATCATAGTTTGGGCAGGGGCAGGGCAGCTGGCTCAAGAGGCGTGTTGTTAGTTGGAGCTGGAAATCCATGGAGGCATTAATGTTTTGGAGATAGGGAGGCAGTGATTTTCCGTCTGAGGATACACTACAGAGGTTTGGCTTTGAGGCCTTGAGTGAGGCTGTGAGACAGCTTGAGGAGTAGGGGGTTTAGAGCCCTTGTTCCTGAGTTGGGGGAAGGCCCAACTACTCGGCCCATACTTGAATCCCACCTGTAGCGCTCTAGGCGGCCGCCCAGTGCTTCCACCGCTCATGGCCCGGAGGCCTCCCTCTGCTTCTGCCATGAGCGGGATGGGCTCCGCTCGTGGCCACCGACTTCCCAGCTGGCACACCCCTCTTGGCTGTTACCCGGGGCGGATCGCACCCCCACACCCCCTCTTTAGTATGCCCCTGTCCAGATACATGGTTTCCCGGGATCTCTTTGGTTGTTTGGTGTTTAATTCTGCATTTTTTGACACTACCAGTCTGACTGTAAGATATTTTCCTGCATGGTGGCAATATGAGGATCTCGTGATCTCTTCTAACTACAGTCTAAATTGTATGAACCGTCATGGGCTCCCAACTTAAATGTGTGTCGCTCAATGTGTGGGCGATATCCAATCCCATTAAGAGAAAATGTATCCTTCAATTTGCCCGTAGGAACCAAGTGGATATCCAACTGTTGCAAGAGACCCATTTAACTCGAGCTGAGCATGAAAAGCTTAAAGTAGATTGGGTGGAGCAGATATACTACTCTTCTTATAACTCGAGAAATGGTCGATATTTTATGATTAACTGTACCCTTTGGGGGTGATTCGTTTACTTTGGCAAATGTGTATGGTCCCAATACGGACCAGAGGGAATTCTTTAGCAAATTTTTACATATGTTGCTTGCTTGGGGGAACCGTCCTCTCCTAGTTGGAGGAGATTGGAATGTATGTTTGGACCCACATTTGGACAAGACCTTATCCTCCAGGGCTAGCTTGGGCACCACTAGAGAGCTGTCTGATTTGATGGAGACCCTTCATCTCACTGATATTTGGAGAAGCCAACATGCTCAGAGACAGATTATACTTTTTATTCTCCCCGACATGTTATGTACAGTCAGACAGTCAGGACCTATCATACTCTGGTCTATTATGCTAATTTATTCCCTGGGTACAGTGTCTCCTTTTGGAGGGGTTGTAGAGAACCTGGGAGCTACACTCATATGTGGTGGTACTACCCTGGAGTGGCTTGGTTTTGGCGGGAAGTGGCTAAGGAGACTGCTGATGTACTGAATATTGAATTTTGCCTCTTGCCTAAACTGGGCTTATTGGGGATTTGGCAAGATTTTTTGGTACCAGTAAAATTCCGACCCCTGACGGGGTAGCTCCTTCTAGCTGCAAGGTTTACCATTGCAATCGCTTGGAAATCTAACCCGGATTTGGGGCATTGGAAAGCTCAGGGCGTAATATCATGGACCTTGAGAAATTACGACATGAGCTGATGAATAAAGGGATTAAATTTCACCAGATATGGGGTCCTTAACTTGTATAGTATGGCTTAGACTGACTTTCCAGATGTGGAATTTTATGTACTATTTCTGCTCCTCCTGGTTTCTCTGCTGAAACTTTTGATGTATTGTCAGTGTCTTTTTGATATATTGTGTTTTCACTGAATGTGCCATGTATGCCTGGAATTTTGTTAAATAAAGATTAAAAAATAAATACAATAAAATAAAATGTTGTGAAAAAAGTATTCACACCCCAGCATATTTCCCTTCTTTAGAGCTAAAGCAAAAAATCTATTGGGAAAATCCCTAGAGGTCATCAGATTTTCATGGCGGGTTTTTTTAAATGAGTTTCCTGCAACATTACTATAGCCGCTTTAGAGGAAGACAATTCACGAAATAACAGTTGTCGCTTCCTATAAGTGTTAAGTCCCTTAACATTAAGGAAGAAAATACAAAAAGTGGGCCATTAGATAAATCATCTCAGAGCACGTCCATGCCCACAAAAATACTCTCCTCCAATTACACCATCACACAAAACTCCCCTTAACAGAAAGATGCTTGAACCCGCCAATACTCCTATACCCCACCTAATGCTATCCCACCCTCTCCCCCGGTCACTGCCATCTCCCGTGTGCAGATCCCACTGAGGAGTAGAACCCATCGAACACAGAACAAACCCCCATCCAGATCTCCACCATTACCCCCTCTATGTATCATTTATAAAGTGAAGACCATCTTTCAAAAAGAACCTCATATTATAAGAACCAGATGTTATAAATTGCTATAAACAGTAGTAAATGTGGTTATCAAAGGTAACCTCAACGAGATTTAGCGATCAAAATCAGCAACCACTACTATAATATTGTCCCAGAAGCAGCATCCTGCATCTACAAATGTTCAGCAGCAATCAGAAGATGTATGCATGGGAATCTCCTGGATGGCGCCGCAATCTTCTGCCACCCTTGCCGGCCCGCTGCCATCTGGGAAACGCATCCTTGTGAATCAGCGTAATCGCCATTTTAGGAATCAAAATTTTACAGAAAGACCTGCTTCACTGAAGGTGTCTGCTGCCTCTGCTACAGATTGGTCCCTATGAGAAGATCCTCTTAAGTGTTACAAAAAGCCCAAAGGGAAAGGGCCATCTGTATCTGAGATTCTTGGACCGAGGCGTTTTCGTGACCTCTCGAAGCTCTTGACGCTTCCTCAGCATAGCGGGGAGCCAGGTCAGGATAAACACTGATTTTGTTTTCGTCCCACTGCCGTTTGGTTTTCTTGCATGCTGTGTCGAATATCTTCTCTTTAACCTCATAGCTGTGAAAGCAGGCAATGGTGTCCCAAGCTCCTATTATCAATTTTAGGCCCCAAAGCCCTGTCAGCCCACTCTAACGTAATAGCAATACTTGTAGGATCTTCAGACTCATTTTCAGATGTGTGAGAAAGAAGCAAAAATTGGTAAACGGTGATGACCATGGGCCCTACAGTCCTCCCAGAGGGGGTCTCTGGTGCACCCCCTGAAAATGCAAGTCACGACGACGTGATAGATTCTCGAGATCTTTCATTTTATCAGCTAAAATCACCTGCTCAGATTGCACCTCCTTCTGTTGTTGCCTTGCCAGTTGTTTTATAGATTCGGCATGGCCCTCAGCACGCATATCAAGTTCATCAACACGGCGGCCCAATTCGGCAAAGTCCTCTCTCAAGTCCGTCATCATAGCCAGCAATTCTTGTTTGGGCTGTTTCATGTCCTCATGTCTCTAAATTCCGCTCTAGAAGGCATACGCTTTCTACATTTTTCGAAGCCGATGATACTTGGTGAAAATCGTCTGCTTCCGCCTCTCAGCCTTTCATTTCAGGATCGGGGGGGGGGGGGGGGGGGAATGGGGATCCTCCATGAGCTCTGCCGCACATTTGCTGAATGAAAACTGCTTAAAATCCATCGTTTTCCATTTAGCTGTCATCCTAAAGAGAAGGCAAGAAATTGAGAAATCACGGACGATGGCTATAATAAAAGATGGATTAAACCTTGGGAGGGCAAGGGCTCCAGATCAGGCAGCCATTCTGTCCGATGACGTCACTTCCTCCAGCCCTTCTTTTCTGACCTAAAATATCTTTTTTCATAGATTTCCGCAGTTGTTTGTATAAAAAATGCGCAATGCTGATTATGGTTTGTTTCTTCAATCTAAACACTGAAAGAGAAAAACACCAGAGAGACTCCGGCAGAATTCCAGAATTCAGAGACTGAAACTTATGGAAAACAGAGAGAGTATCTGCAATTTATTTCATTTCTTAAAACTTTACAAAGTAAAATGCACTACCCAAGCGACATTGATTGTCTCATAGGTATCAGGAAAGCTCTAGCTACTGATGTGAACACTTGGCACAGTGCAGAGTGTCTTTTTTGCCCCATGTTCTTACTGAATTTGGATGTTTTTCACAGACAAAACCTTCTGGTTGTTTACAGCCCTAATCAAAGACCGCTGGCACACACCCATCAGTTTGCTGCAGTCAAACATCAGAGTACATGAGCAACTTCCTGTAATATCCCAGCCTTCATTTAATGCTCTGTAAACAATGAACAGCAAAGTTAATGACAAGGCCCTTGGGAAAGGGTAGATGGAGGGCATTGATTCAGTTCACAAGGGCTGGCGGTTTCAGGCACGACAGGATCATGGAAACACAGGACAGGGCCAGAAGGAACCTCAGAGATCCTGTGGCCCATCCCTCTGCCTCCGGGCAAGATCTACCACACCTGAACCCAGGGTTTTCAATTTTACTGGCCCCCCCCCCCCCCAACAAACACATCTGGATTTTAGGGAAATCAAGCTAAGCATATTCGCCTAGTCCTTAAACCACATGTATGCGGCTGCATCTGCTTGCATTTATTTATTTATAAGTGTCTGATAATTTGCCTTTTCCTGAAGGTGGGCAGATTACGTAAAGTGATGGATAAATAGAGATCTGAAGTAGACTGCAAGTGAATATTCAAGAACTGGGGTGCGGAAGGTAGGAGTAAGGAAGTGGCTGCACTGGGTATAAACTGCCTATGCTTAGTTAAGGCTTAAGTTAAACACCAGTTGGACAGATGTAGCCCAGAAGTGGGCAAACCTTGTGGGATTTGCAATCAGGGAGACTTACTGACACCCAGATCTCTTTGTGGCCCTCGCTGAGAACTCCTGACCTGAATCGCTGCAGTCACGTGGCTTATCTAGCCCTGCTCTTAAAACCCTACAGTGATAGAGTCCTTCACCTCCCTGTTTTAACCAAGCTTTCAATCAGAGAGCTCTTCACACTGTCTAACCTCAAATTACGTTGAAATTTAGGCCAAAACGTTTCCCGCCTTTTCTCCAGTGAAGCCTGAAAAGTGGATTTGAGTGTCCATAAGCAACAGTATGGTAATGGGGGTGGGGGTTGAAATAACCGGAGGAGGGGGGGGAGTCTTCTGTTTGATCCAGACCCTTGGCCTTTGCCCCCACCTCACCTCAGAGTTAACTTGCTGAGCTGCATGGGCCTCCTGTCACCAAAGAAACCTCCATGAGTGCTGGGCCCCCACGCAAGGTTTTCTTCCATTCAGTTCTCAAGACCACAGTGGCACAGCCCCGGTTCTCGTGAAAATCTGGCATCAGAGGCAGCTGCCGAAGCTGCCCCGTGCCTAAATCCTCTCTATAAGACAACCCTTTTTGTACATTTTGAATAGCGAGCGGCATATTCGGTGCAGGGGGTGTTGGGAACTCTTGCACCTAGTGGAACAGAGTTGGGTCTCTGACCTTCCACCCCCAGAGCCTGACCCTGACCTGCAGGACAGCCTAACCTGATGGCTCTTATACGGAACTCTCAACTTTTCATGAACGTTTACATACGTGTGCTCATACGTGCGACGGGGTGCAAGATTTGGCCTGTCCTTTACCTCAAACAGGGCTTAGAAACAAGCTGGAGTATGGAACATGTAAGGACTAAGCCACCGCTATACCCTGCTGCCTCCTGCAACCTCCCCCCCAACCCCAAGAAAATAAGTTTCTTGCACGTTTTCATCAGACAAGTTCAAACAGTACAGCGGCTGTCACTATGTACAACTTCAAAGTTCATTCCAAGATGCATTGACGGACGGCATAAAGACCACCCCCTTCCCCTTCGGGTTTGCGTGCTCGCAGACTAACTCGGAAGGATGATGTGGTACCCCCCCCCACCCCTCTTGCCCTTACAATGGCCCTGGGCGGACGGGGGGGGGGGGGAGCAGGAGGATGGGATGGTAGAAGAAGAAAGAGTTGCACGTGCATTTCATGGGGAAAGCCTGCAATCTGCTCGGTGTACCTCCCGGCTGAATGCCTGCTACGGGCACGGTGTGTTGTTGTGTTTTTTTTCCGATCAGAAACTCCTCCCCACGGCTCCCAGCTCACCGCACCTCCAGGACTAGCCCAGCATAACAGCCTGTTTGCACGTAGGCTCGTTCTCTTCCCCAGAACTAGAAGGCATAAACAAGTCTGAGCGACAGGGCTCTGGGAAGGGCCTGCTTATCGCAAGCTCTGCTTTCTTACTCAGGGAGGCCCAGCACGAGGGGGAGGAAGGGAGGGCAAGGAGCAGTTTGCTAAGATAAAAATCCAAATCTTCCCACTTCCCATTCAAGCTAGGCAGCAGTAAACAACTGCCCGAGTTTGAGGACAGCAATTTTTATGCCTTTTGTAATGGGCTACGAGAAAAACTTTAGTGAACCATCGCTGAGATTAGATAGATGAATACCGCACCTACCAATGCATTACCGGGCAAAGAGATTAGCGACCGCTGACTTGGACCCCTCTACTGCCAAAGCGAATTGCCAGAAGCCACAGCTGTAAAAGAAATAAAATGCAGTGGCATCTCTCTGTAGCACTATCTGGGCTGGATACCTTGAGGCTGACACAAGCAGAAAACTCTTGCCCTTCCAGGGTAATTCTTGTCCAGGACTCAATAACCACGGCGAAAGCCACTTCCAAATGCACGCTTCGGCTGCTTCTCATAAGGAGGGACTGCCGTGCACGATTTTGGAAATCTTTCTGAATTTTGCGAATGCCGGCTCTAGACGCGAAGCCATCGTTTTCTTTATTCTGCTTTTCATCTGTGGGCCTCCGCTGGACCATTTAATGAAAAAAAAAAAAAAAGGGAGGTTCAATTTGACACAGCAGAATTCTGTGAAATGTGCTCCCCTTCTGCCCGACAAAAGGCCAGAGCCATCATGGCTGCCATGAAATAGCAGATCCTCGAACTCCTCAGACGCAAACTCCGCACACCTTCCCGGGTCCGGCCATAACGAAATCCTGCCGATAATTCTGATCCACCCAATCATTTTCAGATTGCGCGGGGGAAGGCCGGAGAGATGGGCAGTGGTTGTGTCAGTCGCTCTTCGGTGGTTTTCCGTGGGATGCAGCGGGCTTGGGGGGGGGGAGGGGGGCCAATGAAATATCCGTGCGTACAAAACGGCGCTCAACGTCAAGTGCCCCTTTTCCCAAGGCACACCCAGCCACTTCTGGACGCGCGATGCAATATTTACATGAGGGGGGGGGTGTCGCGCTAAAAAGGAGGCTCTAGGGAAAATTGTGCATCCCTAGCGCCTCCTCAGCATCAGGAGCACGGGAGAGGTGCGGCTGTCGGTGCAGGTTGGGAAAATGGACGCTCAATATGAGCGCCCGTTTTCTCCCGCTACCGGCACAACATGCACGGCCTGGACCGTGTATCTTGGGCGCTTATATTGGGCGACCAGAATTATTATTTTTTTATCCGAGACTTTTTTTTTTTTTAACCGGAATCTGCTTTCTGTGGCTCCTCCTATTTAGCATTGTGTCGATACTAATAGGAAGAATCACAGAAAGCAGGATTTTTTTTTGTTTTTAATCAATGAGCCCGTGAGCGTGGCATACATACCTTTACGGCAGCCCTAGGCTGGTGTAAAATCAGCCACGTTGCAATGGGCACATTGGCTGCGTGGAAAACTTTTTTGCATCGCAGGGTATTAGCTAATAGCCTCATCTACCTGGAATTTACATGTAACGAGTGCTAATAGCTATGCGGTGGTTTGGACACGATAATCCCTGTATTGCATCAAGGGTTATGGACGCACATCCAAAACACACGTCCAACCACGCTGTTAAGCTGTGCGCTAGTCACGGCGCACGGTATTGCATCTTATCGAAATCCAGGTTACAGTATGCTTGAGCTGATTCCGATGTAAACAAATCAACTCAGATGATGCACAACAAACTTGCTAACGATAAATTTAATATGAAATCAAATTTTGTGGAGGAAGGGATAAGGCTCTGCCATAATCAGTCAGACACGAGAGACTACGCAAGAATCATCAACGGAAATATTTAATAAACTAGACGTACTCCTGCTTGCTTCATGTAAATGGGCACAGGGGATTGATGAATTTCAGGAAGTATCAGAGAAGGACCTTGATCACCCTGGAGATGGCAGAACAAAACTCCTTCAGTCTCACACCCATGACATTCAGACCTCTCTTTCGGATTAAAAGACAACTCTTGTAATACAGGGTGTTTCAAAATGATGGACCTAATTTCAAAGCAATATATTTCACAGTGGCTCCGTCTTTTTGAAACACCCTGTATTGTACTGCAACTTCACTGATGACCAACTTAATCTAGAAGGGTGAATGTCTAGGTTTCCACTGGAAGAAGGAAGCTAGATATTGCTGGCTTCTGGAAGCAGATGGGATTTCTTCTCTGGTCTGAGCCATTCTGAAGACACAGCAATCAGGAGGAA
Organism: Rhinatrema bivittatum; assembly: GCF_901001135.1. Lineage (NCBI taxonomy): Eukaryota > Metazoa > Chordata > Amphibia > Gymnophiona > Rhinatrematidae > Rhinatrema > Rhinatrema bivittatum. Next base: position 31,835,729 of record NC_042630.1, read on the forward strand.
AAAAAAATGAAATAAAAGCTGATCCCAGAGGGTAAAGTTGAATTATTTCGCCTTTCGCAAAAAGAGTGAAGACTTGACTCTTACTTGAGAAGTATTTATTTAGCCATTTTCTAGACCGTCTTTCCAAATGAAGATCACAACGGTTTACAACATGAAATACATATTACAGATTGACATATAGATTGACAATGTATTCATATAACAAACAAATCATATATATTAGAATTAGAGGACGGTTGGGCTTTGGCATGATTGTATGTTTTTGATGAGGATTGTGGCTACTATTGTTGGTACTGGATAGTCTAGGTTTATAGGCTGCGCTTGGTTTTTATGTTGCTATTATTTTGTTTAATTTGAATAATGCCATAATATGATGAAACTGTTATATGGAGTGTTGTACACCTCTTTGGATGATCTTTGGGCCAAAAATGAGGTATAGAAGTGTTGCTTAATGGTTGAAGACAGCCATTAAGCAAATGCTCCAGCTCAAGGAGCCCAGCTTTACCTCAATTATCCAAGTGGTGTACAAAATTAATCTGCATCTAGGGCTGTTGTTCTATTGTCATTATAACTATCTGATTTCTACAGCTGTTGGAGCGATGGAAGCATTACGTTTCGTGACTTCCAATGAAACTTAACATTTCTATGCCGGAGATTTACAATATTAAATCTGAGTACAACGTAAGGTGAGGGTGGGGCTGGAACCTGGGTTTCCATTCTGCACTCCCAAAACTCGCTGCAGGCTTGAGCTGAAGAAAATAACCTAAATGTGCTCCACAGTCGTGCACCAAGTTTGGATTGTTCCAAATCTGAGCTCAAGGAGCGTTACATTCAGGGTACGGGAAGCAGGATCCCTGCACAAGAGGGCTTACAATCTAAGTTTGTACCTGAGGCAAGGGAGGGTGAACTGATCTGTCCCAAGTCGCATGGAACTTTGGTGGGAAACAGAGGGATCTGAACCCCGATTCTCAACCTGCTGCTCTAACCACTAGGCCGCTCCTCCACTCCATTGCAGGGGTGTAGCCATGGGAGGGCCAGGGCCCATCCGCAGACTAGGCGGGCTAGAAGGAGGAAGTAGTAGCGGTCTACTGTCATTTCTCCCGGGGATCTTGCAGCATAGTCTCTCCCACCCTGAACACTGATTTGTACCCAGTTCAGTAGACATTTGAGGGTAATGCCTGGACCATGAGGATACCATGAAATGGGATAGCTCATGGACACCGTACAAGATACAAAGCAGTTTGAGGCTTTCAGTGTTTCTCTCAAGTCTGGTTGAAGAGCGACCAGAAACCTTGGGAAAAAGCTTATTCATGAGTAAGGGGATCCACATGCGGCCTGGGCAGGTGCCCTTTATGTTGCATTTAGACTTCATGTAACAGCAGCGTGTCCCATTCCTTAGTACCTCCAGACCAGTCATTTAGCAAGTAGCAGGCTGAGGGGGGATAGGAAATGAAGGCTAGTCTTTTTTTTTTTTTAATAAATAAGGACCTGTTTTAACTTTACCAGGCTATTTTCATAAACTGAATAAAGGAAATGTTTGCTTTACCATTCGTTCATCAGCCTTCCTGCTGCAAAATTTAGTGGATCAGCCTGGGGCCAGCCTCAGTTAGGAGGGGGAAAAAAGGGGGAGAGTGTCCAGGGTTGGTTGGTGAGGATAGAAAGCAGAGTGCTGGTGTCAGGTTAGGGAAGGAAGTAAGGGTGGGAGGGAAGTGTGTGTGTGACAGAGTGTGAGTGTGTGTGTGTGTGTGTGTGCATGGGAGAGAATGTTCAGCTTCTCCTTTCCCACCCCCCACCTAGTGCCCACCCATTTTAACCTCTGGCCCTGCCAAATAAATCAATGCTGGCTACGCCAATGCTCTATTGGAATGTATTATCTATTATCCATGCCCATCCTTCCACTCTCAGGCCATTTGTTCTTACAAACGGAAAGTTCCATTCCTATCCCTTATAGTGAACTCTCAAGAATGGCATCCAAATGACAAACACATTAAGACTCTCCATCCAAGCAGCTTACGTAGTTACACCACTGTTTGCTTCATCAGTGCCCAAGTGGTTTAAGGAACAAAGTGGAGAATTAAGCAGTCACATTCTTCAGGAGCAGACAGGGGGCTCATTCTCTAGGAAACGGCCTGTGAAAGTAGAATGAAACTAGAAAAGGGCGGAAAAACTATAGTCAGTAATCATGATCCATAATCACCATCCACAGTGCTAGTGCTTGTGGTGGATAGACGATCACGATTTAAAAAAAAAAAACCAAAAAAAACTAAACTGAAAATCAGAGGAATAAAAATGTGAAAGCCACCCACCCCTCATGTTTTTAATTTTTGTATGCACCCACCCATGATCCAGTAAATGCCACCCATCAGGAACTGGAGAGCTCCTGAGCACAGCACAGTGACCTTTCTTCTGCCCATCACTAAAACAACCCAAGAAAAGCAACTGGATGCAGGAGAAGGGAATGAGATGAGCACATGCTATCCTCAGCTGACCCGGTTCGAGTTGCTCCTTAGGTGTAGCAAAGGCTCAATATGTGCAGCGATTGGGGGTGGGGATTGGGGTGGTGGTAAAGGCAATGGTTACGTAGCTAGCAGGGAACCCAAGGAGAAGCGATGCAGCTCCTCAGGGAAGGACCCTCGCTTCTGGCTCCTGCCCTTCAAGTGGGTGTTTACTATCGGTGTAGCCTAGTTGGTTACAGAGTTAGGGGATGCTCAGGACCTGCCCTTGGAAACAGAAACCAAGAGGCATCACAAACCTACTTTTGTTTTGTTTTGCAACAGCTAAGCTCAGATTCAAAAAAAACAACTCAAAATGCCAAACAGATGCCAACAACAAAGGCATTTGGAAAACAGATGTCATCTCATTCCTCTTCATTCTGTACTTAGTTGCTCAACTGATCAGGCATGTGAAGATGTTGCTCTTCAGACATCAGGCTCTGGAAATGTGTCCTCGCCCCGCTCCTGTTTTTACATCTGCATCATTTCCTTGGGAGAAGTTAAAAATACCACACAGTTCTTGGAAAGAGCCTGAGAACAAGAGCAAATTCCAGCCGCCACTGGCAGGCTATGGAAAAACTGCAGGCCTGGCCCTGATCTTCAGTAAACAGCTCGGATGCAAGTGCTACAGCTGACATGACCCATACTGTATGGGATGCTTGCTAAACAGCCAGGGAGGCTTAAAACTGCTCGTACTGAAAGAAACCAGTCCAGAAGGAAATGGAGACAGACAGACAGACAGACACACACACACACACACACGAAAACCCAGTTCATCCCACCTCCGAGAACATCCCACAGTCCCAAAATGCTCCTTCCACTCAGGACACTTCCCATTACAAACATGGCCATGCCTACTGCGCAGCAGCTCTGCGATATGGAAAAGGGGCAAGCTACTGATGACACAAAGAGCACCGTTAAGGAAAAGCAGAAAAGAAAGCGGAGCCTTGCTTTCAAGAAATGGCTCTTGGTGATTGCAGTCCATAACAGGGTTAGGACTCTGCCCGCTGACAGCCTGTGGTGCGGGGCCTGGCTTGCAGTGTCGAAGGGAGTTATAAAGCTTCATACCCGCCTGCGTAGGATACCTGCTGGGTGTGCATGGCACATTTACTGTCTCCATGGAGAAACTACACTAAGCTGAAATAGCAGACATCAGAAAGGAATCAAGGACACGTTTCTTTTCTGCAAGTCTGCCCGGTTGCTTGGCTGTTTTGGGCTATCTGACCTGCAGCGGAAGAAATCTTCCTCTGCATTGTTTTAACACATTCCCTAACCATCCCCTCATAAGACCATTTAAATTACGAGAACCTACCTCTTACATTCACAACGCACTGCTTGCTCTGAACAGTCATCATCGTAAGCATGATCTGCCCATGAAAAAACATACATGTGCCACACCCAGCATACTCACTCCTACTACAGTAATTATTTTCATGCTTACTCTTCCAGGTAGCAACACCTAGTTGTTATTATAATTTTTGTTCCAGGTAGCCACGGGGCTTTTATAAGAAGAGCCGACTCTGTTTTGCAGACCTCTTTGCTACAGTTTGAAAATGTGTATTAGCAAAGAAAATACTTCCCTTCCCCCCCCACCTGCATCCTCCTTTTCAATGCATGGGTAACTTTAGAGGAAATGAACAGCCAACTGGGACAAGCATGCCCACCGTTTCCAGAACCAGTTCTCCCTCCTTTTAAGGCTGGAGGCTCCCAATATGAAGAGGCACATCCTAAGCGGCATGGCTGGAGCAGGGGGCTGAGAGCCGGAGAAGCCAGGGGTCCAAATCCCGCTTCTCCCCACCGATGCTCCTTGTGGCCTTGAGCCAAGGCACTTCACCCTCCGTTGCTTCAGGTACAAACCGAGGGCCTGATTCACTAAAGGTTTTCTCCCATTTTGTATCTATAGGAAAAATGCTTAGCCAATAGGAACCCTTTAGACTGTCAGCCCTCTGGGGCAGGGAGCTACCTATTTGTAACGTGCCTTGTGCCTGGCTTCGGAAAGGCAAGTCATTCAATCTGAAATCCAACTCCTTTAATAAATGCTTGAAGACAAGACAAAGCAATGGCTTCTGCTACTTGGAAGAAGAACAGGCAAATGAGCTGAGATGCAACCTACAGCAGCCAGAAAAGGAGAATAGACCAGCGGGGAATGAACATTAAAAATAAATGTAGTGTTCATTTTTTTGATAATTTTGGGAGTGGGGGGGGGGGGGTTTGGAAGGGGGCGAGGGGTGCTGAGGGGTTAATGGGAATCATGACTGGCAATTGCAACCTCAAGCTGTCTTATGTGGTTCCGAAAGATTGTATTCGATGCTGCTATTTCTGTAATTTTGCACGATTTTTGTTGAACTGCAGTGCTAAGTTTGTAATTTTCTTACTGCTCAATATTAAAAAAAAAAACAAAAAACGATAGCGACAGGACAGTATTTTAACCTAAATTGCAATTAGGATGTGAGCAATCAAGGACCAGTGATTTAAAACCACTTCACACTGCCTCGACGGGCTGGGTAATGCGTAATGTACAGAACATGCTCTTACAGGACTTCATTCTAAGAAAATCTGTAATGAATTCAATACCAAACAGAAACAACCAGCAAGAATAGGTCTGAAGAGCGTTTCCAATAATGGACAACATTTAAAAATGACCTTTTTTTTTTTTTGTTTTTGGGTTTGGAGAAAGAAGGGGGTCAAAGCGCTGGAAATGAAAAGGGAAGAGGCAGACTGCACAAAAAACCCCACTCGTTTCCAAAACCTTCCAGCCCAGCTTAGTCACTGAGTCAGGGGCAGTTCTCCTTGGCTATGAAAGTTAATTCTCCTTCTCCTGCTCAATCAGAACTAGGCCTGGGATCTGATTCACAATTACACAGGGACTGTTCTGATTTATATTCCCTCCACGCTTACATTCAGCCCAGGCACTGCAGCGAAGGTCCCGGGCCGGGCGCCAGGGCACCTTCCGGATCCCTGCAATCGTGGATCCTGAATCCAGCCACTAGATGTCACCCTTCAGCCAAGACCATGGCTCCCTCTCCCCCCAGGGGAGGGGGCTGTGAACGCTGCCTCTGCAGTATCCCCACCCCCCCCAGGAGGCCCGGGGATCAAACCTAGGACTTTCCGCATGGCCATGCCCAGCTTCTGCCACTTGGCCTTGCCCAGCTTAAATTCCTGTAAAACGAACAATAAACCAGACATCTGAACAACATTTTAACTTTTTATTATTTCAAAGAGGGACAGAACAAAACTAAGATTTCTCTCCTCAAAACAAATTTGAGTTGACTGTGGAAACGAACATCTAAAAAAAAAAAGATAAATCTTTTATTTAATGTGCCATTTAAAAAAGATAAAACAAATGTCCTACAAGCTGGCAGACTGTCAAAATATTTGTGATATGAGCCTTTAAAATCATGGCAGAGTTGAAACAAGTCGAAATCTGTTTTTCCCCCGCTGGTATGTGCAGCAGCCTCCGGCTGCATGCCGGGCTTCGTCTGCCCACCAGCCCATGCAGACTGCTGCCGAAAGATAGGTAACGAAAGAGAAGATGTCCCCCTTACTCCACAGATGCACCAACTCTTCCATGCCTCTGCCTCGGACGCACAGACATACTGGAACCTCAGCTTCTTCAGAAATAAAAAAAAAAAAAGACCGCACAACGGAAAACAGGATTCGACGGCTGCCGATCGTTCCTTATCCTGTGTATTTGGCAGGATCTGATTATGCAGACCCAGACTAGCGCTTCCATCTTACAGCGATAGGGTACGGGTCCCTCGAGAAGGGCGCGACCTCTAGAGAGCATTCCCTCACCGAAACATAGACTCGTTAGTCACTGCCCCCTTCCACGGCAAACCTGTCAATCCATTTTTAATAAGCCGAAAATACCGTTTTCATATTTCATGCAAGTACACTACATGGCATTTTGCACCTCTGTTACATGAAAGTGTCTGTTGTTTCCTCTAGAGGATGTACCCAGTGCCCCAATGCACAGAAAGAAAGTGTACCTGAAAGATATTCATATGAATAATCCTTCCATGCCATGAGGCTCCCCCCTGCTCACCTCTTCAGGCCTTCACGTACGTGAAATTAAAGGAACTCACTTAGACCAGTCAGACTTAAGTTTGGCTTCACCGGTTGCAAAATGACTTTGAAATATTTGCATAGCTGCAGAAAAGCAACCCAAGGAATAAAACCATTTAAATCCTTAAAACTAATGCGTGTTTTACCTATTAAAAAGCCAAAAAAAACCCGGAGTTATGAGGCAAGACCTTCAGCCTGTTAGGATGAAAAACTGGCCTTCCACCTCAAAATCCCCAAACCCTAAAAGGTTAAAAAATCTCAACGATAAAAAAAAAAAAAAAAAAAAAGGATTTTTTTTTTTTTAAATAAAGCTCTGGAAAATTTTGGTCCAATATTCAAATGAGCAGATAAGAGTTAAAAAATATAAAAAGGTAAAATGACTACTGTGTTTCTTATCTTTTTGATCCAGCCTGCCAGAGGATAAGCAGAAAATATCTGAAAAAAGATTCTACCCGAATGAATCCCCAAGGGAGCAGGGGGTATTAAGGACCTGTTCTCAGCCTAGCTTTCTCGGCCTCTCTCTGCCAAAAGAAAGCCACAGAAAAGGGAGGTGCAGCTGAACCTGAGTGAATCCCCTCATCACTCACACATTTCTACCCAGCTGAGCTCCCCCAACCCCAAGAGCAAACCTTCTGGGACAGAGAGGCATCGGCAGGATTAGTATGGGGGAGGTTCAGCAGTGCAGCCACCCACCGCACCCCAGCATGAGCAGGCCGACTGATAGCAACATTACCTGGCTATGTCCCATCTCCTAAACTTTCTGTAATATGTTCTAGTACTTTCTATTTCCCCAAAAAACTACACTACATATATCAAAATATATTAGGTTAACAATAACTTCCCCCTCCAGAACTTTGTAAGTCATGATCTGGGTCGGTTGGTTAAGTCCACATGGAAACCATTAAAGGTCTTAATGGAGAGCAAGGTTGGTTCTCCGTGCAACGGGTCTTTCTTCTCCAAAAACTAAACCTCAGTGTCTGCTGAGGCTCTTAAAGATAAGAGTAAAGGATTACTTGGCACTTCCAAATTCAGTGCCTGGTGGGGGTTTTGTGGTCCTGGGTTGCCTCATCTGTAAAAGATTACAAATTCCAGTGTGCTTTGTGCTGGGAGTAAAACCAGCTTGCTTCTCACTGGCCTGGAATGACAGCACCCGGTTACAGCTGCACGTTCCGCAGAAAGCAATTTCTACCTTAACACTATGGAAATAAAACTTCCTAGAAAAGCAAACTGCTTTGGTAAAAACTTGTCTTGTGCACGTGACACAGCCGGAGAAGAACTGCCCAATTCTTTTGTCTTTGAAACGCTGCAGGACCAGTAAAGGTTATCCTTGCTGGCAGATATATCCAGGGCTCTCTGTACTGTCAAAAGATGAGCAGAGACACCTACAGGCCGCAAAAGATTTTGGTGAGACGGCTTCCAATGGTGTTTGCCTTGCACATATCATCAGCTCCCTCTGCTGGGCCCAATCTGGAAAGTCTGCTTCAGAATCGGCAGCTCTACCCCTCTTTAGAAGGCACATTAATCTTCGTAGATTACAAAAAAAAAAAATAGCAAACGACAAAAGAGCTGAAAAACTGCCAAATGCCAACGACATCCGAGACTCATTCAAAAACCATTCAGCCTTCACTGGGGACGACGTGTCTGTCACGACAGACAGGTTATGGGACGAGAGGATGCGGTTTCAACAATTTTTGTTGTGGTGGTTGCTGCTCGTGCAGCTTTGCAAATCGCCCGGAGAGTTTGCTTCCAGACTCTGCCCACACGCGGAGTTCTGTCCTGAATCTTCAGATCCGGCAGAAATGTTTCTTCTGCTTGTGGAAGGGAACAAACTTAGGCCGGCTCGCCAAAGACTGAAAGTTCTTTCCGATTCCCTGCCCACAGCTGGCTCTGGTCACGCTTACCTTCCTCTTTCACTCGTCCGCAGGAAGCAGTTACGGTGCCCAGCGGGGCCTGAGGACTGCACCCAAAAGCAACTTTGTAAAAGGGGGTGGGGGGATATTTCCGTCCCCCCCCCGATTCTTCTCGGATGTCAATAGATCGCCTCATCCATGTTATCATCACTGTCACCACCGAAGTCTTCTCCATTATCAAAGTAGGACATAATGTAATCCGTCTCCTTGGAAACAGAGAGAGAAAGGCGTTAATAAAAGGAGACAGTGGGGTCCCATAGCAGCCACCAGCTTTGCACGGGACCCTGTTACATCACAAATCCTCGCCTCTCTCTAGTCTGGGGTCATTTCTTGATTGAAATGTAAGAGTATCCACTAGCAGCTGAGCGGTACCATTCCAAAATTCAAACGATGGCTCCCCCCGCCCCTCGCCACAACAGAAGGAAAGCCTTATGAGCAACCTCAAAGAGACACAACTTCTCTCCGAAGGTAAAACCGCTAGCAAAGGTCCTATAATGCCGGCGCCCTGAGGTTTTATCACAGAATGTGAAAGGGCACTGGTTTCTGTGATGACATAAACCCCCCCCCCCCCCCCCAACACTTTGTTCAGTAACATAACACGGCTTCAACATGGGTGGAATACGTTCTGCATGGACCTTGGTGCTGCCGTGAAGGGGGTTGCCTTCACCACATGATGTGTTTCCAGTGGTCGGCTGTTTTTAATGTTTAATGTTTGAATGAGATTCTGGGTGTTTTTGTTGGAAATTGCATGGGACAACCATTTGGAAGAATGTGCAACTAAATTAAATAAATGGCGCAGGGCACCAAGTGAGAATTAACATCCCAACGGACCATTCTTATGAATACAGTGGGGGAAAACACACGCAAAGCAAGAATACAAAGGGAAAAAAAAGAAATTTAAAACCTACTCTCCATCTGTTGGTTTTATATCTCATTTTGGCTATTATGTTAAATGGTTTTGAAATTTTAACTTTTTATTTGTTAGAAGTTTTGTAAGCCATCTTGGGCACTGTTTTGGAAGGGTGGAGATAAATGTAAGCAAATAAAATATTTTGAGTATTTTTAAACCCAAGCTTGCTGATATCCACTAAACACAACCGTGAAATAAAAATCATGTTAGAAAATCAAAAAATTAAGGTGCCAGTGCGCTATCACCAAATCTGCAGACCAGGACCAGGTTACCTCTTCATGTTCCTCGTCATAATCCTCTTCCTCCTCCTTCTCTTCCTCCTCCTCCTGTTTCTCCTCCTCTTCCTCTGATGTCACTTCCTCTTCCTTCTTCTCAAGCGTCTATGGTTTAAACATCGCACAGTTAAGTTCTAGACTAAATCTTCAAAAGACTGGCAAATGGGATACAAATGAAGACCCATCAAGAATATTAAAAGTAAAGTTATACAAAGTTGGCAGCTGGTGTTTTGCACAAGTTGTTTTTTTTTTTTCAAATTTAAAATTACCCCTAAAAAAATATAGGAAAATTAGTTCTTACCTGTTAATTTTCGTTCCTGTAGTACCACGGATCAGTCCAGACCGTGGGTTGAGCCTCCTGCCCAGCAGATGGAGACAGACCAAAACTGAAAGGGTATCCTATATCAGGACAGAGCCTACCCTGCAACCCTTCAGTATAACCATTGTCAAAGCAGAAAAGAACAAAGATAACCCCGAAAAAAGATCAAGCAAGTAAACAAGTCTGAAATGAGTAACAAACGAACCAATTATCAACAAGGAATGGACTCTGTAGAATAGCGCTCTTGCATATCCTTGGCCATCAATACAGATGCTTCCGGTGTCCTTAAGAGAATGATAGGTGACATTCATCCAGAGTCCTGTAGAAAAAGCTTCGAGTGGACGGCAGAAAAGGAAAAACAACTACGGAAGGGCGTCTGGACTGATCCGTGGTACTACAGGAACGAAAATTAACAGGTAAGAACTAATTTTCCTTTCCCTGTACGTACCCGGATCAGTCCAGACCGTGGGATGTACCAAAGCTTCCCTAAACCGGGTGGGACCAAGACAGTCCCGCTCGAAGCACCTGCCGCCCAAAAGAACCAAAGACCGGTGCATGCACATCCAGACGGTAATGCCAAGCAAAAGTATGCAGTGATGTCCATGTAGCGGCCCTGCAAATCTCTTGCGGAGATTTCCGACTGACTCTCTGCCCACGAAGTAGCCTGAGAACGCAAAGAGTGGGCCTTCAAGCCCTCGGGCACTGCCTGGCCTCGACAAATATAAGCCGAGGCAATCGCTTCCTTCAACCAACGAGCAATAGTAGTCTTAGAAACTTGTTTGCCCCTATCTAGTCCACTCCAGAATACAAAAAGATGATCGGAGACTCGAAATTCATTGGTGACCAGAAGATAACGGAGTAACACTCGCTTCACATCAAGCCGACGAAGATCGCCCCCAGCGGAACCTGTGACATCCTCCGCAGAGAATGTGGGAAGCTCCACCGCCTGATTAACATGGAAGGAAGAAACGACTTTTGGCAAAAAGGAAGGAACAGTTTTGAGGGAGACACCCGAATCAGAAAAACGGAGAAAAGGCTCCCAACAGGAAAGCGCTTGAATCTCCGATACCCGCCGTGCGGAACAAATAGAAACCAAGAACACCGCCTTAAGTGTTAGGTCCTTTAAGGTGGCCTGGCGGAGAGGTTCAAATGGAGCCCCACAGAGGGCCCGGAGGACTAAATTGAGATTCCAAGACGGACGTGTGGGATGGATTGGTGGCTTCAAATGTTTGGTGCCCTTCAAGAACCAAGCAACGTCCAGGTGAGACGCCAAGGAGTGGCCTTCTACCCTACTGAGAAGAGAACCGAGAGTGGACACTTGGACGCACAACAAATTAAAAGAAAGACCTTGGAGAGGCCATTCTGTAGGAAAGAGAGAACCACTGAGCCTGGAGCTGAACGCGCCGAGATACCCGATTCAGAACAAACATTCTCAAAGACTTTCCAAACCCGAACATAAGCCAGGGAGGTAGATGGCTTACGTGCCCGCAGAAGAGTGGTAATCACCTCCTCCTTATAGCCCTTACGCCTCGGCCGTCTCCGTTCAAAAGCCAGGCTGCTAGAAAGAAGCAATCCGCCTGGTCTAAAAATACGGGACCCTGCCGAAGCAGACGAGGAAGATGGCCGAGACGAAGAGGCCCGTCCAATGCCAGGTTGTCCAGATCCGTGAACCACAGCCTGTGGGACCATTCGGGTGCCACCAGAATGACCGGGCCCTCATGAAGTTCTATTCTTTATAGCACTTTCCCCACGAGAGGCCACGGAGGAAACATATAGAGGAGAACATCCGAGGGCCAAGGGAGAGCGAGAGCATCCACTCCCTCTGAACAGTGTTCCCTCCAGCGGCTGAAGAACCGGTTGGCTTTGGAATTGCTCAAGGTCGCCATTAGGTCTAGGTGAGGAGGACCCCACTTGCAGATGATCAATTCCATGGCTTCGGCCGAGAACTCCCATTCTCCGGGATCAAGACGCTGGCGACTGAGGAAATCGAGGATTTCACATTCTCCTTGCCCGCTATGTGGGAGGCCGCCAGGCAGTCCAAGTGATGCTCCGCCCAGGCAAGGAGCCAACTGGCTTCCAGGGCCACTAGGCGACTCCGAGTGCCTCCCTGTCGGTTGATATAAGCTACTGTCGTGGAGTTGTCGGAGAGGACTCGTACCGCCTTGCCTCAGAGCAGGGGCAAAAACTCCTGTAGGGCCAGACGAACCGCCCGAGCTTCCAGCCGATTGATATGCCACCGGGATTGGACTGGGGACCAGTATCCCTGCGTGGTCTGGGACTTGCAGACGGCTCCCCAGCCGGAGAGACTGGCATCCGTGGTGACTATGATCCACCGTGGAGTCCGAAGAGCCCCTCAGAAGATTTGGAAACGACAGCCACCACTGTATGTTGGCGATGAAAGAGGCCAAAAGCAGAAGAACCATCTGAAATTGTTCCGACACCGGCTGCCAACGGGATAGCAAAGCTCTCTGTAACGCCCAGGGAACTAGGATGATGATGGAGGCCATAGTTCCCAGGACCTGGAGGTAGTCCCATGCCGTCAGGAGTAGGAGCGAAATAAAATTGCGCACCTGGTCGATGAGCTTGAGGGCTCGAGCACGGGATAGGAACACCTTGCCGACCCGAGTATCGAAGTGGGCCACCAGAAATTCCAACACCTGGGAAGGCTGGAGATGGCTTTTGGGGAAGTTGACTATCCAACCGAGGGAGGTCAGCAGAGCTAGAACCTGGTCGACCTCCTGCCGACAGAGAACCTCCGATTTGGATTCTGGTCCGAGACAGGGGTCCCCAGAGGTGCCGGAGGGTCCGGGCAGGAAGGGGCCCCCGGGACCACCCGGACAGACCCTTGTGCATCCGGAGCCGCTTGAGCGAGTGGAGGGTCCAACCGCGGTAGTTTCGCTGGCAGGGGACCTGGTGCGGTTTCCTCCTCCTCCTGCAAGCTGGCCAGATAGGATTTGTGCATAAGGAGCACAAATTCCGAAGAAAAACGAGGCCGAGACTTGCAGGAGGGGAGGGGGGGTCAAGGACCACATCTAGAGGCCACGCGGGGCTCAAATCAGGGGGGACCCCAAAAAATCCGACTCCTCTGCGCCCAGCAGCTCCGAATTGGGAGCTGCTGAAATCCCCAAGATGGCCGCCGTTCCCGTGGTTTGCCGACCCGGGAACAGCCTGGTCATGCGCTGAGCAGAGCGTGCCCCCAGGCTTGCTTTGCGGGCGCTGCCGAGGAGGGACCTTCCCCACCCGGCAGGCAGGCGGAGCAGAGTCCCTCGCACGAAAAACGTGTCGAGGGCTCCCCGCAGGCGAGACAGCAATAGGATCGCGGCATAGCCGAGGCAGAGGAGCCGCGATCTGAAGAGAAATCAGCTGTTATAGGTAAGATTCGCTGTCGGGAGGAGCGGAGGCAGAGGAATGAACCCTGCACGCTCCCCTGTCAGTGAGACCGTGGCTGCCGCTGAGAAATCAAGAAAATTGCCCTGAAGTAGCAAACAAACCGACTTGGGGCTTTTCACCTTCTTTTTTTTTTTTTATCTCAGCAAACTAAAGACAGAGGAATTGGCATCCCTGAGGGCCCTGCCGGGTAAGCAGGGTCCCGAGCCAAAAGCATCCAGGCAGGGGGGGAGTGACTGGACCACCAGTTTCACCCCACAACAGAACCACCGGGAAAAGGGGGCTTAGGCTATGGAATACACAAGGGGCCAAGCCCCCCTAAGCCCCGCAAGAGCGAGGAGACAGAACCGTCTCCTGAGAGAAAAATTCATCAGAGCCAATAACTCTTTCATTTTAAAATCTTTATAGAAGTACTTGCTTGATCCTGACCAACCGGGAAAGGTAGAAAAGGCTGGCTAGCCCAGATCAGAGAACCGCAGGGTGAGCTGTACCATCTGCTGGAGACAGACAAATACTGAAGGGCTGCAGGGTAGGCTCTGTCCTGATATAGGATACCCTTTCAGTTTTGGTCTGTCTCCACCTGCTGGACAGGAGGCTCAACCCACGGTCTGGACTGATCCGGGTACGTACAGGGAACCTAGTTTTACTCCATTTTTGGGGAAAATGGAAGGTCCTATGATTTCTCAGAGTTGCTACATCTGTAGGTGGAATTGACACGCGGCACTGTGTATGCTGCCAGTGGCTCTGATGTCCAATACTGAGTTTAATTTTAAATCATTAATAGCACATTGTCCACACCCCTCACTTTTGTTTCTCACAGTCTCAGGGAGAAGTTAAAGAAGGGAGAGGAGTTCAGACCTAAAGCAGATAGCTTCCAGTCCGCCTCTCCACTTATTTACTGGTGTGTGTGCTCATATAATTGTATCCAAGGGCAGGGAGACGTTACCTCCAGCTTTTTAATGATCTCCTCCTTATCCACTGGGATCCTCTGTTTACGTTTGGGGAGGATAACGCTGGATTCTGCAAATCAAGCAAACGGACAATTACCTGCCTCTCCTGCGCAGTACGTCTTCCCGTGATTTTTCCACTGCAGGTGCGTGCCTGGATTAAGGGAATGGCCGTGATAAGCATCTTGCCTATCTCCAGGGCCAAGGGATGAAAGCACAGCTCTTGTAATAACCCCATTAGCCGCTCCAATTCCACCACCACCTCCTTCTCCCAAAGCCCACCCTCGACTTAGGTCAGACTTTGGTCAGCCTCCTTCAGCTGAGGAGGTGGGTACACTGAAGCCAAGGCCACAGCCTTGCTACATCAGCCAGCAGTTTCTGGAAAAATCCCTTCCAGACTATCTGACTGCAACCTCCATGGCTGTATTAACTTTGTTTTTAAAACAGATCTCCAAAACACTGAGAGCGTTTGCTTCACACAATAACGGATCGGTAAAACGCAGCGGCTGCGTAATGTTTTGATACTGACTCTCTTTCTGCGGCTTTCGCACCCTGATCCTCAGTTCCCGGGGAAGCCTTTGCCAATCTGCAAAAAAACAGGATTGTGATTATTGGATAAGCGCACCTCTGTCTTCCCTGCTCTACTTTCAAATCATTTTACTACCGAAAGACGAATTTTCATACAGTGCAGGCCAGTAAGAATTCTACCTTCTCATTTTGAATAAGTGTAGAATGAGACAGAAATGAAGCTTTTTCTGCAAGCGAGAAAAAAAAAAAAATCTTGCCTTAAACCCCGAGAGGGGTTTACCTGCCTAGCTTGCAACAACACTTATGAAATCATTTGTTTATGCTAGTTAAACCCAGATATCTTCAACAAGCAAAGGCCCAGATAGAATCCTAACTGTAACAGCAGCTGGGAGTTCATGGTTAGCAGACAAGTGCATCAAACCTTAATGTGCATCTACAGAGGACAAAATGATGTCACACATTGCTGTAAGAATCAAGCATTCCTAGAATACATGTGCTATTAAGCCTACCTTGAAGAAAGTGAGCTTAAAGGGAGGACTGGGGGGGGGAGGGGAGAGTGCTCCCTTAAATAAAGAAACGCAGTTGAATAGCATACGATGCACTGTCACTGTGACTGGACAATGTCCCTTTTAGGAAACCCCACAGAAGAGCACAAAACCGAAGTCGATGAGTACACACCCGGGCTCCAGTCTATAGCGCTGTCAATAGGTCCAGACGTCTGATACTTATCAGAGTATCGTTCAACATCTGAAAAGGGAAACCAAACAGTAGTCAGAGCAAAAGAAAAAAAGAGCTGCTGGGCCTGGGAGCTAACAAAAATCAAGCCTGCATCTAGGGGATGGGGGAAAAACGCTTAGAAAACCTTGGCACCAGCCAAACTTTTCAGGAGCGAGAGGTAAAAAAAAAAATCGTCCACTAATGGCAGGGTATAGGCTCTCATAGTCACAAATGACTTCATACAGGCCCTTATACCCCCTTCACTGCCTTCTCTCATTTATACGGTGGTTTCCAGGAACTTGTACAAGACTAACTATTTATTAAAACCAGAGGTGGTTTCTCTGTGCTGCCTTGTGGAGTGGTGGGAAGGACACAGATGCAACACCCACCCTTTTTGGGGGCAGCAGGTTTCACATAATAAGGCAAGCTTTTCATTGCCCCCCTCAGCTCCTGCTTCAAGGCCAGCATATACTCCACTTCCTCTCCTGTCAAGAGCGGGACGGGCTTATACTCCAAGACCTGCGGAAGAGAAGCAAAATAGGCAAGCACCTTTATTCATTCGTTCATTCACATTTGCTGCACGCTCAAATACAAATCTGGGATCGTTAAAACAAGGCTACGAAAACAAGCAGTCAGCCACAACAGTAGCAAAAAGGAAAACTGGTTCTTACCTGCTAATTTTCATTCCTGGAATACCACCGATCAGTCCAGACAAGTGGGTTTTGCATCCCCTACCAGCAGATGGGGGCAGAGAATAAAAACTTTTCAGGCACCACTACTTAACCGAGCGCGCCACCTGCGGTCCCTCAGTGATGAGCTGTACCCAAGCCAAGCAGAGCTACAAACTCAAAGCAATAAACAACACCCCCTTACCAGGGTGAACGCAGTTGAAGCCCCCTGACAAAGGCACTGAAACCCCGTCAGTCCTAACGTTCAAAATGTATTCAAATAGGAACAGGTCCTGCATTAATACTTTATCACAACTATGTTGGTCTTTTGATACCAGGGGGACGGGTCTCTGGACCGACCTGTGGTATTCCAGGCGTGAAAATTAGCAGGTAAGAACCGATCTTCCTTCCCTGTTCATAACCCCAGATCAAGCCAGGCAAGTGGATTGCACCCAGGCTCCTCTACACCGGCTCGCAGCAACACCCGCGCTAAAGCTCGCCTCCCCTGCTGCCTGCACGTCTAAGCGGCAGTGCTTAGAGGGTAAGATTATGAAATGGCAGCGATTTAACCTTTTATTCTTACAGCTTGTTCATGTGCATGTGTTTACTGCAGATGGCACTAAATAATTATGTTGCTTCGATGGATGCCGGCTGCACGTTATTTTTATGGTTGTGCACTTATATCTGTTAGTTTTCTCAATTTTGGCTCGCCTGTGAGGGGAGGTTTTATCCCGGTTTTTATTCTACTTCCTCCTACGGTGGTTTTCGAATTGTGGTTGGTTTTCCACTCTTCCTGGAGGGGGAGGGTTTGATGTTCTAAGTAGATGCTTCTCGAAGTTTTGGGGGGTTTTTTTTGCCATAGGGAAAGCTTGGCGGGATTTCTGCGAATGGGGGTCACTTATTCAGCAAATACCGTTTTCTGGCACCTGATTACGTGGTTGTGGGGTACTGATATGGAGTTAAAACAATGTTTGGGGAGATCTTTTGCTAACTCTTTCTTGGGGGTTACTGCCTTAATTACATACCATAGCTGGATTTAAGTTTATTTCGTAAATGTGAAGGGTCTCAACTCCTGCGACTGATTTATAAAGAATTAGAGAGATTACAAGCGGATACTGAAACACACTTAAAGAGAAGGTGGGAGACCCTAATGCGTTCTGATAAATTTCCCCATCAGTACTGGGCTGCGTGTTCTCCTTTAGCAAAATATGCCGGAGTAGGCATTATAGCTTAAATCATGTTCTTCAGATCCGGGGGGGTCGTTATCTAATGCTTGTTATTCGAGTGGGGGGGGAGACTTATACCTTTCTTAATTTATATGCTCCGAATTTTCAGAAGGGGATTTTTTTTTTTACTCTTTGGGGGGTTTCTTACAGGGTAAAGTGGAAGGGAATTTAATCATAGGGGGTGATTTCAATATGACCATAAATCCAATCTTGGATAACTCCGTGGGGGTGAAGTTCAGATCCTAAATCATCTAGGGAAGCACTTAAGCGGCTTTTGTCTCAGGAGAATGTGCTAGATATACGGAGGTCGAGAAATCCCAAGTCGCGAAATTGCACCTTTTTCTCAAGCCCTCATCAAACTTATTCTCGTATTGATTTGTTTTGGGTGGATAAGGGAACTGTAAATCGGGTACCCAGAACTGAGATTGAACCCATGTTGTGGTCGGATCACGCTCCAGTTTGGTTTACAATGTCCTTTCACAATTATGATAAAGGTCAAAGATTCTGGAGACTGAATGACTCCCTTCTAGATGATACACCTTTTGTTGATCAGATAGGCGGAGCTATTCAGGAATATTTAATTCAGAACGATGATGGATCTGTCACTCCAGTAGGATGGGACTGCCTGAAAGCTGTGATACGGAGAATATTTATATCTGAAGCGGCTTATATTAAAAAAGTGAAGGAACATGAATGAAGCCTCCTGTTGACCCAAATAGGTCGCTTAGAATCTAAACATAAACTTAACAGTGTCCCCTCAAGTTTATAATCAGTTGACTGAACTACGTAATAAGCTGGCTGGTCTTGAGGCTGCGCCAATAGCACACTAGATGGAATTAGCTCAACATTCATTTTTCGAGGGGGGCAATAAAGCCGGGAAATTATTGGCTAATAAACTGAAAAAACGGTGGACTCAAACTACGGTGGTTAAGATCAAGGACCAATCAGGGAATATTCTGACTGATAATAAGTCTATTCGAAAGGGCTTTTTGCAATTTTATTCAAATTTATATAATTTTGCTGCTGATGTTTCTTCTGGGGACATTGATAATTATCTGGATAATGTTTCCTTTCCCATTATTTCTGACTTACATCAGCTTCAATTGGATAAGGAAATTACAGAACTAGAAATATCTGAGGCAATAAAGTCGCTAAACCCAGGAAAGTCACCAGTTCTTGATGGCTTCACTTCTCGGTTCTATCAAGTCTTTGCTAAATATTTAACTCCCATCTTGGCTAAACCTTTTAACTTTCTATGGTTTTAGTGGCACTTTACTTTCTTCCTCCAATCTAGCGGGCATTACGGTTTTGGCTAAGCCGGGCCGCAATCCATCTCTTTGCATCTCCTAGCGCCCGATATCCTGGCTTAACATAGATTTGAAGCTATTAGCCAAAACTTTAGCTACAAGATTGAACAGCTTCATAGCTCAAATTATTCATTCAGATCAGGCCGGCTTTATTCCAGGGCTTATGGCAGCAGATAACGTACGCAAGATAACAGATATTATCTGGTGGGTTAAGCAGCGGAGTGTGCCCGCATTGGTCCTCTCCCTCGATCAGAGAAAGCGTTCGACTTGGTCCACTGGCCCTTTTTGTTTAAAACCCTAGGCAATTGTATAACTAACCCAAAGTGTGTTATTAAGGTAAATGGGGGCTACTCTTCTATTTTCTCAGTGGGCAGGGGGACGAGGCAGGGGTGTCCTCTATCTCCCTTACTTTTCGCTTTATTTTTAGAGCCCTTTCCTGCAAGGAGTCGAGCTAATCCTTTTCATTAGGGGCATATCATATGGGGAATTCTCTTCAAAGCTATCTCTCTTTGCTGACGACGTTCTTTTTACCTTTACAAACCCGGCTGAATCTCTTCCTGCATTTGTTCATGAAATGGAATCTTTTAGTCTGGTTTCAGGCTATAAGATTAATTGGGAAAAATCTGAAATTCTGAACATTACCATTTCCCCTGATGAGGAACAATCGCTTAGGAGGAAATTCCTTTTTAAATGGGCCAGCCATAAAATTAAATATTTTGGGGTTTTCATCAGTGCCTCGGAGGATTTAGTTCGTTTGAATTATCTTCCATTATGGTCTAGAATTTGTAAAGACCTGGAAGAATGGAGCCGCTACCACATTTCCTGGGTCGGTCGGATAGCAGCCATCAAACTGAATATCTTACCGAAACGTACCTATCTATTTCAGACTCTACGTGTGAATGTGCCGGACTATTTATTGAAAGCTTGGCAAAGAAGGCTAAGGAATTTTATTTGGTTAGGCCTAATACGGTTAGGTCTAATATGGAAAATGGATATAAAGTACTATACCGCTGGCATATGACACCACATAAACTTAATAAAATGTTTCCCTCGTAGTCTGCTAGGTGTTGGAGGGGTTGTTCTGATACTGGCTCATTTCTTCATATGTGGTGGGAATGTCCCTCTATTAAGATTCTGTGGGAGGAGGTGATGCATTGGCTAGAAAGGATCCTTCAGTATGCTGTGAATGCTCTTCTCAATGCTCCGCTCCCACAAGGCACCTCAAATGAAAGATCTCTAGCTCGATATGTATTTATTGCATCTAGATGTGAGATAGCTAGGCAATGGCAGACCCCTCAGGAACCGTGTCTTAGGGATGTCAAGAATAAAGTGGAGAGACTATTCTCACTAAAATATCAGCTTATTAAGAATAAGTTGTTGCATCTTTTTGAAAAGGTGTGGTCACTATATAAGGGTTGGAAGAATTTGGTGCTGACTACATTGTAACCCTTTGGGGTTTTCCTGTTCAATATGACCTCCTGGGTATTGGGATATAATGTCCCTCTTTTTGATGGCAAGCATATGATAATGTGGGTGGGTGGGTGGGAGGGGGTTGGTATTGGGTTTCTCTGTGTTATATGGTTGATTTCTGAGCATTGTATCTTTACTATTTTGGGGCTCTATTTGTTACCAATGACGGGTATGGCTTCTGTTATTCAGAAGACAGCTTACTACTGTTGCTATCATTGTGTAATTAATATACCTTGTGTATTGATATATCTTATGGTATTGTATTTAGATGAACTCCAATAAAATTTCAATTACAAAAAAAAAAGGATTTCTTCTTCAAAAAAGGTACAGCGATCCCCATAGGGAAAGCACGTCTGCATCTGCTGGAGATGGAGAAATACTGAAGAGCTGAAGTCACTGCAGGGGTGTATCGAGGGTGATGTCAGCTTTGAAACCTGACTCCGTCTCCATCTGCTGGCAGGGGAGCATAAACCCATTGGTCCTGAGTCCATCTGTCTACACACTAGGAAAATTTAGTTTAGGGGAGTAAAAGAGTCACTTTCAGTTATGGCCAGCTCCCTAATTAAAATCTATCAAAAATACACCAAACGGTACAGCGAACTGGTAAATCTGAACAAAAACAATCAAGAGCAATGCTCTGTCGCTGTCAATTGAATGAACTTCTAAATGATGTATATTATATTTTCTGATTATTATAAATAAATATGTGCCTACACAATAAGTGGTGTGGATTTTATCAAAAAAAACATCAGCTCCCTAATTAGCCAGTTTCACCACGGTTTTAGCATAACCTTCCTCATCTCACAATTGGTCTAATCTTTTAAAGCAGTCATTATTTATATAACACCAGGACTAGCTAGGAAACAAACTTTGTGTGACTTATTCTCCCCTGTGTGTGTCTGTACATAAGTCTGGATCCCATCAGATGCTTTTGCATAGCAGGAGTTGGACTCACAGGGAACAGAGGAGAAGGTTGCAGGGTTGGTGGGGGCAGGGCATCTCCTTTCCCAATTCCCATAGCTTCTATGTTAAAGGTCATCTGACCCCGTCCCCTTCCTCTGCCTCTTCCAGCCATTTCCAACTGCACAGGAACTTCAGATCACGCAGCTGTGGGTCCTCCAACACTATAATGAAACAGAAATCCAAAAATGAATTATTAAAAATAAGAGTCTCGTAAAAAGTGATTGCAGAAATCATTCTGCATTGAAATAGTTCTAACCCACACCCTAGAGCACACAGTACAGAAACTTTGCTCGTATTGAATCTCGACACCTTGCTTCGTGGCTTTGTTAAATGACGCTCAATATGTCTTGGTGTTACTGGACATTTCTGGAGCCTTTGACACCCTAAATCACAAAATACTGCTTATCTAGACTCTCCTCTTTGCATATTTATGGTATTGTCTTCAAATGGTTCACCTCTTTTCTTTCAAATTGAATGCAGCAAATCTGCTTAGGTAATGCTCTCTCTGACTGGAATGACGTGGTCAAAGGGATCCCACGGGAGTCAGCACTTTCGGCCACTCTTTTTAATATGTACTTGGCTCCAATCTGTAAGATCTTCTCCTGTCTTGGGGTAAATTACCATATTTATGCCAATGTTCAATGCTTCGTCCAATATTCATATTCTTGGGATCATACTATGAAACTAGTAACAATATGCCAATCAATGGCTTTTTCACAATAAGCTAATGCTAAACATTTCCAAAATTGAAATCATTAGCTTAAGCACATTTTCGTTACATGAATCTCCCTCAACTCTGTCATTTAAAGACCATGCCATTCCAATAAATTCTCAAGCCAGAAACCTTGGAATTATTCTCAGTCGTGAGCCATTCTTCTCTGCAATATCTGTATTGAAATCCCCTTTTTTCAAGTTACATATGAGTAGACGTCTCCACCCTTTTATAGAACCTGATACTTTTTGCACAGTTGTACAGTCTTTACTACTGTGTAGTATTGATTACTGCTATTCATTATACATAGTTCTTCCTCATTACAAATTAAAACCTCTACAGTTGGTCCAAAATTCTGCAGCCCATATTCTAATACATCTCTCTCTTCATACACTGTTATTGTAACTTCATCATTGCTTTCTGCTTCAACAGTAGTGTGAAAAGGGGGACTGGATTCAGACAACAACTGAGGGCCCTGACTTTTATGGTCTGGTAAACTGATAAATCCAACGACACACCGGAGCACCACTTGCACTCAGAATTTATCAGCATACACAACAAAAGTGCAAGAAAAAAGTGAGTTCCTGGTAGAGCATTTGAACTGTTGCATGTAATATTTTTTATTTCGGCAACTCCGAGGTTCAGATAGACACTGGTTGAAGGCCCCCCAACACGGTCCTGTGTTTCACCACCCGGCTGCTTCGGGGGGGATTAATTTTAACAACGATCTGTATCAGTCTGACATGGTTTTCAAATGGAGTGCACTAATGCTGGCTTTCATCGTGTGTTTGTGGGTGCCACTTATCCTGAGCTAGGGCAACCCTGACAGGCTGAGCCAGTACCTATTTTACACCAGTGAATTCATGGACTTGCAGTTCCAATGGCTCTAAGAAAAACAGGCAAAATTAGAACTGGATCAAGATGTCAGAATGAACCTGAGTCAGGCAACATACCTACTGTGGGGGTCTTGCGGGATGCCCCCGCTTCTATGGTCTAGCTAGCCTTTGCTCCTTGCAGCTTTGGGTTTCTATACCCATCCAGCACAATTCCTAATCCCTCCCAAGCCCTGCAACAACCCAAGTGTAACCTGGCCTCGGTGAATACCACCGCGCCTTTCCAGCTCTGCTCACTTGCAGACTCCTCCGAAAGCCAAAAAAAAAAAAAAAAGCCCAAACCCCCAAAATGTATCCAAGCTGGGGGGTGAGAAGTTCTTGTTGGACTTACATGTATGGCCAGGACAGACATATTGCCTCTGTGAGCGGAGCTAGAGGCTGCAATGTTCAGCAGCCCCTAGACCTTTTGTTCTATATATATATATATATATGTAACTTTTTTTTTTGTTATAAAGGGAGCTGGAAATGGGGGCGTCCGAGACTAAGCCCCCGAAACCCAGGGTTCATTTCTTCTCCGCCAACAGCCGCAGAAGCGCCACCGCCGACCCGGAAGTGCCGGGCCCATTACGGAGAAGCAGGAGGGAAAGAGCTGGCGCAACAAGAAACGAAGCCCGGTCAGAAACGGTGAAGCTGAAGCGTTAGTGCCGCCTACAGAGAAATATAAATCCGGCGGGGCGGGGCCTAAAGATGGAAAAAAAAAAAGGCGCGTGCGCAGGCGGGAAAAAGAGGCGAGAGCTCGCGCTGCGGGCGGCAGTAACGATGGGGGAGAGGGAATACGTGAATACATTTCTCCGGCCAGGTCCGGCCGAGTACCTACAGGCGGTGACCCCCCTGGTGTGATTTGCTAGCTCACAGCTCAGCAAGGGGGGAGGGGGGCATTACTATTGTACAATGAAAGAGAAAGCGGAGGCAGGGATTCGTAGAGGCCGCCACTTGCCCACCCTCGGCTTTGACTTTCCTGTGGGAAAACAAAATTGCTTTCAGGGGGGAAAAAATAAAATGAGACGCTGATGGAATATGAGGGAATACCATTTAAGCAAAATGATCCCTGAGAGAGATGTTTGTGAAGAGAGCATGCACTGTGAATGAAATGTCAATTATGGTCCCTTTCTACCTATCCAGCATGAGCACTCATTCCTTACAGAGTCTTGAGCTGTTTCGGTTGCTAGTAAATGTGAAGTCCCACCCTGCACCCTCTTGCATCTTAAATGTGGTGCACAAGCTGAAGGCAGTAAACGGTGGTAATTTGCTGCTCTGCGGTCCAGGTTCTGTAACTGAAGCTCCTTTTCAGAGCACATTTCCATGGGGGGTATCCGTGGAGACCTAAAGGGCAGAGAGGATCCAGCCAGTTGGTCAGAGCCATCTCTTCCACACATCCCCAGAGCAATCCACTCGGTAAGGATTTCTTGTCCCTGAGATCCTAGGCTACCATCTTCTGTTGCCAGGCCACGGCCTTCAAGCAACTGGTTGGCTCACAAGACTATAGGCCTGGTGATGAAAATTAGCTTGTCTTAAGGGCATCAGAGCTACAGTTCCATGCATGCACTGGGGTGAACCCGGGGCTGGATCAGCCTGACCTGAAAAAATGAAGCAAAATGGTCACCCTGCGAAGAAGTATGTTACCTGTAGTGGTTCTCTGATCCTTTGCCTCCATGCAAAGATGTCCCCATGCTCTGCCTCAAACAGGAACTTAAATCAAGTTCTTTGTTGAAGAAGTTGACAATTTTTTGTACAACTATAAGTGATAGGATTTATTGCAACTTTTCATGATGCAAAGTTGCAATAATTTGTCTCATTGCACTTCTGCAAGAAGACAAAAATACTCTCAACTTTGTATCTTTTGTTTTTTCATTTGGCAGTTTCCTTCTGCACCTTTGGACTTCCAGCTCAATCACAACCAGGGTTGGGTTCTGGCACGAGGAGCCTTCATTCGCAATTACCCTGTGATTTTCCTCTCCCACCATCATAAGCCATCTGGTTATTATGGTGACAGTCCTGGGCCAAGAACCATGCACCAGAGCTCCTTCCTGAACCTAGCGGTTATAGGCCCTAAATCCAGCCATTAGGCTTCATCCTGGGGAGGCTATGAACACTGCTTCCACAGCACATCTATTTTCAACCAACTCAGATAGCAGAAGACCCAACTCAGGGAACAAACTGAGGACCTTTCGCACAGCACTGTCGCTGACTTCACCGGGCCAGCCCATAACAATATTCCCATCCATAAAGGATTGCAAAAATAATTTTATTGCTTACAGTTTTGTGCTTCAGAAAAGGCCTTATTAAAAAGCTTTCTGATGCTATTTGACAGTTTCAGTCTGCTTAGCTGCTGTCTGATTCTTTGCAGGATTGATGCTGTAGCTTAACGTCCTTTTTCCTATTTTCTTTACCTAGCAGGTTCCTTTTGCTTAATTGCACTTCCAGCTCAGTTGGAAACAGGACTGGCAACACAAGCCTTCATAACTGTCTCGAGATTCTTGCATTTTTTCTTATATCTCCCTTCCAACTCACTTAGTGCAGTCACTACAGTGAGAAGCCTCTTTTGGGAGTCATGTGTCAGGCTCCTTCTGGAACTCTGCAGTCATGGGCCTTAAATCCAGCCTCTAGGAGTCTCAGTTGCACCATGACCATGACTCCACTGCCTCCACAACATTGGCAGCCCTGGGAGACCTGGGGAGTGGAAGCCTAGGAATCAAATCCTGGTCCTCAACATGGCAGTGCACTGCCACTGGGCCGGCCCATTTCTTAACAACATAACTCTGTCTTTTCATTTCTATACAAAGCAAATATCAGAACGTAAGTCACAAATGGCAAAAGGAAGCTGGCATATAGTAATGATGGGCTATATATCCAGAGTATATTCATCCAAAAAAATGCTTGGATGGTTTATTAGGAAGTGCGTGCATAGATAAGTCCCACCCCACACACACACAGCAGGATGTGAGTAAAGGTTTTGGGGTGTTTTCTGAAAGATGTGGCTGGAAGGGGATTTCAAGGGGTTGTCTATTTGTGCCTTCAAGCAGGATCTGCTATTTTGTACCCATCTCAGACGTGTCTGACCTGCTCTTAAAAGACCTCCCCTGGTAGAGATCCCACTATCTGCCTAGATAACTTGTTCTGGTGCTTACAGTTAAACAGTTCTTCTTCATGTCTAACCTTTATAAGGAAAGCTAAAATCATAAAGCTGAATAAAGGCATAAGGATGCAGACTGTAGATTTATTATGGGTCAAAATAACCACACGGGCACATACGTGCAATCCAGTAAGGTGACTGACTAGAATTCTCCTGATAATTCTGACTCAGATTGATACCATGTTCCAATACATTCAGGCCACTGCAATATTGGCGCGCGGAAAACTGGCGCTCGTGATTGAGCGCCTGCTCTCCTAACGCGCACCAATCGACCTCTCCAGGGGGCCCGATGCAATATACAAACGGGCTGCCGCAGTAAAAAGGAGGTGCTAGGGGAAATTGTGCCTAGCGCCTCTTCGTCGGCGGGCACCCCCTCAATTTTACGGAGCATCCCTTTTCCTAACCTGACTGCCGGCACACTTTTTTTTTTTTTTTTTTTTAACATTTTCCTTTTTCTGTTCCTCTGACTTAATATCACCATGATATTAAGTCGGAGGAAGAACATAAAAGCAGTATTTTCTGCCTTTCTGTCAACTTTTTGGGCTCCTCAAAACTTAATGCCTGGTGGGGGCAGGCGTTAATTTTTGAGGGTGGAAATGTGCGTGTCAGGCGCACGTTTTTTGTTTGCATCGGTAAGATAGCTAATCGTGCTCATTAACATCTTTAACATTGCCAGGATCCTAAATTGTATACTCTTGTAAAAAGTTCACACTTAACTCTTGGCCCCCACTCCTACTTTTAGGTTCCCTTCCCTCATCTCCCTTCCATGTTCTCTCCTCCCCTCCCCCTTCTCTTTATACATTGGTTCCATGTTCTTTGTAAAGCCTGTTGCTGATTTCTGTTCCTTGTCAACCGATGTGATGTTCCCAACGAACATCGGTATATAAAAACTGTGAAATAAATAAATAACATGAATTTACTTGTGATGAGCACTATTAGCTATGCGCTCTATTGGTCACGCATTTTGGATGCGCTAACCCCCATTTTGGAGGTTATAGACGCGCATCCAGAACACGCATCCAATCGCTTGTTAAGACGTGCGCTGCGGCCAGCACATGGTATTGCATCGGCCTGATAATTACTTATTGGAACTGACTTTGTCTTCATAAACTGGATTTTAAATAGATCCCCCCGCCTTCATTGGCTTTGCAAAGTACAATCAAAGATTTTGGAGTGACAGGGGCAGGGAGAGAATTTCCTACTCAAAATGAAAAGAAAATTGCTCCTTGCTTAGTATCCTGTGATTCCTCTAGCAGACTGCACCTGATGTTTCTTCTTAAGCCATATATTCAAAATATTAATTACAGTTCTCTGATCCTTTGATGATGACTCTCACTGTAACAGGGAAACAAGTGAAATCAACTTGTTGGTGATATCATCCCCCAGGTTTTAGGATGCAAAGATTCAGTCTCTTGATTAGTGAGAAGACTGCTGGATCTGTTGACATAAGCAGTTCTTAAATTGAGAGTTTAAATGAAGGTGTGAGGAGCTCTGGAGGCCACAAAAAAAAAAAAAAAAAAAAAAAGGAGGTCATAGAATCACCCGCACAGCATCCGAGACTAAATGCTATCAAGTTGTGATGTGCGAGAAAAAAAAAATCTAAATGGTTGCAAAATAAGCGGAAGCATCTGACCAACTAGACTTTGGGAACCTGGAATGTGCCGCTTTTCCCTGAGAAGACCTATGGCAAAAAGCATCAAAAAGAATCATTACATGTTTAGCGCATTGCAGGAGAGGCTCTTCTCACTACAAAGAGGACGCTGGGCTCCCAAGAGGTGGCAGAGAAAAACTTTCAGGTGGAACGGGGATGTTTGGTTGGCTTGGCAGACATCCAAGCAGCACAGGTTGAAAAAGCCCATTGGCAATTTCAGTAGCTCCCTGACTCGTCTTCAGCTCCCAGGGACAGCTGAAGACGAGTAGTTGAGAGTAAGGAAGTGCTCTGGAAGCCTGACACCAGCTTTGACAGCCAGGGCTGGCTTTAGATACTGAGGTCCCATGGCAGAAACTAAGGTTCAGGTCCAGCCAGTGCCAGTTGCCCTGACGTTGTGTCTCAATGATATCAAATCAGCTTTGCTAAGGGGACCCCTTGTAGTGCTGATGCCCCAGGTAATTACCCTACTTGCTGCATCCCCCCCGGCGCATAAAACCAGCTCTGTTGACAGCCGGTTCACAATTCTACAAAATCCGGAGTTGGTGAAAACACATGTGGTGCAGAAGTAAATCTCTGTGGGACACAGTTGACAACCTCTTCCCCTCAACCCTGACCCGATCCAGCCCCAGTATCACTTTGCAGCAAGAGAAAGATTACATGCCTCGGGAAGTTTGCACAGTTGAACCCCAGATAATCACACTGAAAAGCAGTCAGCTCCAAATTACAGGCCAGCTTGTTTTCCAGGACCTGCCTGGTTAGGGAAAAGAAAAGGCTTTGATTGCAACCAGGCCTCAGGCTGTCCTATCCGGGCTCATTTTGTGGCCATCCCACCTAGTAGCAGAGAAATGATGCTGAATTTGTCCCTTCCTTTCCCCATGTGAAAGAGCTGTAGGTGTCTGTCGTGTCTGCACCATTGTTCTGGTCTTGGAAAATGGAAGCTTCTTGGCAGGCTGGCCACTTTTGAAGGGGCCTCATACACAATGTCTACAGACAATTCTTAAGGTAGGTTCAATGAAAGGTTATCACATATTGCAAGGAATCCAGGAAGTCCCTCTTCCTATGAGGAAAAATGCAATGGAAAAGTTCCCCCACCAGTCCATATAGTCCAGGCAGGGCTGCAAGGTAATAGGTCTGATTTAATTTGGTGGAGAGAGCTCCTGTCAGAAGGAAAATGAACACTAGGAAGTTTATAAAGTGTCTTTCTGCCTAAAGCAAGCAAAGTGCAGAGAAAAATGTCCTCTTGAGAGATAAAAAAAATAATATTAATAATAATAAAAATCTTTGTACCATGAAGTCAGAGTGGCACTCTCTAAAATCATTGCTTTTAACATTTCTGGTGGTGCAGGAGAGGACACCAGCCTTGGGCAACTGGGATAGCCATAGCCAGGATGCAGGAATCCCAGGGTTAGAGCAGATCTTGGAGGGAATACAGGGCTGCAGCACTTGGAGGAGCTCCTGGATAAAATGTTGGCAGGTGGGAGAGCGGTCAGCGTGAGAAGTAAGTGGATGGCACAGCTGCCTCTTTCAGCTAGCTTTGAAGAGCCCCAAGAGCAGGAGAGTCAACAGAATGCAGAAGGAGCAACAGCCAGATTGAGAGAGAGAGCACCCTCTTAGCTCCCTCTGCTCCTATTCTGCTGGTGGCAGCCCCGGCAACTGCCTGAGTCCAAAAACATTGCTGGCAGCTCTGCCTGAGAACTGGTCAGATGCATGAAAATTTGGAACGCTGTGTCCAACCCAAAGAGACCCTAGCTCTTGAGTGGCCAGGTAGACTTCTCATGCTGTTTTGGGAGGAACAGGCTGGGGGGTAGGACCATGTGGCATCCCTCCCCAACACACACACACACTCTCTCTCTCTCATTCCGTTCTCTGTATATGCCCTTGCTGGAAGCGCCTCTCCACAACTTGTGTGACCTTGAGCAAATTACTTAACATCTCTGTGTTAAAAACAAAAAAATAAAAGCGATCTTTCGGACAGGGATATTGTAACCATGTGATTTATGTTGCATGTTGCTGGTGGTTCTGCATGGAATAAAGGTAACGCTTTATTCAGGAAACATCCACTCTGAGTTCAAATATTAACCCAGAAGCTCCTCGGTATTACAAAAAGTTGCATTTTCAGAGAATGAGTAATTAGTTTCACAATGGGTTACCTAAATCACAGTGCAACCAGTTACCAACAGTAATTATCCTGTGCGCTGACTAATTATATATGTCACTGTGTTTATAATTTGTGGATTGTCAACATGCAGTTTGACCGTCTATAATTTAGCGATCCAGGGTTGTGGGGGGAGGGAAGGAGACTAATAAACCCTCCTTTTCTTCCCTGGGTTTCCTGGGATCACCCAGGGACTGATTGGGGGCTGGGATGTATAGGACCACCTTTCCTAGAACTGCAGTAGGATACGCACTACTCCTCAACATTAATTTCTAAGTTAGCGGTAAGGCGCATTATGCAGAACTACTGTTGTAAGAGGATTTGGGGGGTTTTTGGAGCATGCCACGAGGAAATGTAGAAGAAATAGGACAGACGTTATTCGTATTATTATTATTATTATAGAGTGGTTTGTTCTCTCTCACAGCCTTCCAGCCCTTATCCTAGGTTTACCAGGACATGCTGATCCAGTCCAAGCTTTGCTTCCCTCCCCCACTGCATGGAGATACAGTTCCAGCTTTTCTAAAGGGACATCAGAATTACAAATCTATGCACGCCAGGGGCAAAACCAGGATTGGATCAGCTTGTCCTGAAAAATAAAAAAAAGATGGAGGAGATTGGCAACCCTATGAAACATGGATGCATTAAACCAGGGGCAGCATTCCTGGCTGTAGCCTAACTATGGTAATCCAGATGAAGACAAACAGGATACATCTATCGTGCACTTATGTCTAACTAACTGCATAGTGAAAGAAGTATTCCTTGATGACCCTAAGCATGGCTGCAAGCGGCAATGACTGGATGGGCACCAGAGCCACAAGTAGCCATTTAGCACCCTGGACAAACACCCCACCCTTCTACTCTGATCCCCAGTCATAGGTGCCAGCGCTTGCACAAACTCTTCACTGTCCAGGGAAAGGTAATTTCTATCGAGTTTAGCACCCCCAGTCAGTTTGAGAAGTTGTTCTCAGTCCTTTTCTCCTCTCTCTCCCCTCTTCCCCTCCAAGCCAGAAAGTAGGAGAAGAGCGTCACTCTTGCTGGCTTTCATCTGCTGCCAGCCCAAGCTTCTATATGAGTAATGTTTCTATCTCCGAGAGGTTCTGCACCCGCTCCCATTTGCAGCCATGGCCCTACCTGCCAATAAAGACCTGGCCCTCTTTCTCCTTCAAGCCAGTCTTTACAGGAGAGAGAGGACCTTACAGGACAGGATGCTGGGCTTGATGGGCCATTGGTTTGCTCCAGAATGACACATCTTGATGTTCTGTCTGATCCCTTTTTTTCTGGCTGGCTCTCTCTGAATGGGTGGTGGCCTGCAATTGATTTCTCAGTCCTTGAACACTTTTGCTTTACGAGCAATGTTGTTGGCTCATACATGGTTCTTCCTCCCCCATCCCCCTAAAAAAAAAAAAAGGTCCGGTTTTAAGAATAACCAGAATATGCAAATGAACCCAGGCCATAGATAATGCATGCAAATAATGCTCATGAATATTCATGGTGAGGCTTCTGAAAAAAACAGACCTTTTGTGGGATGCCTGAAGAGCAGTTACAACTCAGACCTGGGGGCACATCCAACCAGTCTGATTTTCTGGCTAACCACAATGAATATGCATGAGATAGATTTGCATGCCATGGGTTTCCAGAGTATGCAAATCTTGAAAACCAGACCATTTAGGTGTGCTTCCGGGACAGGGCTGGGAGTCTCTCGGAACAGTCTGATTTTGCAGACTACTGGGAGAGGGGACTCACTCCAGAAAGTACTGGACTAGATTATTACCTTGGAGGAACAAAGAAAGAAAGGGGGAAGGGGGTTAATTTTGAAATAAAGAGAGGGATTGCCTTTCATCTGAAAATAACTTAAAATTCAGAACGAAATACAGAGATTGTCCTGCTCCAACATGGTCAGCAGAAAACCAAAATCCCTCCCAACTCCTCTCTACCAACATTAACCTCCCTGTGCCCCAAACTGAAGACTGTAAGCTCTATGGGGAAGATGATTAACCACCTGGACAGAACCTGACAGCGCTCTACAGCTAATAAACATGATCATCATCATTAACATCATTTATTTATTTCACGCTTGTCCAGCTGGAGAGTTCAATGTTGTGTTTGCAATCATAATCGTGCACAAAGGATCAAGGCGCAGGTCAATAATTATAGTCGTAGTGCAAGTATAATTCAAGGCTTAAATCTCTGTAGTTCTGGGGCAGTCAGTATGAAGGAGCAGCATTATGACAGGACGGAGGTAGGAGTACTGTCATCCTACTTTGGTGGGGGATGAAAAGCAGCAGTATCCGCTTGGAAAGCACAATGTTACAGCAAGATGGGGGGGGAATATAAGGGGAATATAAGATCTGATAGCTCCCCAGGACAACAGATTTGGGGAGCAGTGATTCAGGAGTTTAGGTTGTCATCCAAATTGTGGGTGTAGGCCACAGTTTTACTAGCTTTCTAAAGGATAGTAGCACTTTTATAATATCAGTTGGATTCTCGTAGCAACAAGGTTTCATTGGGCAAAGAAGGCAACTAATTGGCTGTCTCCTTGAACCAGAAACATGATGGCAGAAAAAGACCATAGGGCCTATCAGTTCTACAATCCCTGCCACACCCTCAGAGATCCCTGTGTTTATTCCACGCTTTCATAAATTCAGATGCATCCACTACTCTTTGTGTAACAAAATATTTCCTAAGATTACTCCTGAGTCAACCCCCGTTCACCATAATCCCATGACCCCTCATTCTAGATCATCCTTTCCTTTGAATGAAACCCTCTTTCACTGCATGGAAACCTTTCAGATATGTGAATGTCTCTGTCACATCTCCCCTATCCTCCAGGGTGCACATCTTTAGATCTTTAAGTCTATCCCCATCTGCTTTAGAATAAAGACCACTGACCATTTTAGCCTCCACCTTCTGATCCGACTCCATCCTGTTTATATCCCTTTGCAGGTGCGGTCTCCAGAATTGTACAGAGTATTCCCAGTGAGGTCTCACAAGGGACCTATACAGGGGCAATATCACCTCCCTTTTTCTGATGACCATTCCTCTCCCTATGCAGGCAAGCAGCTTTCTGGCTTTTGCTGTCACCTTAGCCACCTTAAATCATCTACCTTATAAATGGCCTGTGACCGACGGCCCGCAAATGCGCAGTAGAGACCAGCTCTACCGCGCATGTGCGGGCGAGCACGTCGCTCTGAGGCAGCTTCAGAAAGAAAAAAAAATGGCGGCGTCCAGTGGCAGCAGCGGGCGGCGGCGGCGGTACCGGCAGCGGGCGGCGACGGCGGTAGCGAGCGACGGGCGGTAAGCGCGACGGCGGTAGCGGGCGGTAGCGAGGGAGGGGAGAAGAGAGGGAGAGGGAGGGACGGACTGAGTGGGAGGGAGGGACGGAGAGAGAGAGTGGGAGGGAGTGACTGAGTGAGAGGGAGGGACTGAGTGGGAGGGAGGGATTGAGTGAGGGGGAGGGACTGAGTGAGAGGGAGGGAGTGGGACTGAGGGAGGGAGTGGGACTGGGAGAGAGAGGGAGGGAGGGGGACTTGAGGGAGAGTGAGTGGGACTGAGTGAGTGAGAGGGAGGGGGGAGGGAGTGACTGAGTGGGAGGGAGGGATTGAGTGAGAGGGGAGGGACTGGAGGGGAGGGAGTGGGACTTGAGGGAGAGAGGGAGAGAGAGGGAGTGGGACTGAGGGAGAGAGAGGGAGTGGGACTGAGGGAGAGGACGGAGGGAGTGGGGACTGAGGGAGGGAGTGGGACTGAGGGAGAGAGAGGGAGAGAGAGGGAGTGGGACTGAGGGAGAGAGAGGGAGTGGGACTGAGGGAGAGGACGGAGGGAGTGGGGACTGAGTGAGAGTGAGTGAGTGAGAGAGAGGGGGGAGGGAGTGAGTGAGACTGAGTGGGAGGGAGGGACTGAGTGATAGGGGAGGGAGGGTGGGGGAGGAGTGGGTGAGGGAGGGGGTGGGTGAAGAGTGAGGGGAGAGAGAAAGAGGGGGAGGTGAGAGACAGAGGGATGTAGCCCGTTTTAACGGGCTTAACGGCTTGTTAGATATAAGCGATATAATGCCTCTATATCGCTCCATGGTGAGACCGCACCTTGAATACTGTGTACAATTCTGGTCGCCACATCTCAAAAAAGATAGAGTTGCGATGGAGAAGGTACAGAGAAGGGCAAGCAAAATGATAAAGGGGATGGAACAGCTCCCCTATGAGGAAAGGCTGAAGAGGTTAGGGCTGTTCAGCTTGGAGAAGAGACGGCTGAGGGGGGTATGATAGAGGTCTTTAAGATCATGAGAGGTCTTGAACGAGTAGATGTGACTGTTATTTACACTTTCGAATAATAGAAGGACTAGGGGGCATTCCATGAAGTTAGAAAGTAGCACATTTAAGACTAATCAGAGAAAATTCTTTTTCACTCAACGCACAATAAAGCTCTGGAATTTGTTGCCAGAGGATGTGGTTAGTGCAGTTGGTGTAGCTGGGTTCAAAAAAGGTTTGGATAAGTTATTGGAGGAGAAGTCCATTAACTTATTAATCAAGTTTACTTAGGGAATAGCCACTGCTATTAATTGCATCAGTAGCATGGGATCTTCTTAGTGTTTGGGTAATTGCCAGGTTCTTGTGGCCTGGTTTGGCCTCTGTTGGAAACAGGATGCTGGGCTTGATGGACCCTTGGCCTGACCCAGCATGGCAATTTCTTATGTTCTTAGTGTATCAATTTTCTGCTTCCTTCCCTATTTCTATAAGGCTAGACTGGAACCAGCTGCACTGGGACTCAGAGCGCAGACCTGTTGCTCCTGAGCCAAAGGGGCTTGCTCAAAGAGTATTAGTGAGATTTGAACCCTGGCTTCCCACCTGCTGCTCTAACCACAAGACCACTCCTCCGGGTCGCACTGATGGATTAGAACCCCAAACCACATAGAGCCAGACTTCAGCTTACAAAAAAAAAAGGTACGATGTTGACATTTCCAGCTCCCCTTTCCTTAACATATCCTCTAAGTCTCCAGACTTCTCAGCCTCTGCCTGCCTGCATTTCATCGGAGAATGCATCATATTGACCTGTTTGACAGTCTCTTGCAGGATCGGAATCAGAAATCCCCATCAAACTCCCCTGCAGAGTTTCCAAAAGGCTCAAGCCATGCTGGGTGCCTTTCTCTCATCCTGAGGCCGTCTCGCCACTCTTTTAGATAAAGAGTGCAGAACCCATCTATAAATACACACACAAAAGAGACAAAAATAACATCCTCTCTCTGCCTTCTTTCCTTTTCCCCTTCCCTCCAAAAAGGAGCAAGCAACAAACAGTGGTAGAGATTGCCCTTTTGACAGGAAGCGGCAGCTCTCACCCCCCCCCCCCCCCCCATGGACATGGTACAAAAAGAAAATATTTCTCAAGGCTGGCTATTTGCCAGCAAAGCCATCAGTGGCTCGAGGCTAGGCCATTGTGTCTGCACAAAGCCACCGCTGCAGAAGGTGGCCCCGCCAACCCTTCTTCCCACTGAAAGATATGAGCTCCATGCAGTCCCAGGCGCTTTCCCACCTGCCAAGCGTGCATCCCAAAAATAGACACCACAGCGTGCCTGCCTCAGTATGCTCCACTTTTCAGTGAGATTGAATGCTGGATACAGAAAGGGAGTGTGCCAGAAAGCCACCGGCTGCTTTGGTTTGTTAAAAAAATGGGACCCATTTAGTCTTGGCAAGGACTAGCAATTGATAGGGGAACCTCTTGGCTTTTTTTTTTATATTAAATCTTTTTATTGTAAGTGAAACAACAAGAATTACAAAAGAAACAGTATGAACAATAACATAGTACACCAGCATGACAATAGCATGAACAGGGCACAGGTATGTAAGAATAACAAATTACTCAGAGCTCCAGGTAAGACCTGAATATAAAGAACACCTGGATCCAACAAAGTTGCAGCTTTACTGTCCAGGGACTTTTAGCCGGTAAGAATACAGTCATCGAAGTTGTCCAGTAAAGGCCGCCAGACAATGAGTTTGGGAGACTATAAAGTCCATGAGGTGACCATTTGACCACGTCTTTCTTTCCATTGCTGTGTCCTTTGTCTTCGTGATTTTCAATTTTTTAATTTTTTCCCCTTACCTCTTGGCTTTTAATGCCATTTTGATTCTGGCCATCAAGCTGAAAGACGTTTGTTTCAAATGCATGCGTCTTGGAATGAAAACAAGAAAAGGGACGGAAGGGAGCATGCGTCTGTACAAGTTCAGCAGGTGAAGCCCTGTGAAATGGAAATAGACCGTGGGCCGGGCTGGCAATTCAGGCGCAGGTGCTGCGCACTGGACGTGCAGGAGGCCTGGATTCCTTCTTCTGTTCCCCGAGCCGGGGGGGAGGGGGGGACCCTGGATTTTGCGGAAGCAGCACTCACAGCACCCCCCCCCCCCCTTTGGGAAGAGGGGGTCCTGGTCATTGCACAACGGTGACATCTAGTGACCAAGCTTAGGGGTTCTACATTCGTCAGGTTCAGGAGGGAGGTCAGGGACTGAATTTGTACAAGCCTTCCTGTCATCTACACAATTTTCCTGGAGAATCAAGTACATTAAAGGGTCTTCTCATTGACTGAAAATGTGTCTCAGTGAAACTGCGGAGCTGACGGGACAAAAATTCCAGAGACCTGGAGGGTGCGCGCAATTTCTTTTGGCCTAGTTCTCCAAATGAGTCTGTTTGACGCCTACCGTGGCAGGAACGAACCTTGCTCTTAAGCCACGGGCCACTGGGTATGATCCGAATCTCTCAAATTTCCCTCCAGGGCTCTTCGAAATAATTGCATCTGTACCAGAGAGCTTCCTTCTGAAGCTCACCAGATATGGCCTGCGCCATATCGAGATGTGCCCTTCATGCTCTTTTTCATCAAGCCAATGGCACCCAGGACAACTGGAACAATTTCTGTATCGTTCTGCCGCATTTTCTTGGTCTCCGCTCACATCTCTCGGTACTGAGGGTCTTCTCTCTGACCACACAGAGTGCAGGACAGTTATTATTTAATAGGCTTGATGAATCGCAATTCTTACGTAATGCGATGTACATAAATTAAAAAAATAAACATACCATACATTCAAGCTAAAAGTGAGTAATACAAATTATAGATTCAAAATCTAAAACTAAACTTAGTGCCAACATGTCTTTTAGAAATGCTGTTCTCTTGCCGTTTCTCCTTTACCATCAGGTCCAGTTTTCTAGAGTTAACCTTTTTCGTCCTCATTCTTCATTTTTTTTCCCAACCAAAGAGTTCAAAGCACATAACAGCAGGTTAAGATACGCAGTTTACAGAGAAAAAGGTTTAAACGCATGTGAATAAAGTTATGGAATTTTAAGACTTACATCTGTAACCGAAAACTATTATTGACGAGCACAACTTACAGCTAGCGGCTTGGTAAACGGGTAGGTTCATGGTAGCCTTTGCGGTAGGTTTAGGAGGGAAAAGGGGAGGATATTGTAGAAGAGTTTGTTCGTATCATAGCTGGTTGAAGGTTCTTTGGTAGAATTTAGGTTTCACCTCTGGGCTATCAAGGTGAATGATAAAGATGCCAGCTGTCTACTAAAGCACATTCTCTTGTGTGCTGGTAGCTGACTTCAGGCAGAGGGAAATCTGTTAGGAGGACTGCATTGCTCTGGTGAATTTGTTCAGCTAAGTAAGCAGCAGCTCCCCTTCTGAGGGATTTGTCAGTAGTCTGGTGGGGACTTTCGTTCTCTTTGGCTCTCACAGCAAAGCCTGAAAGGTTTTCAGATTATGTAAACCTTAAAGGAGGTGATTCCCGCAAAGCAAAATCTTGTTTCAGGAGGGAGAAACTGTTTTATTTCCTTATATATATATTGTCAAGATGAGGAATATACAGGTAAGGTGAAAATTCTCTGTGGTATTGCCAGAAAAAAACATTGAAAGGCACACACACATACAAAATCTCCTGCCCTGCAACATCTCCTGCTGTTTGAGTGCTGAGACCATCATACACACAAATATCCCTGTATTGGACCCATTCCATATCCCACTCCCTACCTGAAATGCTTCTATAATCTTTCAGTCCTGTACAGTTGCAGAATTGATGTGTGTGTGCTCTTTTCTGCAAGTGTACACGTCCCTCACACATTCATTTTACTTGTATTCTATTTGGACCCGAAGGCAATTTGAATTCTCCACCCTATAGCACCCAGTGCCCTGGCAAGTCTCTGAGCCCTTTCCCCAGTAGGAAGAATCATTAAGTTAATAACTGGGAACCAATGATCTTTCTCAGCATATAAAGCACTTTTTAAACACTATTCATGGGTGAGAAACATTTTTTGGGGAAAAAAATGCCAACACATCAAGCCCTAAATGAATAGCACACTGATCCCTCTGTATCACAAACCCCTCTATAATAAATCTTTGTTTGATATAAGAAGCGGAAGTTTTGCTTCTGAATAGACTTTGTATGTAGCTGGTGACAGATAATTAATTCTGCCATAACAGACCCTCAGTCCTAATGAATTGCTTTTGTCCTACAGTAAGATCACTGCATCTCAACATTTCTTTTTTTAGTAATCCTGCAACTGTCTGGTACCAGGGCGCGGGCTGATAGGCTGAGACGGAGAATGACAGAGAGAGGGAGCACAGGGAGAGAAGGAGAGACAGAGGGAAGAGAGGAGGGTGAGAAAGAGGGAGGGCGGAGGGGGCAAAAGAGTAAGGGAGAGAGGAGAGATGGAGAGGGGAGAGAGTCAGAAAGAAGATTAAGGGAGAGGGAAGAAGAGATAGAAGGACAGAAAGAAAGGGAGCAGGGAGAGAAAGTGAGGCCAGGAGGAGAGAGGGAGAGGGAAGAAAGGGAGGAGAGCAGGTGTTTGCACAGGAAACAAAGGCTGACCTGGTGACATTATACATTCAGAGACAGAAATCCAATTAAGCAGAATTGTTACTTAGGAATGAAGCTATATTGGTTCCTCCTTTCTCCCTCTCCCTGCCTTTCCACTGTTTCCCTTTGCTAATAATAACCAACCCGCTTATCGCTGTGGCTATTTCAGTTCCTGCAGAGCCGCCTGCAAGGTGGCTGCCAAAGCAAAGTTCCCAATCTGGTCTGGGCAGCTTTGGGGAGGAAAGAGGGCTGAGAAGCGGAATAATAGGCAGACAAACAGACACAGAGAGACAGGGGAATCTCACGGGCAAAAAAAAGCTCTCCAGTTCCATCCTAGCGTACATTTGTTCATAATTAGCATTTAAAAGCCAGGCATGCTGTATTAATAGACACGTGCACCGATGTAAGATCAGGGTGAGGTGCTGTGGCTCCCCAGGATTTGCTTCTGGACAAGACACTGCATGTTTTAAAAATTAAAGATACAATATTAGAAAAACAGTACGTATTCTGGTCATTTCATTCAAAAGAATAATGAGCGGCGTAACAAAACTGTGTTGTTATATTTGTAGGACTGACGCAGCAACCGCTGTTATCTCATGTAACAGCTATACAGGTCCGCTTTTATGCTATTTTTAAATCATTTTTGTTTGCAATTAAAATAGTTCTGCTTAATCACGAAGCAATGGAAGCTGCGCAAATCTTAGGCAAACAAATGTGAGCGCTCTGACCCCCTTTGAATAAAGCGGTACTTAGCTTTTATGTCCGGCATAAGAGCGACCCCCCCCACAACATGGATCCATGTTTCGAACGTAGTCTGCTTCAGGGGGCTTTATATTATCTTGATGCCGCTCACGAACGGTCAGTTCATTCTTTGCTCGGCGCTTCACAAATCTCTGAAAAACCCGGAAAGGTTTAAGTAGAAGGCAGGAGGTGACGTCAGTATAAACCACAATAGATGAAAGACATTAAAAATGCATATCTATCACCCACTCCTACAACGGAAATACACTCAATTGTTCTCTTCCATCTCTCCACCTGCTGATACCTCTTCAGCATTTCACTCATCTAATGCAATTGCACACCCCCCCAACCTTTTGCTTCCGAAATCCTAGTTTCACATCTGTTTGCCCACCTGTCCTTAAATAATCGCTACCTAATGTAAATTTTTGATACCTAATGTAAATATGTTTGTTCACTTGATCCAAGTTAATCGCTATACAATTGTTTCCATTGTAATTGTCTGCCTTCTTATACCCCTATTCAATGTTATCTAAAGTTTCAGACTGTAAAGTTTTTCTACTCTGCTTGATTTCAGTGTTACGCTTGGGCTGAGTTCAGGGGTAGTGAACACCACCCAAAGGGGTGGCTCCAGGTGGAAAGAGACAGGGATGGCTGGAAACCGTGGCTGGGTCAGGGCAGACAGCAAGAAGCAGTGTCTGGGTCTAGGCTGGGTCAGGGCAGGCGGCATGTAGCAGTGTCTAAGTACAGGCTGGGTCAGGCCAGGCGGCAAGTAGCAGTGTCTAAGTACAGGCTGGGTCAGGGCAGGCGGCAGTCAGCAGTGTCTGGGTCCAGGCTGGGTCAGGGCACAGTAAGCAGGGCAAGGCAGGTCAGAAGGCCCGTAGGCCACACACACACAGACAGAAGGCCCGTAGGCCACACACCAATAGCGGGGCAAGGCAGGTCAGAAGGCCCGTAGGCCACACACACACAGAAGGCCCGTAGGCCACACACCATAAGCGGAGCAAGGCAGGTCAGAAGGCCCGTAGGCCACACACACACAGAAGGCCCGTAGGCCACACACCATAAGCGGAGCAAGACAGGTCAGAAGGCCCGTAGGCCACACACACCCAGAAGGCCCGTAGGCCAGGTAAGGAAATCAAGGAAGAAGGTCCGAAGGCCACCAAGACTAGGCTAGACAAGGCAAGACCGAAGGCCCGAAGGCCACCAAGACTAGGCTAGACAAGGCAAGACCGAAGGCCCGAAGGCCACCAAGACTAGGCTAGACAAGGCAAGACCGAAGGCCCGGAGGCCGCGCAAGGCAAGGCAAGACAGAAGGCCCGGAGGCCGCGCAAGGCAAGGCAAGACAGAAGGCCCGGAGGCCGCGCAAGGCAAGGCAAGACAGAAGGCCCGGAGGCCGCGCAAGGCAAGGCAAGACAGAAGGCCCGGAGGCCGCGCAAGGCAAGGCAAGACAGAAGGCCCAAAGGCCGCGCAAGGCAAGGCCCGAAGGCAGGGCAAGGCAGACAGAAGGCCCGAAGGCCACGCAAGGCAGGCTAGAGCAGGGAGCCCAGGTGAGCTCGATGCCGAAGCACCGAGGCAACTGTCAGGCAGGGTTATAAGGGCACACCCAGAGCATAGAGTGGACAGAGGAGATGGACTGGGCCTGTCAGGAAAGCCAGCTCTAGAGGGACCCCTGGTGGTGAGGCGGTTGCACAGCAGCCACAGCCGTAACAGTACCCCCCCCTCAAGGCCTCCCCCTCCTCCAGGGTCCCATTTTTGCAGGGGGTACTCAATAATAAAGTCAGACCCCTCCGGGGGCGATGCGGCAGGTTCAACTCCTTTCTGAGGCAGCAAGGCAGTCCATAACCCCTCCTGGGGTGATAAGGCAGACACAACCCCAACCTGGGGCAGCAAAATCATCCATAACCCCTCCTGGGACAAGGCGGCAGAGTTAGACCTCTTCTGGGGCAAGGTGGCAGGTTCCATTCCTTCCTGAGGCAACAAAACAGTCCATAACCCCTTCTGGGGTGACAAGGGGAACACAAACCCCACCTGGGGCAGTGAAATAGTCCATAACCCCTCTTGAGACGACAAGGCAGGTGCTAACCCCTCCTGTGACGACAGCAGGGACGGTCCGGACCCTTCCAGGGTCGGCATCAGGGCCGGCACAGACTCCTCCCGAGTCGGCAGCTGGATCGGTACAGCAGGCTCAGATGGTTGAATAACAAAGTCTGTTGGCAGGACCGGTTCGGACCCCTCCGGGGACTGCAACAGGGCCGGTTTGGACCCCTCCGGGGACTGCAACAGGGCCGGTTCAGTAGGCTCGGATGGCTGAGTTAGAAAGTCTGTCAGTAGGACCGGTTCGGACCCCTCCGGGGACGGCAGCAGGACCGGTTCAGTAGGCTCAGATGGCTGAATCAAAAAGTCTGTCAGTAAGACCGGTTCGGACCCCTCCGGGAACGACAGCAGGACCGGTTCGGACTCCTCCGAGGACGGCAGCAAGGCCGGTTTGAGCCCCTCCGGGGGCGGAAGCAGGACCGGTTCAGACCCCTCCAGGGGCAGCAGCAAAACCGGTTCAGCAGTTTCAAACGGCTGAGACACACAGTCTGTCAGTAGGGCCGGTTCAGATCCTTCCGGGACCAGCAGCAGGACCGATTCGAGCCCCTCCGGGGGTGAAGCAGCGGGCTCGGACTCCACTCGAGGCGATGAAGCAGGCTCGAACACCTCTCCGGGCGTTGTAGCAGGTTCGGACCCCTCTCGGGGCGATGAAGCAGGCTCGGCGCCTTCTCGGGGCGATGAAGTAGGCTCGAACACCTCTCCGGGCGTTGTAGCAGGTTCAGACCCCTCTCGGGGCGATGAAGCAGGCTTGGCCCCCTCTTGGGGTGAGGCAGCAGGCTTGGATCCTTCTTGGGGCGATGAAACAGGTTCAGGCCCCTCTCGGGGTGATGAGACAGGCTTGGACCCCTCGCGGGGTGATGAGACAGGCTTGGACCCCTCGCGGGGTGATGCAGCAGAGTTGGACCCCTCTTGGGGTGATGAAACAGGTTCAGGCCCCTCTCGGGGTGATGAAACAGACTTGGGACCCTCTCGGGGTGATGAAACAGGCTTGGACCCCTCGCGGGGTGATGAAACAGGCTTGGACCCCTCGCGGGGTGATGAAACAGGCTTGGACCCCTCTTGGGGTGATGAAACAGGTTCAGGCCTCTCATGGGGTAATGCAGCACGCTTGGAAGGCAGAGCAACAAGGTTAGAATTAAGGCGCAGGGAGGACAAAGATTGTACTGCCGTGGGCTTGATACTTTGAGCCAGAAGCTCCTGCTTTTGTTTCTGGAGGAGCTGCTTAGAGAGGGCACAGGCAGTTCTAGGACGTCTAGGGAAGGTGCTCGTTAGTGTCTTAAGTGCAGCTGTGGGAAGCAGAGCTCTGCTAGAGTTAATTACTTCTCTCAGCTTTCGTTTCTGAGGCTCTAGCGTGGAAGTTATAGAAGGCTTCTTAACCCGGTGAGTTCTAAGATTTTCAGAATTAATACTTGTTTCCTGGTAGCAAGTTTTTTCAAAAGTGTCCAGAGATGAAGTGCTAGAATGCTTAATCCACAAACTGCTACATGAAATAGTGTTGCTAACTGGGCCAGAAGCTGAACGCCCGGTAGTAGAACTAGCTGAGCTTTTGGGAGAAACAGATGGCCCGTTAGCTTTGCAGCGGGGGCAGGGTTCGCCTGGAGGTAAAAGGCACGGAATACATGAACATTTCCACCATCCTGGCTGTGGAGTAGAACAGTTTAAACACTCTTGATAAACAGAGACATTTCTCTATTGCAGTTACTGCACAACCAGTGTTCCTGACCAGCAAGTTGACAGGCTAGACAGTTCTGATAGCTTAGGTAATTCAAGGTCTGACAGGAATTGCAGGTATAAAACTTTGAAGGAGGCATCTTGTAATAGGAAAAAAGTTGACTCACCGGTTTAGCACACAGAGCTATCTCTTCCCCTGGAAATTTGATGGCTTCGGCATACTGTTACGCTTGGGCTGAGTTCAGGGGTAGTGAACACCACCCAAAGGGGTGGCTCCAGGTGGAAAGAGACAGGGATGGCTGGAAACCGTGGCTGGGTCAGGGCAGACAGCAAGAAGCAGTGTCTGGGTCTAGGCTGGGTCAGGGCAGGCGGCATGTAGCAGTGTCTAAGTACAGGCTGGGTCAGGGCAGGCGGCAGTCAGCAGTGTCTGGGTCCAGGCTGGGTCAGGGCACAGTAAGCAGGGCAAGGCAGGTCAGAAGGCCCGTAGGCCACA
Organism: Rhinatrema bivittatum; assembly: GCF_901001135.1. NCBI lineage: Eukaryota > Metazoa > Chordata > Amphibia > Gymnophiona > Rhinatrematidae > Rhinatrema > Rhinatrema bivittatum. The sequence continues at coordinate 31,879,278 of NC_042630.1, forward strand.
CACACACAGACAGAAGGCCCGTAGGCCACACACCAATAGCGGGGCAAGGCAGGTCAGAAGGCCCGTAGGCCACACACACACAGAAGGCCCGTAGGCCACACACCATAAGCGGAGCAAGGCAGGTCAGAAGGCCCGTAGGCCACACACACACAGAAGGCCCGTAGGCCACACACCATAAGCGGAGCAAGACAGGTCAGAAGGCCCGTAGGCCACACACACCCAGAAGGCCCGTAGGCCAGGTAAGGAAATCAAGGAAGAAGTCCCAAAGGCCGCACAAGGCAAGGCAAGGAAAGGCAAGACCGAAGGCCACCAAGACTAGGCTAGACAAGGCAAGACAGAAGGCCCGAAGGCCGCGCAAGGCAAGGCAAGACAGAAGGCCCGGAGGCCGCGCAAGGCAAGGCAAGACAGAAGGCCCGGAGGCCGCGCAAGGCAAGGCAAGACAGAAGGCCCAGAGGCCGCGCAAGGCAAGACAGAAGGCCCAGAGGCCGCGCAAGGCAAGACAGAAGGCCCAGAGGCCGCGCAAGGCAAGACAGAAGGCCCAGAGGCCGCGCAAGGCAAGACAGAAGGCCCGGAAGCCGCGCAAGGCAAGACAGAAGGCCCGGAGGCCGCGCAAGGCAAGGCAAGACAGAAGGCCCGGAGGCCGCGCAAGGCAAGGCAAGACAGAAGGCCCGGAGGCCGCGCAAGGCAAGACAGAAGGCCCAAAGGCCACACAAGGCAAGGCAAGACAGAAGGCCCGGAGGCCGCGCAAGGCAAGGCAAGACAGAAGGCCCGGAGGCCGCGCAAGGCAAGGCAAGGCAAGACAGAAGGCCCGGAGGCCGCACAAGGCAAGGCAAGACAGAAGGCCCAAAGGCCGCGCAAGGCAAGGCAAGACAGAAGGCCCAAAGGCCACGCAAGGCAAGGCAAGACAGAAGGCCCAAAGGCCACGCAAGGCAAGGCAAGACAGAAGGCCCAAAGGCCACGCAAGGCAAGACAGAAGGCCCGAAGGCCGCGCAAGGCAAGACAGAAGGCCCGAAGGCCGCGCAAGGCAAGGCAAGACAGAAGGCCCGAAGGCCACGCAAGGCAAGGAAAGGCCCGAAGGCCACGCAAGGCAAGGAAAGGCCCGAAGGCCACGCAAGGCAAGGAAAGGCCCGAAGGCAGGGCAAGACAAGACAGAAGGCCCGAAGGCCAGGCTAGAGCAGGGAGCCCAGGTGAGCTCGATGCCGAAGCACCGAGGCAACTGTCAGGCAGGGTTATAAGGGCACACCCAGAGCATAGAGTGGACAGAGGAGATGGACTGGGCCTGTCAGGAAAGCCAGCTCTAGAGGGACCCCTGGTGGTGAGGCGGTTGCACAGCAGCCACAGCCGTAACATTCAGTTCCACGTAAAGCCTTCTGTTTGCTGCGTTGAGTTCCATGTAAACCGATGTGATGTTCCCAAAATGTCGGTCTATAAAAACTTTTAAATAAATAAATACATAAATGCAATAATGTCCAGTTAAAGCAAAGAATACCAGTTAATAGTTTCATTAAGTCCTTGGAGGGGGGGGGCTACTGAGAAATTCCAAAATAGTCAATTTTAAATCCTGAAAACTATGTGACAATTGCGTACAATGTGATACCAAGAGAGCCGTGATTTTACAAGTATTGATACAACTCCTATGTTCAATGAATCTGACCCTCATTGTTCTTTTAGTCTGTCCAATATAACTGAGGTTACAAGGACATTGGATCAAATATATAACTCGTTGACACAAGCAGTTGGTACTGGAACGCAACATGACGCTTCAACGTGTCTTAGGATGTTGTCAGAGTGACCAAAAACGATAAAGGGCCCGTCACATGAACCACACGTATCGGATATTCCATCCCCGGGAAAAAGCAATTCTTGGGGAAACTGTAAAGATGTCACGTAATGCTAAAACAGGCCAATGTGTCCGCGATATGTCAACAATATCTTTCGCACAGTCAATGTAGTGTAGTACACACGTTGACTGAGATTCAGCGGTCCTAGCTTTGTAGGATAACAACAAAGACTGATTTGCAAAAAGGGCTATTTTAATTGCAAACAAAAAATATTTAAAAAGTAACATAAAAGCGGACCTCTAAGCTCTTTAGCTGTTATATGAGATAACAGCAGATGCCGCGTCAGTCCTACAAATATAACAACACAGTTTTATTACCCTGCTCATTATTCTTTTGAGTTAAATGACAAGAATACCTACTGTTTTTCTAATATTCGGGCCGATACAGTACAGTGTGCTGGCCGCGCGTTTTCGATGCGCTATCTTTACTCCTTATACAGTAAGGGGTAATAGCGCGTCGAAAATGCGCGTCCAACCCCCCCCGAAACTAATAGTGCCCACATGTAGATGCATGTTGATGGCCCTATTGGTCATTCCCGCGCGATCCAGAAAGCAAAATGTGCAGCGAAGCCCACATTTTACTTTCAAAAATTAACGCCTGCCCAAAGGCTGGCGTTAATTTCTGCCGGGGAAGTGTACAGAAAAGCAGAAAAAAATGCTTTTTTGTACACCCTCCGACTTAATATCATAGCGATATTAAGTCGGAGGCCCCAAAAATAAAAAAAATTTAAAATCGGCCCACGGCCCGCAGGTCGGAAGACGGACGCTCAATTATGCCGGCGTCCGTTTTCCGAACCCTTGGCTGTCAGCGGGTTTGAGAACCGACGCCAGCAAAATTGAGCGGCGGCTGTCAAACCCGCTGACAGCTGCCGCTCCTGTCAAAAAGGAGGCGCTAGGGACGCGCTAGTGTCCCTAGCGCCTCTTTTTACCGCGGGCCCTAATTTGCATAGGCCACCCTCCTGAATCGGGTGCCCAGGAGAGTGGCCTGTGCGCACGCTGGGAGAGCGGGCGCTCGCCGGCTCTCCTGCGCGTTTTTCTGTATCGGCCTGATTGTTAGTTTATGAGTGGTTTCTGGATTAGGATTTCGATAGGGCAATATCTTTGTGATTTGTTAAAATTAAAGGTGGCATCTATCCCCCCCCCCCCCCAACATCCCTTTACAGTGTCCCTATCACAAAAGCCGCATTTGAGTAGCTGTGAAGTGACTGCTCTGTGACTTTCAGCTCCTAATTGCTCTGTCTGTGAAAACCACAATATTTCCCCTATTCCTCCATGGCCAGTTACTGTATAGAGAAAATAGAACACAAAGCTAAGGATGTGTTCTTTCTGTCATTTGAGTTCATTAGATGGGAGCCATGTTCAGCAATGACTTTCTTACTGTCTGTCCAAATCAGCTCCTCAGAATGACACTTAGGGGCCTGATGTGCTAGCGCTAAGCACTTTTCCTCTGGGCACAAAGGCCCTGATTCACTGAAGCTATTCTCCCTGCATGAATCATGCACACCCCCCCCCCCCCCCCCCCCCAAGAAAAAAATACCCATTTAGGACAACTGGCCTAAAGGAGCTACCACACTCATAATGGAGACACGGTTGAATAAGGAAGCTGGCTACATCATAGTGTGTGCTTCCTGCATAGATCTTCATGCATGCAAAGTAGAATAGTGTCATCAGCATGTACAAGAGAGAAGCTCTCAGTCATACCTGTGAGGTAAGAGGCCTTCAGCTGCATCTGTGCAGGTAAAAAGCTGCCAGTTATATCAGCGCAGGTAAATTCTCAATTATACTTGCATAAGTAAGATGTTCCTTACTATACTTTTTTTTTTTAAACTTTATTTATATTTGCAAGAGTGAACAGCACAATCTTTAAGAAAAATGCAGACAGAGAAAAACAATATTGGTACAAAAACTCTATCTTGAAATAAGAAACACCATATATGCATAAACCTAGAAAATATAAGAAATAAATATAGGTACAACAAATTGCAATAGGCCAGAACACTCCCACATTTTATAAAATATCAAAAACCATTCATTTCACTCACGCCCATTCACACCAAGCTGCTCACTGTTGGTTTGTTTGTGATGGACTCAGGAAGGAGAGAGTTTAAGGGGCTCCTAAACAAGGTTAACATTACCACACACAGGAATATTCACATGAAGTTAAAGAACACTGAATCTTATCTGGTAACTTGCTGTATATTGCTGACCATAACTGAACATACTCCTTGTGAAATTTTCTTCGCAGAAACATTGCGTTCTATTTGCATCCAATCAGTTAATTTCCGGTACATGGCTATACCTATGCAGGTAAGAAGCTCTCACTATATCTATACATCATCTTCATCTTCAAGGGGGAAAGCCGACTGTCACTCAGCAGGGCATGGTTCGGAGGAATGTATCTTTGACAGATACTAATGAAACAGGAGAGTTAGGACATCCCAACAGAGAGGTTCCAATAAAAGCAAATTAGTCCTGTGCCTATAAATAAAGAATCACCTGAGGTAAAGAATTCCAAATTATTCCTATCAAGTGAAAAACAGGTTGTTAATACAAACAAAAAACACACTTTGAAATGTCTGTATGCCAATGCCAGAAGTCTAAGATGGGAGTGTTTAGCAGTGATTGATGAGATAGACATAATTGGCATCTCAGAGACCTGGTAGAAGGAAGATAACCAATGGGACAGTGCTATATTAGGGTACAAAATATACCATAATGATAGGAAGGATCAACTTGGTGGGGGTGTGACACTTTATGTCCGGGAGAGTATAGAATCCAACAGGATAAAGATCATACAAGAGACTAAATGCTCAGTAGAATCTATATGGGTAGAAATCACATGTGTTGGGTAAGAGTATAGTGATAGGAGTATACTACCATCCACCTGGACAAAATGGTCAGACACAATGAAATGCTAAGAGAAATCAGAGAAAGCTAACCAATTTGGCAGTGCAGTAATAATGGGAGATTTCAATTACCTCAATATTGATTGGGTAAAGGTAACATCAGGACATGCTAGAAACAAAGTTCCTGGATGGAATAAACGACTGCTTCATAGAGCAATTAGTTCAGGAACCAACGAGAGGGAACTATTTTAGATTTAATTCTTAATGGAACACAGGATTTGGTGAGAGAAGTAACTGTGCTGGAGCCACTTGGCAATAGTGATCATAACATGATCAAATTTGAACTAATAACTGGAAGGGGGGACAATATGTAAATCTACAGCTCTAACACTAAATTTTCAAAAGGGAAACTTTGATAAAATGAGAAAAATAGAAAAAAAACTGAAAGGTGCAGCTGCAAAGGTTAAAAGTGTACAAGAGGCGTAGACATTATTTGAAAATACAGTCTTAGCAGTGCAGTCCAGATGTATTCCACACATTAAGAAAGGTGGAAGGAAGGCAAAATGATTAGTGGCATGGTTAAAAGGTGAGGCTATTTTAGCCAAAAAAAAATCCTTCAAAAATGTGAAGAAGGATCCATCTGAAGAAAATAGAAAAAAGCATAAGCATTGTCAAATTAAGTGTAGGGATGTGCACTAATTTATTTTTTTTTCGTATCATTTTTGTTTTGGGCCTTTTATCTGTTTGATTTTGTTTTTAAAATGGTTCAGGAGGTGTTTATTTCAGATTTTCCTGATTTCAGAGTTAGTGTGCACTAATGTAACATGCTGCCGAAGCAATTTTCGAAAGCTATTTTCCCACATTACGTGCAATTTTCTCAGTGGAAGGGAGTGGGCAGTGGAGTGCCTCAGGGATCTGTATTGGGACCCTTACTTTTCAATATATTTATAAATGATCTGGAAAGAAATACGACAAGTGAGATAATCAAATTTGCAGATGATACAAAATTGTTCAGAGTAGTTAAATCACAAGCAGATTGTGATAAATTGCAGGAAGACCTTGTGAAACTGGAAAATTGGGCATCAAAATGGCAGATGAAATTTAATGTGGATAAGTGCAAGGTGATGCATATAGGTAAAAATAACCCTTGCTATAATTACACAATGTTGGGTTCTATATTAGGTGCTACAACCCAAGAAAAAGATCTAGGCGTCATAGTGGATAACACATTGAAATTGTCGGTTCAGTGTGCTGCGGCAGTCAAAAAAGCAAACAGAATGTTGGGAATTATTAGAAAGGGAATGGTGAATAAAACGGAAAATGTCATAATGCCTCTATATCGCTCCATGGTGAGACCGCACCTTGAATACTGTGTACAATTCTGGTCGCCGCATCTCAAAAAAGATATAATTGCGATGGAGTAGGTACAGAGAAGGGCTACCAAAATGATAAGGGGAATGGAACAGCTCCCCTATGAGGAAAGACTAAAGAGGTTAGGACTTTTCAGCTTGAAGAAGAGACGGCTGAGGGGGGATATGATAGAGGTGTTTAAAATCATGAGAGGTCTAGAACGGGTAGATGTGAATCGGTTATTTACTCTTTTGGATAATAGAAAGACTAGGGGGCACTCCATGAAGTTAGCATGGGGCACATTTAAAACTAATCGGAGAAAGTTCTTTTTTACTCAACGCACAATTAAACTCTGGAATTTGTTGCCAGAGGATGTGGTTAGTGCAGTTAGTATAGCTGTGTTTAAAAAAGGATTGGATAAGTTCTTGGAGAAGTCCATTACCTGCTATTAATTAAGTTGACTTAGAAATTAGCCACTACTATTACTAGCAACGGTAACATGGAATAGACTTAGTTTTTGGGTACTTGCCAGGTTCTTATGGCCTGGATTGGCCACTGTTGGAAACAGAATGCTGGGCTTGATGGACCATTGGTCTGACCCAGTATGGCATGTTCTTCTTTCATATGACTTAACATGGGTAAAACCTATTGACAATTCAATGGCATATATTGTAACAATCTTCAAAAACCCAAAGGAGTGTGAGAGGCAGGGCTAGTGTGATCCATGCCTTAAGACACAGGAGTTTATTTATTTATTTATTTATTTATAAGTGTTTGTATACCGCTTTTACAAATAAAAATTTAGTCAAAACGGTTTACAGTTTAAAACATACATAATCTCAATAAAAGACAATAAAAATAGATAAATTTCTGCGGTCTAATCTACAACAGTGAAGCTCTTTATACAAGCTTTAGAAAAGTGCCACAACTCGTTTTGATCTTAACTGGGTATTGGGGGGGGTAAGGAATAAGGGGATGTAAAAATGATATTTGGAATAGGCAAAAACTGGGAGGACCGGGTAAGGGAAGTTTGTGTTTAGTTTGAGGAGTTATCTCTCGCCCAGGAAAGTCTGTTCCCCACTTTGGCCGGAAGCAAAAGAAGCAGGATGCCACCATCCGGTCAGTAGTTGGTTTCTGTTGGTGCTACTGCACTCTGATGCTGCTGTGCTGTGTGTTGCTTTCACACATTATTATAGTCTTTGTTTCACAAGCTGTGCTGTGCCCATAGTTGGGGATTTTCTCTTATCTTTCCAATTAGCAGTAGACATTATTAGATCTATGCAGGGCTGAGCTCTTTCAGCAGCTGGTTATCACCTTCAGGAAACAGAGGCGAGATGCCTTTGCAGGCATATGTGGGAAACCATCAGTCTTGTTCAGGAATACATAGTCCTTGAGTTAGTCATATAACTCGTTAGCAATTTTGAGGAAATATCTTTTTGTGGGTGGTTATTAAATCTCCGTGTTCCATGGCAAATGCCCTTGAAGTTGCTGGTCACAATGTCTGTCTTCTGTAGGAAGGGACAACTGTGTTCATGACATCGTCCAGATGCCTTTCCTGCCTGGAATAGGCTGGCAATCCTTAACCTAACTGAGGAGGCCTCATGCTAAATGTTCCTGTCTACCCCAGCTCTGTGCTAACCCCAACCCTACAAGAGGGTGATGCTGGGCTGGCCTGCTCAGGGGCAGTTCTGCTCACTGCCATACAGAGGGACCTGGGTTTGACTCCTGACCTAGGCCTTCCGCTTCCTAAGTGAGCCAGGTTTCTGCGGGAAAGAGGAGGGGAGCCAAGGGTAGGTGGGGGTCATCACGCAACGGGGATACCCAGAGGCTGGATTCAGGGCCCATGACTGCAGTACTTGGAAGACCCCTGGTACCTGACAGCACGAAGGTAAATTGGCAGGGGATAGAAAATAGGAGAAAAAAAAAAAAAGTAATCCCAGTCCTGGTTCCAAATTAGTTAGAAGTGCAAAAAAAAAAAGAGCAGCTGCCGGCTCAGTTAAAAGGGTGGCTATGAAGCTAGAAGGAGGTGGGAGCCTCGCGCGACAGAAACCGAGCCTGCTCTGGAGAGATAACAGAGGAAGGCGGGAAAAAGGCCAGAGGGAGACTGCGCGTGGGGTCCGTGCTGACCCAGTGGGCAGGGTCCACATCGACGGACCGGGGGGGATGGGGGTCGCAATCTCACCAAAAAAAAAGAAAAAGAGTCGCATTTTACGGCGACCGCTCCTCTTGGTACCGCAGGGCCTGACTGGGGTCCGATTGTCGGGTTTGATAATTGTGTAACGGGCGGGGGAGGGAACAGAGGGATCGAAAGTAGGCAGGGCCCTAACCCTTAACGCTTAGGAAGAACCCGGCTACGTTTCTGCCAACGTGATTCATCTCTGCTATTCATAGGCGGCTTTTTACTAAAATTAGCCCTGGAAGACGGCAGCGAAGCCGCAGCGCGGAGCACCAGGGCTGCGCCCCCCCCCGGGTTCCGACGGCCACATCGGGAGAGGGGGCGGCGGCGGCGGCAAGGATCCTCTCCGCCATTCAGCGCAAGAACGTCTCCCCGAGATACTTCGCGCAACGCGCCCGACCGTGCAGTTGCCTTGGCAACCACAAAAAAAAAAAAAGGCCACCACTGTTTCGTATTTACCCCCTTCCCGGTTTATTAAATTGGTGTATATATATATATATATATATATATATATATATATTTTTTTTTATTTTTTTTTTTTTAAGTCTTGGCACAAGCTGTTTCTCCGCCTGGTTAAAAATAAAACACACAGCAGAGGTCTTCCTTTGACTTGACTCTGGGCTCTTGGTGGGGGGTCGGGGGATAGCATGAGAGAGAAGCTGAAGAAAGCGATGGATCTTCCCTTCCCTCCTCCACATCCCCTTCACCAGGCAGAGAGTGCAGAGTTGAGGGGTGTGGGGGATGTATAGATGGGCAAGAGGATAGGGATGGGTAGATGCAACCACGAGGGGATTAAAAATATCACTATGGGCATAATGAGAAGGCCAGGGGGTCAGTGTGGGTATAGAACAGCCGGGAGGTCATTAGAGAGTGGGAGCCAGAAGGTAGCCTAGGAGTTCAGGACCCCACTCTGCCACTCACTTTCTGGTCCAGTCACTTTACCATTGCTCCCTCTCTTCTTTCAGGAAGGACTGCTCTGGATGCATATAATTTGCACCTTCAGCAGGATGGAGCTGAGGCATGTGAGTGCCCTGCGCAGGCTAATAATTAGGTGCTGCCCCTTCCAACTGTTATTTAACTTAGCGCCCCTTACAGGTTAGCACTGGAGGCAGGTGTCCAGGCGGCTGGCCCACCCATTAATCTGGCTCTGCAGGAAAGGCAGAAGAGGGGAAAATGATGGACGTTCAAATCCTTCAAGGCGTGTACAAGAAATATTGTTGGGCCAGAGATTCATGACCTGAAGCTGGAAGAGGGGTAGACTAATGAATAACAAGCGAACATTTATCCACAAAAAGGGTAGTAAATGCATGGACCAAGCAGAGGTGGTGGGAGATTAAATGTATCGGGGATAGGCAGAGAGGTTCCTTATGGGTGGGACAGCGAGGATAAAGTTGGAGACCAAGGTAGTAGATAGGGGCAATGGGCAGATGAGACAGGCCAAGCAGTCTTTATTCACCATGAATTTCTCTGTTTGTACAAGCAGATAGACATGGGTGCATATGTAGCTTGTATACCGTAGGGCGCACTGTGGAAAGCTGGAAGCAGCAGGGACTCAAGCAGGACTGGTTAGGTAGGGCAGCCAGAAGGCGCAGAAGTTAACAGGGCAGAGTACAGAACAGCTGGTTGTGGGTGAAAAATTGGCCAGAAAATGCCTTGAAGCTCTGATGACTCACCTTGACCTTGACCTTGTGCTTCTCACATCAAAAATATGCACGAGGCCGCTCTCACATAAAGCACCCACTCACACCACTGGACCACAGTCTCTGCCTCTTGGCCAGGGGATCCGAAGCCTTGCTTTCAGCACTGCCCAGGATGCCCGGGACCTGCCTTCAGCAGTTCTAGAAGAGTCTCAGAAGGCTTCGGGATCTTTAAAATGCTGTTTGTGTTGTACGAGCCATGTGGAAAAAAAAAAAAAGGAGGAGGTGGAGGATGCGTGGGTTTCAGCAGGCCCAGCGAGAAGCCCTTCAGCAGACTGCGTGTAACCATAGTGATGAGAGGAGGTAGGTACGGCCCCATTGCAAAGAGGGTGTAGATGAGGAGTGTGTGTGTGTGCATGTGTGTGTATAAGAAATAGCCATCCATCCAAGGCAACTTCTCAGATGCTGCCATGTTACCTGGGACAGGCTGAGCCAGGCCTGGTTTTACCCCCAGTGCATGCCTAGAGATATAGTCCAGATCCAGATCTGGTTCAGTCTGTCCCGGGGAGCGGGGGAGGGGGCAGGACATGAGGTCACCTCCTAACTCCTATGTCAGGGTGCTGACGCTTCTGTAGGGTTTGCCTGTGATGGTTTTTGCCAGGTTCCTCCTTTGCCCACATAAGCGCCATCTGACGAAATTAGCCGAGCCGTAAATGAGTCAGGCCAAACCTGAAATACACGGTGTCACTGTCGGGGGGGGGGGGGGTGAGGGAGGGCAGCGGTAAAAATCTAGTTTTTATGTTTAAATCTATTTTATTTTTGATAAAGTAATTTTTATTAAATCTATTTTATTGAAATTGCAATGATACAAAATACAAACTGACATGGAAGTGATGAACTCTAAGGATAGTAGAAAAGTTTATATTGTCAGAATCAAAAAAGATAAAATCTAGTTTTTAAAGCACAGTGGAATAGAGATGGGGGCCTGGTTGAAATGAAGCCTAATCCCCAGTAATGAGAGAGGCTGTCCAGAGCTGTGCTGGGGCCCGAAGTGATGAAAGGGTATCGGTCTCATCGGGTCGCCGGGCACACTGCTTGCTGCAGTGGGACTTCACTGCAAAGACAGCAAGTCTTTTGGGGCTAAATACAGTGTGAGTGCAATGCTAGCGCTTGTGAATTTGGTGCACTCTTAAATTAGACATGCCTTACATCTATTCCATGGCAGCCGGAGCCATTGCAGCTTTTATTTGAACCTGTGGTGTAACAGATTTTTTTTTTTTTTTTTAATCTGGCAGTGTTGCAGTGTCCCTCCTGACTGCATCACAGTGCCCTTCATGGCTGCACTGCAGCAGTGTTCCCACTGCAGTATCTCGCCTTGCAGTGCCATCATGCGTTTCCTTTACTTCAGCCTCTGTGGTTCCTGAATGTCACTAGCAATCAGGCTATGAAATGCGGAAAGGCTTCTCAATGAGAAGGGCTGGGCAGTTTGCTTGAAATCTGGTGTGCAAAAATAAATCTGCTCCTGCAGGAGGACCCTGACCCTAGGGCAAAGGCAGCACGCTCCCTGGGCGGTGGGGAAGAGCTGGAATCGATTCTGTCTACATTCTGCCCGGCCTTTGCCACAAGGAGTATCTGCTGGAAGAAGTGCTTGAAGATCTAGGCGCTGACCGTGGCTTTGGCAATGACTGCATGGATACACTTGGGCAAATCAAGACTGAGGTGCATTGGCAGAGCTCTGTGTGTGTGTGTGTGTGTGTGGATATCAGTACTGCATCAGCAGGGGATGCTGCAGGGCTGGAGGGAGATGCACCTGCAGAGCTGTGAGTAGGGGTCCTGGAATGACAAGGTGTTACAGCCAGAACAGGAGGATGTGCATTGGAGGAGCTGTGTGTGTGGGGGGGTCTCAGTCCTGGAATAACAGGGTATTGCAGAACAGGAGGGTGTGCATTGGAGGAGCAGTGTGTGGCGGGGTAGGGGGTACTGCAGAGCAGGAGGGATGTGCATTGGAGGAACAGTGTGTGGAGGGGTAGGGGGTGCTGCAGAGCAGGAGGGTGTGGAAGGGTAGGGGGTGCCGCAGAGCAGGAGGATGTGCATTGGAGGAGCAGTGTGTGGAGGGGTAGGGAGTGCTGCAGAGCAGGAGGGGTGTGCATTGGAGGAGCAGTGTGTGGAGGGGTAGGGAGTGCTGCAGAGCAGGAGGGGTGTGCATTGGAGGAGCAGTGAGTGGAGGGGTAGGCGGTGCTGCAGAGTAGGAGGGGTGTGCATTGGAGGAGCAGAGAGTGGAAGGGTAGGGGGTGCTGCAGAGTAGGAGGAGTGTGCATTGGAGGAGCAGTGTGTGGAGGGGGTGCTGCAGAGTAGGAGGGTGTGCATTGGAGGAGCAATGTGTGGAGAGGTAGGGGGTGCCACAGAGCAGGAGGGTGTGCATTGGAGGAGCAGTGTTTGGAGGGATAGGGGGTGCTGCAGAGCAGGAGGGTGTGCATTGGAGGAGCAGTGTGTGGAGGGTTAGGGAGTGCTGCAGAGCAGGAGGGTGTGTATTGGAGGAGCAGTGTGTGGAGAGGTAGGGGGTGCTGCAGAGCAGGAGGGTGTGCATTGGAGGAGCAGTGTGTGGAGAGGTAGGGGGTGCTGCAGAGCAGGAGGGTGTGCATTGGAGGAGCAGTGTGTGGAGGGGTAGGGAGTGCATTGGAGGAGCAGTGTGTGGAGGGGTAGGGGGTGCTGCAGAGCAGGAGGGGTGTGCATTGGAGGAGTAGTGTGTGGCGGGGTAGGGGGTGCATTGGAGGAGCAGTGTGTGGAGGGGTAGGGGGTGCATTGGAGGAGCAGTGTGTGGAGGGGTAAGGGGTGCTGCAGAGCAGGAGGGGTGTGCATTGGAGGAGTAGTGTGTGGAGGGGTAGGGGGTGCATTGGAGGAGCAGTGTGTGGAGGGGTAGGGGGGTGCTGCAGAGCAGGAGGGTGTGCATTGGAGGAGCAGTGTATGGAGGGGTAGGGGGGTGCTGCAGAGCAGGAGGGTGTGCATTGCAGGAGCAGTGTGTGGAGGGGTAGGGGGTGCTGCAGAGCAGGAGGGTGTGCATTGGAGGAGCAGTGTATGGAGGGGTAGGGGGGTGCTGCAGAGCAGGAGGGGTGTGCATTGGAGGAGCAGGTGTGGAGGGGTAGGGGGTGCCGCAGAGCAGGAGGGTGTGCATTGGAGGAGCAGTGTATGGAGGGGTAGGGGGGTGCTGCAGAGCAGGAGGGTGTGCATTGGAGGAGCAGTGTATGGAGGGGTAGGGGGGTGCTGCAGAGCAGGAGGGTGTGCATTGCAGGAGCAGTGTGTGGAGGGGTAGGGGGTGCTGCAGAGCAGGAGGGTGTGCATTGGAGGAGCAGTGTGTGGAGGGGTAGGGGGGTGCTGCAGAGCAGGAGGGTGTGCATTGGAGGAGCAGTGTGTAGAGGGGTAGGGAGTGCTGCAGAGCAGGAGGGGTGTGCATTGGAGGAGTAGTGTGTGGAGGGGTAGGGGGTGCATTGGAGGAGCAGTGTGTGGAGGGGTAAGGGGTGCTGCAGAGCAGGAGGGGTGTGCATTGGAGGAGTAGTGTGTGGAGGGGTAGTGGGTGCTGCAGAGCAGGAGGGGTGTGCATTGGAGGAGCAGTGTGTGGAGGGGTAGTGGGTGCTGCAGAGCAGGAGGGGTGTGCATTGGAGGAGTAGTGTGTGGAGGGGTAGTGGGTGCTGCAGAGCAGGAGGGGTGTGCATTGGAGGAGTAGTGTGTGGAGGGGTAGGGGGTGCCGCAGAGCAGGAGGGTGTGCATTGGAGGAGCAGTGTGTGGAGGGGTAGGGGGTGCCGCAGAGCAGGAGGGGTGTGCATTGGAGGAACAGTGGTTAAGGTTACTAACATAGAAGATGTCAGCTGGTAAAGGGCACTGGTCCCTCCAGTCTGCTCATGTGTGCTAGCTTGCTATGCTGCCACAGGCCTTACTTAGCTATGATCTTTTCCTTTCCTCCTGCCGCTAAGATCTTTTTAGGTCTTCAATTCTGTCCCTTGTTTGGCTTCCTGTAACCTCCACTAAGTCTGACCTTCCCTTCTGAGGCTCCTTCCCTTCCGCTGTCCTATGCTAGATGTTTCATTCTATGGAAAGTGCTTCCTTCTGACCCTCTCTTGAAGCCTGCTGTAGCCTTGTGTCTTTGGCTCTCTGTGTATAGTGCAGCCCGTGCACCATCTTTGGAGGCCCGTTGCTAGAATTGCCTCCAGCTCTTCAGTGTCCTTTTGTGGATGGAGGTCTCCAGAATGGAACACAGCTCTCCAGGTGGGGGTCTCAGCAGAGACCTGTAGACTCGCTTTCGACCAGCAGCTAACTTCTCTTTGGGGTACTCTCAGCCTCGTCACACTGGCTACCTCCGGGTCTCTTTCCTGTTTGGTGATGCTCTTCATCTTGAAGGGGGAATGTAGGCCTTGGATTTCTGCGTGCCAAGTGCACAGTTCTGCATTTTGTACACTTAAAATGCGCCTCTGCCTGTTTTTCAAGTTTCTGAAGTCAGCTTTCATCTTGTCTATATCACTCGTACTTCCAGCTGGGATCAGGCGTCGTCGGCCTTCATTCTCACCATCTCCTTGCCCTGAGATTTGTTATGAACTCTACCCGCGGGTTCCCCCGCGAGCAGGCTCCTCACCTTGCTACTGCTGCTGCTCCTGACGCTGCCAGACGCCGCCGAAGTCGGACCTCCCACGCGGCCGGAGCTGCGGACTCTGTTTTCCTCTCGCGGCCCGGAGGCCGCCCATCATGCCTTCTTCACCGTGGCCGGAGCCGCGGACTTCTTTGCTTCTTCGCGGCTGAGCGGCCGCCAACGTCCTCGTCATCTTCGCAGCTGGAGGCCGCAATCCCCGAACTCACCTGGCGGCCAGAGCCGCCCTCGGGGCTTCCTGCAGCGGCAGGAGCCGCTGCCGTCGTCGGGCCCTGCTTCCTCTACGCAGACGTCGGGTGCAGGGCCGCTGTCCACGGTCCTGCACAGCTTCCTGCTTCCTCTCTAGGCGCGCGGCCACGCCCCTCTTCGGGATTTAAAGGGCCCATGGCCGGATATGCCCTGGGCCCCACCGTCAGACTGTTTCCTGTGCTAGCCCTATAAAAGGGCTGTTCCTGCATTTCGTCTTCGCCTTGCATCATAGTTACTTCGCCTCTGGAAGCTCCTGCCTTCCAGTGCTCCGTCAGGTCATTTTGTGTTTCCTTGTTGGAGCTCCACGTGTCATCTGCTTCTTGTGCCGTGTCTTCATCGCCTGAGGTCCTCGTCCAGGTCTCCTGATGTCTCGTTGTCTGATGCCCCGCTTCCTGATGTTCCAGGTTCTTTGGTGTTCTTCTTCTGTGCTCTTGAGCCTTCTGTTCTGCAGGCGGTTGGTTCTCCAGGGTGACGCGTCTTCGTCATTGGAGTTGCCTGCAGCGGACCGGTGTCCTGTGCTCCTGAGCCGTCCTGTCCTGCCAGCCTTGGTGGTGCTCCGGATGACACCTGCTCCGTCATCGAAGTCCCGCCTCGGCTGGATTCCTTCCTGCGCTCGTCCCGCTCTCCTCGTGGTCCGTGACCAGCATCCTTGGGCTGTGTAGGGCGCGTAGTGGGACAGGGTGGTCCGCGACCAGCCCATTGGGTCCGCCCGTGAAGGTGGGCTGAGTAGGGCGCCCTGAGAGACAGTGCCGATGTCTACCTTCCCAGCTTCTTGTCTTGCCTGTAATGCCGTCGCATCAGTTCCTCATCTGTGATGTCTTCGCTTCAGTCCTTCGTCTGTGATGTCTTCCCCTCAGTCATAGTCTCAAGTCTTCGTGTCAAGGCCTCCGTCTGCCCTCATCCTCCGGCCGGCCTGCTGCTCCATGCCGATCCTAAGCGGCAGGTCCGAAAGGGCTTGGAACAGTCGGAGGACTGTTTGCCTTCCAACATCATCTTGTTGGCTCCAGGAACTTGCAGGCCTGGCGGAGGGTAAGACCGTGTCTCTGCCATGCTGGGACACGTCGCCCACCCTCGGTTTGGTCCTGGATTCGTCTGGGGTCGGGCCGAGGCCCATGGGCACACGAAAAAACCCGTACGTAACAAGATTTTAATCTGCTGTTTTATATCCCACCTAGTCCGGTCTTTGTGGTGACAGGCCCTCCGCTGGGGGCCCCTTTCACAAGACCTTCCATTACCTTGCCTCACCACCCATATTAAACCAACAGGGTCCGCTTCCTCCTGGTTCCCTCCTTCCTGGAGCAGGCGCTACCTCTCCCCTTCTCCAGTCTCTCTGGGACCTCCTCCTGCTTCAAGTCGCAGGTGCCTTCTCATCATCCGGTGATAACTGGGACTCATGAAATCTACCTCGAAAGGGAATGCTGGGTGCTGGGATTCGAACCCAGGCTTCCTTTAGTCCTGATAAAGGCTGGCTATTGATGATAGATAAAAGCCAGCTCACCTGCAGAATTGTCAGAGCTGGGCATGTAGGAAGGAGGAGGGCCCGTTTTAGGCAGGCAGTTGCTTTCTTGGAGGGGAATGGCTGAATCTAGCAGGAAGAGACCCCCCCCCCCCCCTCGGCTGGGGATCAGATGTCCCCGGTGAACAGAGGCGACATTACAGTACTGGGCCGGGAGCAAGCATGCTTCATAACCGCCAGGGGAGGGAACCCCGCACCCTGCATAATGCTGCAGTGTTATGGCTCCCTGGATTTTAAATGGCATCTCAGCCCCTGCTCCACGGGAAAGCGGCTAAAAATAGCAGCCCTGGTTCTCGGAGGGGGCTGATCAGGCTGGAAGAGTAAAAACTGCAAGACACCCAAAGCATCGGAGCTCCAGGACTGGAAACAGATGCAGAAGGGAGAAGGGGGCTGCTCCTCGTTCTGCCCGGCTGGGAGTGTGCACAGCACAAATGTATTTATTTATTTTTTTATTTTTTTTAAGGAAAACTATTTATAGATCTAGCTACCTCCCCCTCCCCCACCCATAGCAATTTCCAAGCATGAAAAACCTGCAGTTTTGGACTCTGACAGCAGGGAAATGCAGAAAGGGGCCGTCCAGATAAGCATCTGAACCAAGCCAGCAGGCATCAGAAGAAGGAGCAGGAATTAGCCAGGTATTTGACTTTGCAAAAAAATAAAAATCTATATATATCTATCTATATCTATATTAACAAAAATACATAAAATAGAGCCACATCTCACAGCCTGCCTCTTTAGGTGCATTAGCCCTCTCCTGCTCTGAGTGTCAGGGGGCTGCCAACCAGCCGGGCGGTAGCAGGTGATGGCATATGAAAGCCAGCTTCGCTCGCCCCCCTCCCCCATTTTTCTGTGCAAAGGAATGAAGTGTGGTGGAGGAGGGGAAATTGTCCGGATTAGAATCTTACTTGCATGATTCCTATGAGCAGTGGCAGCAGATAGGACCTTCAGGGATCTCCCATGCCCGCTGCCCCCCTCTCTGCATGCCTCAGCACGGGGAGCTGGATGGACTTTTTCATTTTCTGGCCGCTCTGCACTTTGGCTTTCTTGATTTGGCCATAAGGTACAGTCTGCGTTTTAGCACAGTGAACGCAGGGGTTGGGGCTTTTGGGGGGTAATCTGGTGCTTTAGAGCGGTCACAGCTGTCTCTCCCTGTTGCATTACTCTCTGCCTCTGGATGCTGGATGGGTCCTGGAGTAGATGCCCGGCAGGCAGGAGAGGACGGGGCGGCGGAGTGGATGGGATTTTCCTTCAGGAACAGGGAAGGTAGTTTATTCCTTCCTCCCTTAGACTTTCAGTCCAATTCTTTTATTGCACTGTGCTTGCAAAAATATGTCTGTATTTGAATAAGGGTATATATAGCTAAAGAAACAAATAGGTAGATAGATGTGTGTGTGTATATATATATATATATATATATATATATACATAAACATGATGTATTTAGAACTGTATTTATATGTAACTGTATGTACGGTTTTATATATATATATATATTTTTTTTATGTCTATTGTCATAGGCAAAATGTTGATACTTGATCCTAGTGTAAGCTGCCTGTAGCATTTATCTATCCCTAGATCCAGCTGTCCTAGCCTTATCTACAGCTGATTTGACTAGTTTGCATGTGAGAAGTTAAAAACCTGGCCTTTTGAATCTGTGGTGGATCAGGGCGGGATGGGGGACTGGGGGGTCTTACATTCCAGCCTTCCAGTCTTTTCTCCTGTCCACTTGGCTGATTGGGCTTTCTAGGATCGACAGAAGTTCCCACTGTTAAGAATGCTACATTTGTGCCAGTCACTCTCACAGCTCAGCCCTCAGCTGTACAGGCTCAGATGCCCAGCACCTTTTTTCAAATACAGATTTTAAATTCTGTTTTCTTAGTTACTAGAAATACAGTCCCCCATTGCCTTTCTAGCAGGGCAACCTTCATTTTCAGTCTCTAGCTTTCCATCCTCAATCTAGCATCCAGCAATCAAGCTTCACTTCTAACTTGAGGCTTGTGAAAATCAAATGTCTTCTTTCTTGCTTTCTCCATGACTTAGTTCATTTCATCTCTCACATTCTTACACTTCTTGGTTTAACATGGCCACGCTCTGTTTTATAAAATCTCCTTCCTCAAATCCCTGTCTTGGCTGTCTGTGCTGTATTCATGCTTTATGTGGATGGGTGTGATGTCTGCATGGAGCTGTAATAAAGATCTGCTTTTCAGTTCTCTGTGCCCTGTTCCTGCTTTACACATATCGGTCTGACACTTGCACAGGACTCTGATGCAGATCCGCTCTTCAGCTGTCTGTGCTGTATTCACACTTTACGTGTATCGTGTGACACCTGCACAGGGCTCTGATGGAGATCTGCTCTTCAGCTCTCCGTGCTGTATTCACACTTTCTGTGTATCGTGTGACACCTGCACAGGGCTCTGATGGAGATCCGCACTTCAGCTCTCCGTGCTGTATTCACACTTTACATGTATCATGTGACACCTGCACAGGGCTCTGATGAAGATCCGCACTTCAGCTCTCCGTGCTGTATTCACACTTTACGTGTATCGTGTGACATCTGCACAGGGCTCTGATGGAGATCCGCACTTCAGCTCTCCGTGCTGTATTCACACTTTACGTGTATCGTGTGACACCTGCACAGGGCTCTGATGGAGATCCGCACTTCAGCTCTCCGTGCTGTATTCACACTTTACATGTATCATGTGACGCCTGCATGGGGCTCTGATGAAGATCTGCTCTTCAGCTGTCCGTGCTGTATTTGCTTTCCGTAGATGAGCAAGCTACCTGCGTGAAGATCAACACAGCAACCTCCTCCCACCTCTCAATTTACCTAGCTCCATAATGGTCAGATAATCTCTGTAAGAAGAACTTTTAAAACTTTAATATATTAATATCTCCTCAAGAATCAAGTAAAGATTGGAACATAAAAGCAGGATTCCAAATACTTTTGACTAGAATTATCTAAATAAAATGTAAATAATTTTGCTTTAATAAGGTTTTTCATTGAAAATATATCCTGTTTGGTTCTTCTAAAGGACTCTGTTTTACGTCTGTTACCAGTACATTATTTAGGCGCACAGAGTTTTTTGTATGAAATCAAGAGGTAGGCCTTTCTGCCCCTGTTCTACCCTGTCTGCCCCTCTCCTCTGCAGTCACTGGTCCCTTTTGTTATCATGTCTGGATATTTCGTACAGCATCAGTCACTAGAGACCCTGCTGCCTCCAAAGGTGGAGGAGAGAGAGTGTGTGTGTGGGGGGGGGGGGGTATCTTTTCTGTTTAGTCCACAGAGAAAAAAAAATTACTGTATGGGGATTCTCAGCAGCAACAGAGAGAGGAGCTGGAGAGGAGCAATTTCTAGACCCTTCCCTCGCCAAATCTATGAAAGCTAAGAGAGAAACTCCCTAAGCATATTAGAAATCACCCAGAAGAGCTCAAATACATGAGACACTCTGGGTTTGTTTGATTTTTTCTTTTTTTCTGTCATCTTAAAACACTGACCTGGTCCTTGAATGGGTGCAATGGGCCCACTTCCCTGCCGCTCTCAGGAAAGGTCCGATCTGTGGTCCTGCGGGAGCCGCCTGCCTTCCACGCTGCGGGTGCTCTCCCTCTGGTGCCCTGTAACCCCGTATCCCTGTGGGTGAGGTAGGGGTGGGCCCCGACCTTTCAAAGGCCCTTCTCTGGTGCATCAGGCCTGCTTCCCTGATCTCCGGCCTGTCTCGTTCCTCCATGGCAGGTCTCCCGAGTTCCCTACCGTCTCCTGCTCGTTCCTAACGAAGGTGTGAGTTTGCTATAGAGGGCGTGAGGAATCCTGTTGGTGCCGCCTAAGCCGGGTCCATTTTTCTCTCAGCTTATTCGAGTCCTGATTTTGTCTTAACGTCGCCCTCGCCTTCCTTCCCTCGTGGGATTCTGAGACGCACAAGTCATTTAATAGGAAAAGCATCAGGATGCAGTAAAAGGCTGGGGCCACGAGAATACAGGGTCAAGCTAGACGGGCGACATCACTAAGTGAATTTGAATTCTTATGGAAACCTAAGGTTTGGATCAGCTGTCATTTAAGGGCCTGTTAAGACCATTATATGTTTCTGTTGAACTGGGCCTATACAAAGAAGTGAAGAGAGACGAGGTGTGGGTGCAGGTTAGTAATCTGGAGGCAAGGAATGTGACAGCAGTGTCAGATACTCAAGGGCACAAGAATCTGTACCTCGGAATATAGAGGAGGTTACGTTTGTCTGTCTGTTCCCCTTCTCTCTATCACAAAATGTATAATTTATTAATCTGTGGGATAATCCAATACTGACTTGCTGAGGTCAGATCGGCTCTTCCATAGAGCAGATTCAACAAATCAGGCCAGGCTATATTGTCTAGGACAGGCGCAGTATCTAAGTTTCATACAGAAGTCACCTCAGCCATTCCAAACTGGCAACCCCTAGTTATACTAAGAGACTCTGAGATTCATGAGCTGGCTGAGTCATGGGATGTTCAGTCCTGGGCAGAGAACGTTTGGTCTCTGTGCTGAGGTTGGCGATCAGGCAGGCTGACAAACAGCTCCACTGGTAACTTACCGTAGAAACAGACCTGAAGAAACCATAGATTCCCAAACTGTTATCAAGGTATCACAGCTCATAGGTTCAACTTAAATGGATGACCTTGAAGTGAAAGGTTCTGTGTCCCTGCGCCCATCCCCTGAGCCCTCCAGTCCTAGAGGTGACAGGCTCTGTATCCCTGCACCCATCCCCTGAGCCCTCCAGTCCTAGAGGTGACAGGCTCTGTATCCCTGCACCCATCCCCTGAGCCCTCCAGTCCTAGAGGTGACAGGCTCTGTATCCCTGCACCCATCCCGTGAGCCCTCCAGTCCTAGAGGTGACAGGCTCTGTATCCCTGCACCCATCCCCTGAGCCCTCCAGTCCTAGAGGTGACAGGCTCTGTATCCCTGCTCCCATCCCCTGAGCCCTCCAGTCCTAGAGGTGACAGGCTCTGTATCCCTGCTCCCATCCCCTGATCCCTCCAGTCCTAGAGGTGACAGGCTCTGTATCCCTGTGCACATCTGTTTTCAGTCTGAATAGATCTCAAGGAGCATGAGACCTCTAAGTATCATGGCATGGGTACAACAATTTTCATGTCCTCAGTGGGTCTCTGCCGCTCCCCATTAGTCAAGATGTCTCAGGAGGAATCCCCCTCCCTGCATCGTCCTGAGGGGCTGCCTCCTGCAAGGTGCATCCTCGGTGCTGATGGTGCAGAGGACGGAGCAGAAGTCGGCCCCTCCCCCCACACACACTGTACTGGGCCTGAGTGGACTATCTTCGCAGGGCGCACTGGGCCAGCGCAGAACCCAGCCCTTTATTATGCAGTGGCACCATACAGCATCTCATTATGCGTTCAGGAATGTGCAAATTCTGGAGGAAGAGAGAAATACTGACGTGCTATCAGTTCAGGAAACAGCTGGCTTGTGCAGAACTTCAGCTTTTTTTATTCCTGGGTGCACGGCTTTGCATGTGGATTGTTTGGTTTGTTTTTTTTTATTTGTTTCCTAGGCAAACTCTTGGCAGTGACAGCTAGAAAGTGAGGGAGAAGGGTACGACACCAGCAAGCCTGGATTTAGACATCTGCGACACAGGCAAATGCCCAGGGTGCCGAACTCTGAAGGTGCCCAAAACTGGGGCTTGCCCTGCTGCTCTGATGTCAGGGAGGGGGGGGGGTGTGAATCACCAAGCTTCCCATCCAGCCCTGGAGATCGGTTAAGGTCAGGTTCACTGCTTCTCCCCGCGCCTGCAGCCTGGCTATCTTCTCAGAGTGGTCACTGCTTCCTCGGCCGACTTTACCGGGATTAAATGGCTGGACGCTGCCTTGGCACAGGGAGGCAGAGCTGCTCCTCTCTACGCCTTGGGCTCTCTTCCTGCAAGAGCACTTTTGGAAGAAGAGCTGGAGTCTGGGCGAGGATGACCAAAAGCAGAGATCTGGTGCTGACCTGGGGACCCCTTGCCCACACCAGCGGATGCCGTCCACATAGACTGCCCAACCCACTCTGTCTTTACAGGACAGGCTGGACCACCCCCCTTTCGCCTACAAGGACTTGCGACGTGGCTCGCCATGGGAAAATCAGATCCCCACTGTTGTCCATGCAACGGGAGATAAACCCAGGACCGGATCTGTCTGTCCTGCAATTTGCTTTGATGTTTGATGGAAAGGTGAAAGATTAAGTATGGGTAAATAAATAAATAAATAAATAAATAAAAGTGAAGGAAGGAAGAGGGGGGTCAGAGGGTACTGCCGGTCCAGTCCCAAGAGTGGACTGCATGCTCCATCCTCTTGCTTATTTCCCATCAACTCTTTTCTTCTACTCCCAGTACAATGAGGTTGCACCCAGCCTGGTTAATCTAAATGTAAATCTTATAGCATCTGTACACGGCCATGCAGTCACACTCAAACATTTAACATCGCCCTCCTCATATATGCTTCGTAAAGTAACTATTCTGGAAACAGTGGTGGTGTCATGGTGATAGTGCCGGGGTGTAGGCGTTTCTACGGAGGCAGTCGGTCTAGGAAGCAGCAGTGTAGTATGGAGGACAGTGACGCTTAACAAGAACTGAACTGGGTGCAGAGCTAAAACATGACTTATGTATGCCAGACAGACCCAGCTGTGATGGAAATGCGACACAGGGGACACAGACGCACCCTATAGCCTGGCTGAGTCCTCCAGAGACATAGGGATGACAGGCTCTGTATCCCTGCACCCATCCCCTGAGCCCTCCAGTCCTAGAAGTGACAGGCTCTGTATCCCTGCTCCCATCCCCTGAGCCCTCCAGTCCTAGAGGTGACAGGCTCTGTATCCCTGCACCCATCCTCTGAGCCCTCCAGTCCTAGAGGTGACAGGCTCTGTATCCCTGCTCCCATCCCCTGAGCCCTCCACACCTAGAGGTGACAGGTTCTGTATCCCTGCTCCCATCCCCTGAGCCCTCCTATCCTAGAGGTGACAGGCTCTGTATCCCTGCTCCCATCCCCTGAGCCCTCCAGTCCTAGAGGTGACAGGCTCTGTATCCCTGCTCCCATCCCCTGAGCCCTCCAGTCCTAGAGGTGACAGGCTCTGTATCCCTGCTCCCATCCCCTGAGCCCTCCAGTCCTAGAGGTGACAGGCTCTGTATCCCTGCTCCCATCCCCTGAGCCCTCCAGTCCTAGAGGTGACAGGCTGTGTATCCCTGCTCCCATCCCCTGAGCCCTCCACACCTAGAGGTGACAGGCTCTGTATCCCTGCTCCCAACCCCCGAGCCCTCCAGTCCTAGAGGTGCCAGGCTCTGTATCCCTGCTCCCATCCCCTGAGCCCTCCACACCTAGAGGTGACAGGCTCTGTATCCCTGCTCCCATCCCCCGAGCCCTCCAGTCCTAGAGGTGCCAGGCTCTGTATCCCTGCTCCCATCCCCTGATCCCTCCAGTCCTAGATGGGACAGGCAGTTTAATCTTGTGTCTTTTCCCTAGTCCAGCCAGCATGCATTTCTCTGATATAACTTACTGCCAGGAATGCTTGAATTGGTGCTGGGTCAATTCTTTAGGATATATTACTATGCTAAACAAAACATAACAATGGAATACACTGAGACAACTTCATTTCAATACTTGCAAAGCATTCATTTTGTTGTGGCTTACCCCCTTTCCACTGCATGGCTTTTGTTGGTAGCTTTGAGCCATGTGTATAGAGGTGTTTGTGTATGTGTGTAGTGTCTTGTCGCCACAACAGGTATGTTGTTGTATCCTGCTGCCAGCCTACTTGGTTCACACTGTGCCCAGCAGTGCAGGAGTTTCAAACAAGATAGCGCTGGACCAGGTGTGCCTGTTTCGCTCGATGGTCTGGATCCTCCCCCACCACCTGCATCACCCCTCACCTTTGTGCATTCCACCAGAGGTCAAACTCATGAGCCATGAGGAAGGAACGGAGGTTTACGCCTGCCAGGAAAAACTGGAGATTGTGACAGTGGCTGACAAAACCTCTTTCTCCCACAAAACCATGTACACATAGATTTTACACGGTTTTATTCATGTCATAAGAGACAGGCTGAAGCAGGGCCTAGTTTTACCTCCTCCCCTTCCCCCTAACTGGATCTGTGGACTCGCAGCTCCTGCTTTTCACAGACAGATGAGAACCCCATGTCCCTGGATGCACTGGGGGTAAAATCCAGGCCCGCTTCAGCCTGTCTACTCTCATTATTGAGTATCAGCTTCTGGGACCTCCACAGTCCTTTGTTTGGGTGTTGCTGAAAGATCAGGGCGTGCAGGGTCTCATGATGGGTTGCTGGCAGGTTGGTTAGCTCAACTTTGCCCAGAGATATTGCCTTTCCACATTCTGCACTATTTTCTAGAATTCCCTCAGATGGTTCCTGCTCCTTTTTTTTTTTTTTTTTTTCCTCTTGATCCAGGATCACAATTAAGAAAACGCTGGGCGGGCCCAGAAAACAAGTGGGGGTTCAATGTGATCTTAACCAGTGAGCCCGCTTTGTTCAGCCACCACAATAATATAATGCTGGGCACATTTCAATTAGCACAGGTTGGCAGGGATCAAAATCCAGGCTTCTGGCTTCCATCTGTTTTGATTTACTGGATCTGCCAAACGTTGTCTGAGCCATAATACCTTGCCTCTTTGTTTCAGGGAAAGTCATTTGACTGTGAAATGTGCGGCCCCAGCCTCTGCCGGCACCAGCACCTTTGCCCGACCTCCCCAGATCTCCTGCTGACCGACAGTACTCACCGTTAAGGAGCAAGCCCAGCCATGCTGCACACGGAAGGTAGTGCCCTACTGAAGGCGGTGTGGCAGGGTAAGTTCCGACTCACGCGCCTGCTCTTGGAAGGCGGAGCCTACATCAACGAGGGCAACGCTCAGGGCGAAACGCCCCTGATGGCGGCGTGCCTGGGCAAGTATGACGACCCCCAGAACAAGCCCAGGATGGTAAAGTACCTGCTCGAAAACGGGGCCGACCCCAACATCCCGGACAAGGCGGGGAAGACGGCTCTGATGCACGCGTGCTCTGACCGCGCTGGCGTGGGCGTCGTGTCCGTCCTGCTCGAGCACGCGGCGGACCCCAGCATGAAGGACTACTCTGGCTCTTCCGCCTTGGTGTACGCGATTAACAGAGGGGACCGCGAGACCCTGCAGGTCTTGCTGGACGCCTGCAAAGCGAAAGGCAAAGAGGTCATTATCATCACCACCGACACCTCCCCCTCTGGGACGAAGAAGACCAAACAGTATCTCAACTCCCCTCCTTCTCCGGGCATCGATGACAAGCATTCCCCGGCGCTGTGCATGTCCCCTTCAGACATCGAAATCAAGACCTCACTCTCCCCGGCCAGTGAGAAGGAGGAGGAGCGCGACGTCTTTAACTTCAACATGGGCACCAGACTAACTTGCCCTTCCTCCTCCAAACAAGAAATGGAGCTCGCTTCCGAGCACTTGCACCCTAAGGGCAGAGTAGTCAACATGAAACAGCTAAAAAGGCTCAATTCGGAGCCCTGGGGACTGGTGGCCCCTTCGGTTCTGAGCGGGTCCCACTCCGCTGGAACACCAGAGAAGCTCACAGCTGTGAATGCAGAGGAAAAGATCACCGCTGAATTAAATGGCTTAACCATTTCCAAAAGGCCTTTGCTCTCTAGGCGGCACAGTATAGAGGGTCAAGACCCGTCCTGCTTCAAAATGGCTACCCATGCTTCTGCAGAAGATGCCTTAATTCCCGAAACCTCTTGGGCCGAGAAGGTCCAGTTCAGCCACCTACACCAACCATTGTCGAGGCGCAACACTGCTCCAGAGGCCCAGGAGACATCTAGTGCCACCCTAGCTCCAACGACCGGGGCTGGCTTGCGAGGGGTGCCTCACCATAAGTTGACCCGTATGGATCATTACGAGTCTGATTCCCACCTCTGCCCAGACTCCATCCCCGGCTCCCCGGATTCTGGCCGCGTGTCCTTGGAAAGGAGGAAGTTCAATGCCTCGCCTCTGACGCTCTTTACCAGCTCTTCCAGAGAGTCCTTAGAAAGCATCCCCAGCGCGGTATCGCCCATGAGCGTCCGTCGCAGGACACCCGGGCTCCTGGAGAGAAGGGGCTCGGGCACCCACCTCCTCGATCACATTTCCCACACCAGGCCTGGCTTCCTGCCTCCACTGAATGTGAATCCCAACCCCCCGATCCCTGACATCCGGTCCAACGGCAAACCCTCCTCCCCCATCCATGGCAGCCAGAAGACCCTGCTTCCTATGGCTCCCAACTCTCCCAAACACTTTGACGCCAAAGCCAAGAAAAAACTGGTGCGGAGGCATTCTATGCAAACCGAACAGATAAAACAGTTGACCAACTTTCAGAATCTATTGGTTCACAATGACTCTGTCAATTGAAAGCAATTCTGATTCGTTTGCAAATGTCTTCTTTTTTTTTTTTTCTGGTCCTCACTGCTGCTAAGGTCTCTGCACTTTACACATTTTGTCATTCTCGAAGGATCCTTAGGCGGAAAGATGCTAAATTCATCTTCCGGTTAATGCTTGCCAGTTGACAATTTGTATCCTATTTGAAGAAGGATTTTTTTTTGGGTGGGGGGGGGCGGGGGTGAGGGCACCTTTACAGCACAGAAGAAATCCCCTCAACAAGATGTCCCGTTTATCCTGAAGGGTTTAGCATTTCTGCAGCGTTCCATTGCAAGGGCAAAAATCTGCTTACCTGCTGAATCCTATTTTAAAATGTACAACTAGTTTGAGTTTTGGTTATTTATTGCAAAAAAGAGACTTGGGCATGTTAGCAATTTGCATTTTCCCACAGTCCTGAGATTGCAAATAAAAAACTCTCTCTAGTCTAAACCAGTGCTTTCCCATCCCGCCCTAAAAGGACTCCTGGTCATTTTGGTTTTCAGGATATCCACGATGAATGAGCATGAGAGATCTGCACATGCTGCTTCCGTTACATGTGGCTCTGTCTCATGCCTATTCATTCTGGATATCCTGAAAAGCAGACTGGCTGAGGGCTCCTTTAGGATGGGGTGGAGGACCACCGGCCTAAAGCAAGCCTGCATCCTTCATCATTGCTTAGAAACTGGTGCTTTGTAAACCTAACGCTGCATCACAGGTTTTCCGGATCTGGTTTACCGCAGTGCGCTGTGGTCTTTGATCTCTTGGCAAAGCTGCAAGCACAAAGACATTAGATCAGATTTTGGGACTGGAAGCTGAAACAAACAAGGCTTGGACGGCCTCATGACGACGACATGGGATTGGATTATTTTCAGCCAGTGGCTCGTCGCAGTTGCACATTTAGCTGTCCGAGGAGAAAATAAGTGTTCCTGGTAAGGATCCTGCTGTGAAGCAGTAGCACTCTGGGACCTTTGTTCCTGGAGGATCCACGCACCACGGAAGACCTTGCAGACCAGGTTCTGTCTTGGGCCCAGTCCTGGAAAAACCCTGTGATTGTGGCATCAGGGGCAAGAGAAGAAACAGCCGTAGACCAGTTCGAAGTGCTAGGCCGAGGTGGGACACTTCCCTGCTGCTCACTCACTCCCTGATGGCTGCACAGCTAAAACTGTCCTTGCTTTTGGAGGGCAGGAGTCTCTCGGTTTGGTTAATGACTATTTTTTTTATCTTTCTGCCAGTCCAACACATTTCAGTGAGATTTCTTCACCCTTTCCTTTTGGTAAGCCAGCAAACTCCATGTCATCACGGACAGGCCGAGTCATCCCTGCTTTTACTCCGTTGCAGCTCCGGGCTCGTGGTTCCAGTTCACCTCCAAAATTGCCAAAATAAATGCACCGGGAGTAAAACCAGCACCGGCTCAGCTTGGCTCTCATGACATAGCAACTCTCTTTCAACCGAATGTGTCCCAAACATGTCCTTTCAAAGCAACAGTGGAAAATCGGCTGCCCTGGAACCCCAACACAGGCCCCCGGTGAAGCCTCTCCCAGGACGGCGGCATGCATTTTATTTGACAAGAAGAAGTCGATGGTACCCCGCGGTCTGCAGGTGCTCCGTTCACTTTACCATGGCTCAAGCCAGCCTTGAATACATCATAGGAACGAACCGCGAGGAGAAAGGAACCCCCCCCCCCCCCGTGAAATGAAGCGTTTAAGAAGGAATAGAACGTAGAAGCAGAGACCGGGGACCTGCCGGAGTCCTCATCCTCTCTCTGAGCTCCTTACACACCTCGCCTGCGGACGCTCCTAAAGACGAGCCGAACAAGCCTGGGAAAACAAAAAAAAGAAAACACTTGTAAAATCTTTGTTGTGAAGAGAACATGTTTATTAAACACAGACACCCAGCGCACTAGGGGGAATATCTGTACCTGTATCTGTAGATCTAACTTGTACGTGACAGCTGCGATGGTGCCAGGCACATATATCTGTATCTGTCCATATGTAGACTTATATATACACACATAGATGCATTTGTGTATATACATATTATATATACAATATAAATAAACGTGGATGTGTGTGTATATATATATAGATATATATATTTATTTATTTATTTAGTATAAAGGGAAGTTATCACATCAGCAAGTTACAGAAAAACGCCATTTTATCTCCTGAGGTGCAAATAAACGTCTTTTACTGGCCATTGATTTAGCCGGTCGAAACCCATATGACTCTTTGAAAACTAAATGCGGGATTGCGTTGGGGGGAGGGGGAAATCCTGATTTTTAGTTCATGTATATGGGATGGGTGGGGGGGGTAGGGGTAGGGTCCCAGTAGCCTGGCAAAGATGCATTTATATTTTGAATAAGCACACCCCCCCAGGAGGGGGAAAAACACATATTCACTGAAATCCACCCTTCCCCCTCCTCTCCAGTATTTTATAGGATGGTGACGCACACTCTGTACATGCAAGATCAAGAGTTTCTTTTTTTTTTTCTGGCTATGCACATGCTTTATGAATGCCATTTCTCGGATGCTGCATTTTTTCTTTTGTTTATTTATCTATCTATCTAAAATATGTATAACCCACCGATAACGAAAATATCACGCTAAGCGGAACGTTTCAGGCTTCCTTCTACAAGGGGGTCCATGTAACCGCCTTAAGCTTACGCAGTCTACGTTACACAGGACTATGACATGGCAGAAAGAGATCACCTAGGCTGGGATCGGCTGCCGAAGGTTATGACCCACATCGGTTTTTCAACACAGCTGGCCGGGTTGGATCCCTACGATGCACAGTGACTTAAAAGCATTGCACAGACGCGCTCCAGGGTGTACAGGGCCAGTACAAGAGTATTAGGCGCCCTAGGCGAAACTTACAGCCTGCCGCCCACCCCTCTCCCCCGGTCACACCATCCCCACACATAATTAAAAATTATGCATGTATGATAATTTTACCTGAAAAAGAGCAATCAAAGTAAAGTCTTCTGAGGTGAAAGTATCACTTACAGTGTCTATATTATATTTACATGCTCTGCTGTCGTGCCAACGAGAAAGACTTGCAGAAAAAAAAGACACTTGGAATTGGTATTAGGCCTAGTGTAATGTTTCTTGGGTGTGGGCTCGGCCCTCAGAAAGCCATGAATAAACTTGTACAATTTCACTATAGTAAACCTCCCATACCAAAAGAGCACTAATTGCCATTATTTAAACAGTAAAACTCTACTTATAAAAAAGCAAAACTGCAAATATTACACCAGGCCCTTAAACACCAATATGCCTCCTATTAGGAAACAGAACAAACCAGGATGCTCTACATCCCTACACAGAAACTACACACTAGCAGAATACCTCATCTTGATCACACCTGCAAACCCTCACTAAATACAGAATAAAGACACCATAAATAAAAATGTGTAGACAAAAACTACAGAAGAACAGAAGAAATTGCCATGCTGGGTCAGACCAAGAGTCCATCAAGCCCAGAATCCTGTTTCCAACAGAGGCCAAACCAGGCCACAAGAACATGGCAAGTACCCAAACATTAAGTGGATCCCATGCTACTGATGCAATTAATAGCAGAGGCTATTCCCTAAGTCAACTTGATTAATAGCCATTAATGGACTTCTCCAAGAACTTATCCAAATCTTTTTTAAACCCAGCTACACTAACTGCACTAACCACATCCTCTGGCAACAAATTCCAGAGCTTAATTGTGCGTTGAGTGAAAAAGAATTTTCTCCAATTAGTCTTAAATGTGCTACTTCCTAACTTCATGGAGTGCCCCCTAGACCTTCTATTATCCAAAGTGTAAATAACCGATTCACATCTACTCATTCAAGACCTCTCATGATCTTAAAGACCTCTATCATATCCCCCCTCAGCCATCTCTTCTCCAAGCTAAACAGCCCTAACCTCTTTAGTCTTTCCTCATAGGGGAGCTGTTCCATTCCCTTTATCATTTTGGTTGCCCTTCTCTGTACCTTCTCCATCGCAATTATATCTTTTTTGAGATGCGGCGACCAGAATTGTACACAGTATTCAAGGTGCGGTCTCACCATGGAGCAATACAGAGGCATTATGACATTTTCCGTTTTATTAACCATTCCCTTCCTAATAATTCCTAACATTCTGTTTGCTTTTTTGACTGCTGCAGCACACTGAGCCGACAGTTTCAAAGTATTATCCACTATGATGCCTAGATCTTTTTCCTGGGTGGTAGCTCCTAATATGGAACCTAACATCGTGTAACTACAGCAAGGGTTATTTTTCCTTGTATGCAACACCTTGCACTTGTCCACATTAAATTTCATCTGCCATTTGGATGCCCAATCTTCCAGTCTCACAAGGTCCTCCTGCAAGGTATCACAATCCGCTTGTGATTTAACTACTCTGAATAATTTTGTATCATCCGCAAATTTGATAACCTCACTTGTTGTATTTCATTCCAGATCATTTATATATATATTGAAAAGCACCGGTCCAAGTACAGATCCCTGAGGCACTCCACTGTTTACCCTTTTCCACTGATGACCATTTAATCCTACTCTCTGTTGCCTGTCTTTTAACGGAAAACCACAAGAAGCCAGATTCTGTATGCAGTGCAACAATGGAAAAACAGAAACATAACCATTCCTCATAAACAAACAATAAAATCAAGAAATATACATTATCAAGCAAGTAAAACCATACTAATAAAAAGAATAACTATTTCAAAGCAGCCGACGAATAGAACATCCAGTAATTTAAAAGTCATACAAATTTTTCAAATACCAATAAACTATTTAAAAACAGCAGACATATCATACAGCACCCAATAATTAAAATTAATAAGGATAAAAATCCCCTGCTGTCCATACCTGGGATCTTTTGATTTCCAAATGTACTGAGATTATCAGAGGGAGAAGAGAGTGGTTGTTGCTCACAGATTTTCTCCTACCTCTCATATATATGCACATGCTCTCCCTCACATACACACACACAGATGTGCTCTCTCTCTCTCTCACATACACACACACACAGACTCTTTCTCACTGCCCCTCTCCCAAAAGCACGAGGCCAACAGCCCCCCCACAGCCCATGGTACTCTGCCTCTTTCTTCAGGCCGGCGGGCTCTGACACTTCTCTGCCTTCCGCAGCCTTTGCTGCTCCTCTTCCTACAGCTGAGTGAGGAGTGGGGCCCAGGTTACTTCTTCCAGAGTGAGCGGGGGGGGGGTCCGTGCTGCTGAGCTGCTGCTGCTTGTTGTGGCCCGGGGCTGTGCTGTTCCTCCTCCTTCACCGCCGCACGGTCCAAAAGCCGGTGTCACTTCTCTTGCGACGGGGGACACGCTGTTCTTCTTCCTGCCTCTGCTGGCACCAGCCTGGTCTGCCCTTCGTCCCGCCCACGCAGGCCTACGCCGTGGCGCTGTCTCTTCTGGGCCGCGCAGACAGGAAGGCCCCGAGGGTGTATACTGCATGGGAACACTGGCATTTCTTGGGTCACTGACATGTTGACATCCAGCAATAACTCTCTTCTGCCATATTGCTTCAACATGGGTATTGCCAGGGCGGCAGGGAGATGCAGGATATGGGGGGGAGGGGGGGGGGGCGGGTGCCAACCTCTGAGTTTTGTGTGAAAAATCTCCCCGACCTTCTCTTGCAGGGCCCCCTCCTGAAACAACTGGAAGCACTCGGTGCCCAGTCAGGACCACGTTGATCCAATAAAAATGCACAACCTCTTGCCTTCCCCGCCCACCACGAATTCTAAGCGAAGGGGACAGGCAGAAGGGACCGCACTGGAACACGTTTGGGTATCTGCCCACCACCCAGGGCCCTGTAATAACAGTGATAAAGCACCCCTGGAATCCTGGAGAATGGAGTCCTCCGATTGGCTGAGAGCAGGTTTCCACCCTATGCTTGTGTTCATGTAAGACTCTACTTGGAAGAGCAGAGCAGTGATTAAGGAATTAAATTATGTCAGCAGAAAATTACAGTATCATAAAATACACCTTCTGGCGTTGTGCCACCGGGGGTGGAGTGTAGAAGAGGGTAATGTAATGTAGGGGCTGCCAACTCATGACCCCCTGACCTTTGTATGGACACGTTATATTGATGCTGTCTTGAGTGCACAGCTGGACCTCCTAGGCTGAGATCCTCTCCTTCATGCACCGAGATGTACCCCCAGGCTTCCAGGTGCCTCGGCCTTCCACAACCTGAACCCACAGGCCCCACCGCTCAGGACGTCATTACTGACATGAAATTACATTTAAGAACACCGTCTTTTACTGACTACCGCCCCTGGAAACTTGCTGGGCAGACTGCATGGACCATTTGGTCTTTTTCTGCCGTCGATACTATGTAATAGAATTCCATAAACCTGGGGGTAAACGCAGAGGGACCCCGGGTGCAGGGAAGGGAAGGGAAAGCTGGGGTCTACAGTATATTGCAAGAGGAGGTAAAACTGGACAGACTAGATGGGCCTCCATGTTTCTTATCCGCCGTCACTGTTTCTGTGGTTTTAACCTCCTGCCATGGCGCAGGCGGACCAGCAGGCCCCGCTGTTCCCAGAGATATTGGAAATGCAGCCCTCGTCCAGAGAGGCTCTCAGGATGCGGCCGGTGCAAAATTCTGCAGCCCCCTAGCTCTGGACCCCGAAAACTCAAACCCGGAACCAGCAAGTCAATGAGCATGGCAGAAAGTCAGAGAACTCAAATTGCAAAGACGAGCAAGAGCAAGGCGCAACAGCGTTCTCATTTCACTTCCTCAGAGAGTAAGTCGGGGAAACTGGTTTCACCCCCATCTTGGATGCCATTTAAAAACCCCAGTCTGAAATGTAAGCAGGCTCCTTGCCCAAAGTCTTTACCCTGAGCAACAGGGAGGTTAAATGAAGCCGACCAGGCTCACAGCTGGGTGGGCTAAGCCCTGCAGCGTACCTTGAAAACCCACGGAAAGACAGACTGCCAAATCTGGGCATCCAGGGGGAAACATAAGCCACACCAAATGCAGTTCAAAGGAATAGTGCAATCTGGAGCAGCTAAGTCCCTCAGCACCAAGCAGCTGGGCATAAGGACCAACCGGGAGGGGGGAGGGGCGTCTATGGGAAGTGCCGCCCTGTGCCGCTGCATCCCTGCTTGGCAGTGGTGTGGAGGCCACGAAGCACTGAGAAGAGGGTCTCTGTCTTTTTTTTTTTTTTGTATTTTGTTTAACACAGAGGACTCAGCATGGAAATACTAATTCCCCCTGGGTGTATAATTTAGTGCCTTTCCATCCGAACAAGGATCCCAAAGAACTTTGCAGCCGAGGCCTAGCGGAACGTGACCCCCCCCCGCTCCTTCCCCTCTCCCTGGGGTGCTGCTGCTGTGGGATGGCACCTATTGCTTAGATTTAAGGGTGAAACTGTGCCAGGCTTTCCGGCAGAGAGCAGTAGCGAGTGAATTAGGGAAAGGCGCCCCCTAGGAGTGGCTCCACGTGTGTTTGTTTGGGTGGGAAGATGTTACTTAAATGCACAGATATATAGATATATATATACACATACATGCACATGTATTGGTTGTGTTGTGCTCCTGCCCCTTCACCATAGAGCTGTTAGCAGTTTGCTCCTCTTTAGGAAAGCAGCATACGTGGCCTCTGTTGCCACAGAAGATCTTTGATAGAGATGTTTAAACTGATTTAGTGCTGTGCAATGAATTGGGCTGTGAACCATTGAAGGGGGGGGCGGGGGATGGGGGGGGGAAATCTCCATTGTACCATATACTTAGGATTAACTAATGATGTAATTAGAATATTGTTACACAATTAAACAAATGTAAATAATCAGTGACTATTGTCTCATTAATCTTATGTAGAACGACTTGAGGGGATGGGAGAGAGAAGGATCACTCAGGTGACACAAGTCTAGTCATCTTGCTGGCCAAGGGATGGGGTGGAGGGTGTCTCCTCCGAGACTGGACTTGCACTGCCAGCAAAGGGAGCCCCTGCAGTATCAGTCATTCCCCTCCCTGCCCCACAGCTGAGGAGCCTCTGTGCTTATCCCAGGCTTTACCCCTCACTCCCCACAGCTGAGGATCCTCTGTGCTTATCCCAGGCTTTACCCCTCACTCCCCCACAGCTAAGGATCCTCTGTGCTTATCCCAGGCTTTACCCCTCACTCCCCCTCAGCTAAGGATCCTCTGTGCTTATCCCAGGCTTTACCCCTCACTCCCCCACAGCTAAGGATCCTCTGTGCTTATCCCAGGCTTTACCCCTCACTCCCCCCACAGCTAAGGATCCTCTGTGCTTATCCCAGGCTTTACCCCTCACTCCCCCACAGCCAAGGATCCTCTGTGCTTATCCCAGGCTTTAGCCCTCACTCCCCCCACAGCTAAGGATCCTCTGTGCTTATCCCAGGCTTTACCCCTCACTCCCCCACAGCTAAGGATCCTCTGTGCTTATCCCGGGCTTTACCCCTCACTCCCCTCATAGCTAAGGATCCTCTGTGCTTATCCCAGGCTTTACCCCTCACTCCCCTCATAGCTAAGGATCCTCTGTGCTTATCCCAGGCTTTACCCCTCACTCCCCCCACAGCTAAGGATCCTCTGTGCTTATCCCGGGCTTTACCCCTCACTCCCCCACAGCTAAGGATCCTCTGTGCTTATCCCGGGCTTTACCCCTCACTCCCCCACAGCTAAGGATCCTCTGTGCTTATCCCGGGCTTTACCCCTCACTCCCCCCACAGCTAAGGATCCTCTGTGCCTATCCCAGGCTTTACCCCTCACTCCCCCACAGCTAAGGATCCTCTGTGCTTATCCCAGGCTTTACCCCTCACTCCCCTCATAGCTAAGGATCCTCTGTGCTTATCCCAGGCTTTACCCCTCACTCCCCCCACAGCTAAGGATCCTCTGTGCTTATCCCGGGCTTTACCCCTCACTCCCCCCACAGCTAAGGATCCTCTGTGCTTATCCCGGGCTTTACCCCTCACTCCCCCCACAGCTAAGGATCCTCTGTGCTTATCCCAGGCTTTACCCCTCACTCCCTCACAGCTAAGGATCCTCTGTGCTTATCCCAGGCTTTACCCCTCACTCCCCCACAGCTAAGGATCCTCTGTGCTTATCCCGGGCTTTACCCCTCACTCCCCCACAGCTAAGGATCCTCTGTGCTTATCCCGGGCTTTACCCCTCACTCCCCCACAGCTAAGGATCCTCTGTGCTTATCCCGGGCTTTACCCCTCATTCCCCCACAGCTAAGGATCCTCTGTGCTTATCCCGGGCTTTACCCCTCACTCCCCCCCACAGCTAAGGATCCTCTGTGCTTATCCCAGGCTTTACCCCTCACTCCCCCACAGCTAAGGATGTTCTGTGCTTATCCCGGGCTTTACCCCTCACTCCCCCCACAGCTAAGGATCCTCTGTGCTTATCCCAGGCTTTACCCCTCACTCCCCCACAGCTAAGGATCCTCTGTGCTTATCCCGGGCTTTACCCCTCACTCCCCCACAGCTAAGGATCCTCTGTGCTTATCCCAGGCTTTACCCCTCACTCCCCCACAGCTAAGGATCCTCTGTGCTTATCCCAGGCTTTACCCCTCACTCCCCCACAGCTAAGGATCCTCTGTGTTTATCCCAGGCTTTACCCCTCACTCCCCCACAGCTAAGGATCCTCTGTGTTTATCCCAGGCTTTACCCCTCACTCCCCCTCAGCTAAGGATCCTCTGTGTTTATCCCAGGCTTTACCCCTCACTCCCCCTCAGCTAAGGATCCTCTGTGTTTATCCCAGGCTTTACCCCTCACTCCCCCTCAGCTAAGGATCCTCTGTGCTTATCCCAGGCTTTACCCCTCACTCCCGCACAGCTAAGGATCCTCTGTGCTTATCCCAGGCTTTACCCCTCACTCCCCCACAGCTGTGGATCCTCTGTGCTTATCCCAGTCTTTACCCCTCACTCCCCCACAGCCAAGGATCCTCTGAGCTTATCCCAGACTATACCCCTCATTCCCCCACAGCTAAGGATCCTCTGTGCTTATCCCAGGCTTTACCCCTCACAGCTAAGGATCCTCTGTGCTTATCCCAGGCTTTACCCTTCAATCCCTCACAGCTAAGGATTCTCTGTGCTTATCCCAGGATTTACCCCTCACTCCCCCACAGCTGTGATTATCCCAGACTTTACTCTTCATTCCCCACAGCTAAGGATCCTCTGTGCTTATCCCAGGCTTTACCACTCACTCCCTCACAGCTAAGGATCCTCTGTGTTTATCCCAGGCTTTACCCCTCACTCCCCCACAGCTAAGGATCCGCTGTGCTTATCCCGGGCTTTTCCCCTCACTCCCTCACAGCTAAGGATCCTCTGTGCTTATCCCGGGCTTTAGCCCTCACTCCTGCACAGCTAAGGATCCTCTGTGCTTATCCCAGGCTTTACCCCTCACTCCCTCACAGCTAAGGATCCGCTGTGCTTATCCCGGGCTTTACCCCTCACTCCCCACAGCTAGGGATCCCCTGTGCTTATCCCGGGCTTTACCCCTCACTCCACCACAGCTAAGGATCCTCTGTGCTTATCCCAGGCCTTACCCCTCACTCTCTCACAGCTAAGGATCCTCTGTGCTTATCCCAGGCTTAACTCCTCACTCCCCACAGCTAAGGATCATCTGTGCTTATCCCGGGCTTTACCCCTCACTCCCCCACAGCCAAGGATCCTCTGTGCTTATCCCATGCTTTACCCCTCACTCCCCACAGCTAAGGATCCTCTGTGCTTATCCCAGACTATACCCCTCACTCCCCCACAGTTAAGGATCCTCTGTGCTTATCCCAGGCTTTACCCCTCACTCCCCACAGCTAAGGATCTTCTGTGCCTATCCCAGGCTTTACCCCTCACTGCCGCACAGCTAAGGATCCTCTGTGCTTATCCCAGACTTTACCCCTCACTCCCTCACAGCTAAGGATCCTCTGTGCTTATCCCGGGCTTTACCCCTCACTCCCCCTCACTCCCCCACAGCTAAGGATCATCTGTGCTTATCCCGGGTTTTACCCCTCACTCCCCCACAGCTAAGGATCCTCTGTGCCTATCCCAGGCTTTACCCCTCACTCCCCACAGCTAAGGATCCTCTGTGCTTATCCCAGGCTTTATCCCTCACTCCCCACAGCTAAGGATCTTCTGTACTTATCCCAGGCTTTACCCCTCACTCCCCACAACTAAGGATCCTCTGTGCTTATCCCAGGCTTTACCCCTCCGTCCCCCACAGCTAAGGATCCTCTGTGCTTATCCAATGCTTACCCCTCCCTCCCCCATAGCTAAGGATCCTCTGTGCTTATCCAATGCTTACCCCTCCCTCCCCCACAGCTAAGGATCCTCTGTGCTTATCCCAGGCTTTACCCCTCACTCCCCCACAGCTGTGGATCCTCTGGGCTTATCCCAGACTATACCCCTCATTCCCCCACAGCTAAGGATCCTCTGTGCTTATCCCAGGCTTTACCCCTCCGTCCCCCACAGCTAAGGATCCTCTGTGCTTATCCAATGCTTACCCCTCCCTCCCCCTCAGCTAAGGATCCTCTGTGCTTATCCCAGGCTTTACCCCTCACTCCCCCACAGCTGTGGATCCTCTGTGCCTATCCCAGTCTTTACCCCTCACTCCCCCACAGCCAAGGATCCTCTGGGCTTATCCCAGACTATACCCCTCATTCCCCCACAGCTAAGGATCCTCTGTGCTTATCCCAGGCTTTACCCCTCACAGCTAAGGATCCTCTGTGCTTATCCCAGGCTTTACCCTTCAATCCCTCACAGCTAAGGATTCTCTGTGCTTATCCCAGGATTTACCCCTCACTCCCCCACAGCTGTGATTATCCCAGACTTTACTCTTCATTCCCCACAGCTAAGGATCCTCTGTGCTTATCCCAGGCTTTACCACTCACTCCCTCACAGCTAAGGATCCTCTGTGCTTATCCCAGGCTTTACCCCTCACTCCCCCACAGCTAAGGATCCGCTGTGCTTATCCTGGGCTTTTCCCCTCACTCCCTCACAGCTAAGGATCCTCTGTGCTTATCCCGGGCTTTAGCCCTCACTCCTGCACAGGTAAGGATCCTCTGTGCTTATCCCAGGCTTTACCCCTCACTCCCTCACAGCTAAGGATCCGCTGTGCTTATCCCGGGCTTTACCCCTCACTCCCCACAGCTAAGGATCCCCTGTGCTTATCCCGGGCTTTACCCCTCACTCCACCACAGCTAAGGATCCTCTGTGCTTATCCCAGGCCTTACCCCTCACTCTCTCACAGCTAAGGATCCTCTGTGCTTATCCCAGGCTTAACTCCTCACTCCCCACAGCTAAGGATCATCTGTGCTTATCCCGGGCTTTACCCCTCACTCCCCCACAGCCAAGGATCCTCTGTGCTTATCCCAGGCTTTACCCCTCACTCCCCACAGCTAAGGATCCTCTGTGCTTATCCCAGACTATACCCCTCACTCCCCCACAGTTAAGGATCCTCTGTGCTTATCCCAGGCTTTACCCCTCACTGCCGCACAGCTAAGGATCCTCTGTGCTTATCCCAGACTTTACCCCTCACAGCTAAGGATCCTCTGTGCTTATCCCGGGCTTTACCCCTCACTCCCCCACAGCTAAGGATCGTCTGTGCTTATCCCGGGTTTTACCCCTCACTCCCCCACAGCTAAGGATCCTCTGTGCCTATCCCAGGCTTTACCCCTCACTCCCCACAGCTAAGGATCCTCTGTGCTTATCCCAGGCTTTACCCCTCACTCCCCCACAGCTAAGGATCCTCTGTGCTTATCCCAGACTTTACCCCTCACAGCTAAGGATCCTCTGTGCTTATCCCGGGCTTTACCCCTCACTCCCCCACAGCTAAGGATCGTCTGTGCTTATCCCGGGTTTTACCCCTCACTCCCCCACAGCTAAGGATCCTCTGTGCCTATCCCAGGCTTTACCCCTCACTCCCCACAGCTAAGGATCCTCTGTGCTTATCCCAGGCTTTACCCCTCACTCCCCCACAGCTAAGGATCCTCTGTGCTTATCCCAGGCTTTACCCCTCATTCCCCACAACTAAGGATCCTCTGTGCTTATCCCAGGCTTTACCCCTCCATGCCCCACAGCTAAGGATCCTCTGTGCTTATCCAATGCTTACCCCTCCCTCCCCCATAGCTAAGGATCCTCTGTGCTTATCCAATGCTTACCCCTCCCTCCCCCACAGCTAAGGATCCTCTGTGCTTATCCCAGGCTTTACCCCTCACTCCCCACAGCTAAGGATCTTCTGTGCCTATCC